>NC_090347.1:26946191-27249221 GCF_035084215.1 Heptranchias perlo | reverse complement strand
TAAGGCTCTAGAATTCATGCACTGTTATTGAATGAATCCCAGCTTTTGCACTCGGATTGGATTTTTTGACTTCAAAACCCTGTTTGAATGAGTGCAAGGGAAGCATGAGGCACTGTGAAGCTCTTAACAAGGAATAGGCTTTGTGCTTTTTTTTTGGTTGCAATATCTACAGTATCTTTTTAGCACTGCATTGTTTGTTTCTTAGCGCTTTTTTGATATTTGACATCTTTATTAATTTTTGTAATCATTTTTGGGTGACAATTTTTCTCTATTCGTTACGATAAGTTTGTTTGTAAATGGTCCAGGAAAAAAAAATCCATTATTGTCTGCCAAGACACTGGAGAATGGACTGTATATAAAGCATTTACAGGACTTTGGCAAACCATCAACAAATCAAGGAAAGTGAGTGAGAAGGAGCTCTTCCAGTGCTACTTTTCATGAGGGCTCAGACAGCCACCTTGGGGCATCTCAGTGCAAGCTGCTGAATTCTGTGGCAGGCAAGTGAAGAGAAAGTTAATGGTGAGGGTTGGATTGGATAAGACCCAAATACAACATTTCATAGTTGAGCTGATACAAGATGAAAGAAGGCATGTAAGTGAGAGCTTGCCAATGAAGCAATGATGGCCAAACTCAGGAAATCAGTTGTACTGCAAACCCATGAGCATTGCATTTGCTGACAGATGTTTTGTCAGTTTCTGTTGCCCCACAAAAAGTCTACCCTATAATGTAACTAATCTTAGAATGATACAGCACCAAAGGAGGGCATTTGGCCCATCATGCCTGTGCCAGCTCTTTGAAAGAGCAATCCAATTAGTCCCACACCCCTGCTCTTTCCCCATACCCCTGCAAATTTTTCCTTTTCAAATATATATTCAATTCCCTTTTGAAAGCTACTATTGAATCTGCTTCCACCACCCTTTCAGGCAGTGCATTCCACATCATAACAACTTGCTGCGTAAAAAAATCTCTCATCTCCCCTCTGATTCTTTTGCCAATTATTTTAAAACTGTGTCCTCTGGTCACGACCCTCCTGCCAGTGAAAATAGTTTCTCCTTAGTCACTCCATCAAAAGCCCATATAATTTTGAACATCGCTATTAAATCTCCCCTTAACCTTTTCTGCCCTAAGGAAAACAATCCCAGTTTATCTAGTCTCTCCATATAACTGAAGTCCCTCATCCCTGGTATCATTCTAGTAATAAGACAGCACTGTGGGAGTACCTTCACCAGATGGGTTGCAGCAGTTCAAAAAGAAGGCTCACCACCTCCTTCTCGAGGACAACTAGGGATGTGCAATAAATGCTAGCCTTGCTGGCAATGCCCATATCCCGAGAATGAATTAAAAAAACAATCTCCTGCGCACCCTCTCCAAGGCCTTGACATCCTAAAGTATGGTGCCCGGAATTGGACACCATAGTTCAGCCAAGGTCTAACCAGTGATTTATAAAGGTTTAGCGTAACTTCCTTGAGCAGGAAATAATTCTGCTATTTAGTGAAAATGCCTATTTATTTGTCCAGCCCACACACAGTAATTAGGATTGAGCAGCATGGCTACAAAATGTCCATTTCATGTTTGTGTTACTCTTTGAAAGCAACAAAGATGACATGTATTACCAGCTGTTGCCTTCATTCATACCAGTGAGCAACCCAAATGGATCAGTAGGCAAATGCACCACCTGGTGTGTTACTGAGCCATACAAAGATAGTTTCAGGTTTGATCCCTTTCTTAGCCGATTTCAGTTAGAGCAACTGTTGACGTAATGGGCATGATTTCAGCCTGGAAAAATGGGTGGGTTGGGGGTGGGGGGGCAGCAATAATTGCAAAAATCTAAAACCTTTCCCCAACCCGCCCATTTCCAATTTTCACCGGGGGGGGACGAAGGGCGGGCGACCAACCTGCTCTCAGGATGCAGGTCGGGCATTAAAAGTTTTTAAGGAGGCTGCGGGTCTCCATTTTCAAAGCGTTTTTGATTTTAGCCCCTGGGGGCTGGGATTCTTGGGCCTTCTACTTAACGCCACTGACAGGAGGCGAGAAGGCCCAAAATTGCAGGTTTTTTTAGCACAGCTTGTGGGCCCAGAGGAGCAGCAGTGTTTCCTCCAGGCCCAACAAGCCGACCTGCAGCGACCTCCCCCCACCCCCACGATCTCCGAGCCCCTCCCCACAATCTCCGACCCCCCCCATGATCTCAGACCCCTCCCTATGATCTCCGACCCCCCCCTCAACGATCTCTGAACCCCCCCCTTGCGATTTCCGACCCTGCGATGACCCCCAACCCCAATCCCCCCAATGGCTGACAGCCTCCCGATGTCTGACCCCCTCGATGACTTACAGTGGCCCCCAATGACCCTCGACTTCCCCCCCCCCCCGGTAACCCCCCCTCATCTGACACTTACCTGATCATTCAGGTCAATTAGGCTGGACCGTCGGGCAGGAAACCAGCAAAAAAAAACGTCCTTACATCAAAATCATAAGGACATCTAGGAAACCCGTACCATTGGGTTTCCTGGAAAGAATTCCACCAACTAGCCCCCTTCCCGGCTCCGGGCTAAAATCACGCCCAATATATCTGACCTTATTACCCCAGGCAAGAGAAAGAAAATAAATTAGTGAGTATTCCTGCTCCTGACACAGGGACAAATTTTAACATAACCCAGTCAGGAAACTGGCATGATTGGGTGCAGCCCTGGTTTTACTCCCGACCTGATTTTACTCACCACTGAAGTGAATGGAGAGTAATATTGGGCAGGGCGTAGAACTGACATTCCACCCAATCCCATTAACTTCCCGCCGGGCAAGTCAGGTTAAAATTACTCCCTTAGTGTCTAGGCTCACACGTGAAGAATGGCAACTTCAGTTAGCGGTGACCCCTTGTTACTGTGTTATAGGCAACTACTTAGCAGCATGAGTTATGAGGGCTTCTGTTTAATTGATTTTAATGATGAATAGTGCTGGTATCTTTCATTTTTCTAATTATTATGATGTAAATGGTTCATCATTTTTGTCCTTTCAAGTGCCTTTCAACTCGTTCTAGTCATTTAATATGTTTCAAGTGTTCACTGTCATGATCGTTGCTGGTGTTTAATAATCGAGAATAGAACAACTAATGCAGGTCAGTCCACACCCCAGTATCATTCGAGAAACACCATGAGATCCAGATTTGATCAGGAGAGAGCGCGAGGTCATACAACTTAACATACTAGTGAAACTAAAATGTCATGTCTAAAATAAGCTGAGTCATCTACAGGTGGCATTGAATCCTGTAAAAGGGGCCTTTAACCAACCATGTTTATTAATAACAAAATAGAAAAATAACTCTTTTCTGTGAATTCTGACCTTTCCTACATGTGGAGGTACCAAAGAGCACTGCATTGCACTTTTGGAAAATAATAAACAATACATAAACAGATACATGTGTCACACAGTCAAACACCATCACTTTACCACTGCAGCCTGGGGCCTGATTTATCGATGTGATGAGACCGATATAAATAGTATTTGAATATTGTGATATTTTTCCCCAATACACAGCAAATACATAAAAATGCTCAATTTATTTTATCACATTTTATTTAGTAGTAAGAATAAAGGAATTCCATATAAACTGGTTTTAGTCTATTTAAACACTTAAAATCTGTACTGATATTAGTTACCATTAAGCATACGTAGACTTAGATAGAAGAACTTCAGAACAGTTCCGTGTGTTCCAGTCAGGGATAATTCCGAGCAAACATACCAACATGTGAAACACAAACAAGTACGCAAACAGCCTGCGGACAAACAGCATCCACACAAAGGCCCCGATATTAGTGTTGAGACGGGATGGCAGCGGGTGGGTAACCCGCCCAATAAAAAATGTCCATTTTCCACGCGATCGCAAGTCAATTGGAGCCACTTAACGTGGCTTCCGGGTTTGCCGTCAGAAAGCTGCACAGCAGGTGGACTGCGCACCCGCATCACAGGCTGTCAGCTGGAGGAGCTCTATTTAAAGCGGCAGTCCTCCAATGGCTGCTCCTGGAGCAAACACCCACACACACAATGGAGCAGCCCAGGGGAAAGGCTGCTCCAAGTTTCAGTGATGCCTCACTCCAGGTGCTACTAGATGGGGTGAGGAGGAAGAGGGATGTGTTCTACCCGGCGGACGGGAGGAAGTGGCTTGCCTCTGCCACCAAGAAGGCCTGGCTCGAGGTGGCAGAGGAGGTCACCAGTGGCAGCAACATCTCCCGCACCTGGGTCCAGTGCAGGAAGCGCTTCAGTGACCTAAGTCAGCCAAAGTGAGTGGACTTATTGATTCTCCTACATTCCGTCTTCCACATCACCGCCTCCATTACCCCCCAACTCATTCTGCACTGCCAACACTTCTCTATCATATCACTCCTCACACCCACTCAAAACTCATCCTCAACTTACCTGCACTTCCTCATCTCCCCATTAGTCACCCCACCACTACCACTCAACCCAATCCTCATACAATGTCATGTCTCATACTCACCCTTTGATGCATCTCTTTCACGGTCAGCCGCACCCAAACCAATGCATTCATTGGTTGGCCACGTCACCATCACTCACCATCACTCACCCTTAAAGGAGAAGAATGCCTAGAACCCTCGAGTGCCTGTCCGTCAGGGCCGCCAAGACTGGCACCCGACAAACATCTAGTGACAGAACTTTAACATTCAGCACACACAATATGAATTGATGTTAACATGCCTTACCATCTGGATGGGTCCTAGTCCTCAATTAGTTGGGTTCGCATATGGTGAGTTACCACACACGTGAGCATGAGCAGACACTGGCGGCAGGGGCAGCTGCGGAGAGTCTGCGTCGGTGGGAGCACTCCTCTCCAGGCTCTGCTCAGCTGGACACAGATGTTGAACCCTGGGGGCCATCCTTTAAAAGCAGAATGATCAAGGGGCAACAGCACATTTGCAAGGTGCTGGAACAGGTCCCATGTGCACTGTCCACAATAGCGCATAGGCTGGAGGAGTCCAACTCCTGCATGAGTGGAATGGTGGCACAGGTACAGGAGGGAATCTCTGAAATAGTGTCACAGGAATGTGAACAACTCCCTGACATACTGACAGAGGGACGTGAGGGCCTCTCTGAGATAGTGTCACAGGGACATGAGGGTAAGTGCAGGAATGTCTGTGATGGAGAGAAGGCGAGCCTCCATTGACCTTCAAGCTCACAAATGAGCCCATTCAGGCCCTGACGATGGCTGTTCGGACTCACAGTGAACAACATTCTGCCAGCTTAAACAGGCAGGCAGATACGCCAGCGCTGGCCTTACAAGGCTTCACACATGTCCTCCAAACTGTTGTCCAGCAGAGTGGTAGGAGTGGAGTGGGCTTGGCCCAGGGGAGGGATGATGGAAGTGGGGACGCCTCTCAAAGCGCTCCCACGTCTCACCCGTTGCCCCCCTTCTCAACCAGTACCCGCAATGCTGCCTCCTCTCCAGGTGGTTGAGTCTGCCTCTGCACAGGTGCAGGTGGAGCAGTCTTTGGAGGGGCCCTCACGGGCACCAAAACCCAGAGGGCGTAGGCCCAAAGCATATAATCGGTTAGGGCATGAACAAGAGCAACTTGCCACTACCTCTGCTGCAGCCACAGGGGAAGCACCACGTAGAAGCAGTCGGAAGAGAAAGGCGAAGGTTTTGTAAGCACCAAGGGTGTTTGACGTTTGGTTATGTTTTTTTATTTCTATTAGCTTTTTGTTAAACTCACATTAAATATTGTTATTATCACCACTACTGCCATGTCTTGACCATTCTTGACTGGCTTCTGCAATAGGGCCCTTTCATGAAGTTCACCAAGAGCGGTGACACATGATGCCACCCATTGGATCACTCTACAGTTGGTATATGTGTAGTTGCAGGCCTGTTTTGTCTAGGGAGGGGTGGGGAGGGGGCTGCTGTGGGCGCTGCTCTACCTGGTGGTATGAGGACTGGATTCTTCGACGTTTGATGTTAGGAGAACCGTTCACATATCAGTGATTCCCTGGCCTCACATGCAACCAGGTGAGCCGCTGTTCTGCCCATGGGTTGCTCCTCCTCCTCCTCAATGTGGGTGGCACCCCTCTCTGTTGTGCCATACAACACACAACTATAATGTGTCCCACTCTGTCTGATGAGTATTGAAGCGCTCCCTCAGAACGAACAAGGCACCTGAAGCGCATCTTGAGCAGTCCTATAGCATTCTCAATTGTACACCTGGTTGCGATGTGGCTGTCGTTGTATCGAGCTGTTGCGCGGTGATGGGGTTCCTCAGAGGTGTCATGAGCCACGTGTGCAGGGGGTATCCCTTGTCCCCGAGGAGCCAGCCCTGAAGGGCATTCGGTGCGTGAAAGAGGGGCGGGATGTTGGATTCCCGGAGGATGAAGGAATCGTGGCAGCTGCCAGGGAATCTGGCGCAGATGTGAAGGAATTTTTTGCAGTGGTCACAAACAAGCTGAGCGTTGATGGAGTGATACCCCTTCCTGTTGATGAATAGTCCTGGCTCATGTGGAGGTGCTTGTATTGCTATATGGGTACAATCGATTGCACCCTGCACCCATGGGAAGCCAGCCACAGAGTGGAATCCCACTGCCCTCTCCGCCTGGCTGAGGTCGTCCCTGGAGAAGTTGATGTAGTGCAAGGCCCTGCAAAACAAGCCGTCGGTGACCTACCTTATGTACTTGTGTGCAGACGACTGAGAGACCCTGGCAATGTCCTCGGTGGCACCCTGGAATGATCTGGACATGAAGAAGTTGAGGGCAGTAGTGACTTTGACAGCGACAGGTAAGGAGATGCTGCTTGGCCCAGCCAGGAGCAGCTCAGCATGAAGGAGGCTGGAGATGTCTATAACTACCTGGCGACTGACTCTGAGCCTCCGTATGCACTGCTCTTCAGAGAGGTCCAGGAAGCTGAGCCTCGGTCTGTAGACCCTGTGGCGAGGGTAGTGCCTCCTGTGACGTCGCTCTCTCTGTTGTTGTCCTCTGTGCTCTTGTGCAGGTCCCTGTGGCACAGCACTGTGTTGTGGAGCTCCACGTGGCGGAGCTGGACGTCGTGCCTGGTGAGGCCGGTGATGTTGCTTGTCCTCGGATGTGGTGGTGAATGCAACCATGGCGCCCCCCGACCCTGCCCCATCCTGATGCTATGAGTTTGAGGGGGTCCGCAATACAGTTAAATACGTTTGAACAGCAGAATTTTGAGTGGAAAGTAAGAATTTTCAGTCCAAACACAAAGATCTTGCAGCCAAAACTTTGTCTGAAATAACAAGAGTGCCCTGCTGCAATAAGTGACCTTTCATCCCCATTTGTCAATTAAGCATTTGAATCTCCCACTGGCTGC
The DNA here is from genome assembly GCF_035084215.1 of Heptranchias perlo. Classification (NCBI taxonomy): domain Eukaryota; kingdom Metazoa; phylum Chordata; class Chondrichthyes; order Hexanchiformes; family Hexanchidae; genus Heptranchias; species Heptranchias perlo. The sequence goes on along the minus strand of NC_090347.1, from coordinate 27,241,897 downwards.
TGGCTGAAACACGTCTTGCCAAAATCTGGAGAAAATTACTTAAGTACTTAAAGTGCCTGAACAACTATGTAAAGTATCACCCCGCCGGCTTTAATTGCCCATGGGACTTCCGCATTTGGTAGGCACGCGCGCACCCAGACGTGACAATGGGGAAACCCGGAAGTCGGCGGGTACCCGAACGGGATTTCCCCAATTTTCGGAGCCCCCCCACACCCAACGCACCTGCAATTTCCCTGTAAAATTGAGCCTAAATCTCTATTGTACAATAACATGAGAGACTTTAATGGAATATATAATTTATGGAGTTTTTTTTTAAAAAAAGAGCACAATCGATGCTACTTTATCATGACATGCAATAATTATGTAACTAATTGCTACAAGGCGGGGGCTGTTTTCTCTAGAAAGGAGAAGGCTGAGGTGTGGTCTGATAGAGGTCATTAAAATTCTGAAGGGGTTTGATAGGGTAGACATAGAGAAGATGTTTTCACTTGTGGGGGAGTCCAAAACTAGGGGCCATAAATATAAGATAGTCACTAATAAATCCAATAAGGAATTCAGGAGAAACTTCTTTACCAAGAAAATGGTTAGAATGTGGAACTTGCTAGCACATGGAGTAGTTGAGGCAAATAGCAAAGATGCATTTAAGAGGAAACGAGATAAACATGAGGGAGAAAGGAATTGAAGGATATGCTGATAGGGTGAGATGAAGTCGGGTGGGAGAAGGCTTGTGTGGAGCATAAACACCGGTATGGACCAGTTGGATCGAGTGGCCTGTTTCTGTGCTGTAGTTCTATGTAAGTCTTACAAGGCACTTTTGTACAATTTTGAGTATTTCATAGAACCAGTATTTCTTCCAATCTATAAGGATTCATAACAGTTCCCATAGTAAATCCCTTATAATCTGGGATCTGTATTTTTATTGATAATTAAAGTTGTGTGACTTGAAGATTACCAATTACCCTCACTTGCAGTGAACTGCTCACTGGCTTTACTGTAATCTCGCACTATAATACCATTCTCAGGGTTGGCGGAATATTGGATACAGACCAGAGATTTTACAAGTTAAAGTTAAGTGGAAATAGGAAGCACAAAATGAATCTCAAGCTGCAAGAGGCCAATGTAAGAAGCCAGGTGAATGCAAAGCTTAGCCTCAGCTGTTCAGCCTTGAGGAGCCATTGGGCAGAACTCTTTTTCCTTAAAATTAATACTTGTGTGAAGTGAGTAAAAGGGTTTTGATTCTTGTGAAAGTTTGGTGCTAGTGAGAATTCAGGCTAACACCATTTACCTTTTTAAAATTAGGCACAAACAGATGGCAGTGCAGGAATCCCTTGTGGTGTGTGTGGAATGTAATATGTTGGCCATCATGGATCCTCAGTGTATCCAGACTCAGCACATAAGTGTTGGAAAATTGAGTCTCTGGAACAAAGGATCCCTGCGTTCAAGCAGCAATTAGCCTCACTCTGCAACAACAGAGAGGATGAGGAGTTTGTTGATTATATGTCCCAGAATGTGGTTAACCAAGAGGCAGTGCTAAACAGTTCAGGACACAGGGATGGTCAATCGAGTGAGAGGTCGGTGACCTTCTGCAGGGGCAGCAAACGGAGACAGGGCTCACAGGTGCAGGCAACCCCCAAGTTACTGAAATTGTCCAATTGATACTGAGCATTGAACAAGTTTGAGGTGGACAATGACAGTCAGAGGAAGGTGATCCTGAGCAACACAGTGACATCATGGTACAAGGGAAGGCTAAACCGAAGGGATGCATCTCATCCGAATAAAAATGGCACTAATGTCCTTGCAGAGAGGGCAAGTAGAGCAGTGGGAAAAGATTTAAACTAATAAGGCAGTGGGTGAGGAAAGAAAAGGTTTTAGACTAAACAAGGAGAGCAGAATTGAATAGCATGTATGTGGAAGCACAGAGCACTCAAGGAAGTAACTGGATTGGATAATTAAAGGGAATGCATTTGCTGTAGTCCATATGGATTGTCAGAAAGCATATGATAAGATGTCTCACTAGAGGCTTGTTTGAAGAAAGAGGAAATGCAGGAGCATGGAATAAAAATTTGATTAATGGATAGGAAACAAAGAGTTCGGATAAATGGGTGTAGCTTGGACTGGAGAAGGGTTGGAAGTGGTGTATCCCCAGGGGTCAGGGGTCAATGCTGTGTCCATTTTGGTTCTTAGTATATGTAGATGATTTGTGTTTGGGGAAAGGGTACACAATCTTGAAATTTGCTGATGGAGGAGTATAAAAGACTTCAGGAAGATAGTCAGGTTAGTAGAATGGGTAGACAGGCAGCAGATTTAATTTAACGTGGGAAAAGTCTGAGGTTATGGGCGCTAAATTGGGCGGTGTAGCGCCTGTTGTTTCGGCAGGCTGGAATCATGTAAAGTAGGGAGAAAATGGCTTCAATCAGTGTGCAACACTGATTTAAAGTGATAGACACCATTTTGGGACTTAACGCTTAACTCAACACACCATCTTAATTCCAACCATCTGAATGTGTCTTAGAGTGTCTGGAGGACTCCCCACCAGCGCTATTTAAAGAGACCATGCAGGATTTACAGGTTAGTGGCTGGATTATTGCTTCTGGCTGCCAAGACAATTGTAATTGTTTTTGGAGGTGTCCTACACTTGAATACTAGGACGTGGGGACACAGCCTAACATTTAGAGCCAGGACGTGCAGGAGTGAAGTTCGGAAATGATTTTACACGCAAAGGGTGGGAGACGTTTGGAACGCTCTTCTGCAGATGCCAGTTGATGCTAGCTCACTTGTGAATGTTAAATCTGAGATTGATAGATTTCTGTGAACCAAGGGTATGAAGGGGTAGCGGGCTAAGGTGGGTATGAAGGGATAGCAGGCTAAGGTGGGTATGAAGGAATAGCGGGCTAAGGTGGGTATATGGAGTTAGGTCACAGGTCCACCATGATCTCATTGAATGGTGGAACAGGCTCGAGAGGCTAAATGCCACTGTCACTCACTGCCTCCTGATATGCGCCACCTTCTCCTGCAAGAAAGCAGGACGTGTGTCTGGGTGATGTGCCTGTCATGGTTGAATAGCTGCCAGTGTGTGTGGCCTGTGAGTTGTGCGTGGGAGGCTTGAAACAGTGGTAATGTGCAAGGGTGAGAGGGAGCATCTGGTTGGAAGAGTTGAGTACTGATGGAAAGAGTTTGTTGGTATGTGGGTGATGGGGGGTGTAGTGCGTGGTGCAGTTGGTAGGAGACGCCACTTGACAGTTGACCTCACTCACCTTGACCACTCATGTCAAAGCATTGAACTTCTTCCTGCAACGCATCCATGTTCATGATGCTGTGCACCTGGCATTGATTTCGTCCCCTGCTGCCTCCCACTCTCTTTTCAATATATGTCTGGAGGGCCTCTTGTCCCCCCCACCACCCCTGCAGATATAGAGTGTCCCTCCTTCTGTCCACCTCTTGCACCAAAAAGACTCTAGTGCATCAGTAGAGAACCTTGGTGCATGCACTCTCGCAGGCCTGGTACCAACTCAAATCAGCAGATTGGTGAGGTCTGGCGTGCAGATTGGAGGATGTGGGATTTAGTAGTGCGCAACCTTTATTCAATGTTTTAACATAACTCATCCCTGTGTAAACATAGGGATGGGACCTGCATCTGTGTTTTACGGTTTTCTCCGTTCAGACTCTGTGCAGACAGTTGACTGTTATTTTCAGCAAATAACAGGTACCAGCTACCTTTAAGAGATTTCTAAGAACCATCCTCCCTTTAAGAGATTGAGCTCCCCTGGTGCTGGAAAATGTAAATTGCATTGATTCCACGTGCAAGGCCTGGAATGGAACGCTGATTGCAGGGGAGTCCTCGGGTGGGCCAAAACTTACGTCTTGCCTGCGCAGGGGTCATTGGGCGCGGGGAAATAGCGTATTTTTTTAATTTCGTTCATGGGATGTGGGCATTGCTGGCAAGGCCAGCATTTATTGCCCATCCCTAATTGCCCTTGAGAAGGTGGTGGTGAGCCGCCTTCTTGAACCGCTGCAGTCCGTGTGTTGAAAGTTCTCCCACAGTGCTGTTAGGAAGGGAGTTCCAGGATTTTGACCCAGCAACGATGAAAGAACGGCGATATATTTCCAAGTCAGGATGGTGTGTGACTTGGAGGGAACATGCAGGTGGTGTTGTTCCCATGTGCCTGCTGCTCTTGTCCTTCAAGGTGGTAGAGGTCGCGGGTTTAGGAGGTGCTGTCGAAGAAACCTTGGCGAGTTACTGCAGTGCATCCTGTGGATGGTACACACTGCAGCCACAGTGGGCCGGTAGTGAAGGGAGTGAATGTTTAGGGTGGTGGATGGGGTGCCAATCAAGCGGGCTGCTTTGTCCTGGATGGTGTCGAGCTTCTTGAGTGTTGTTGGAGCTGCACTCATCCAGGCAAGTGGAGAGTACTCCATTGCACTCCTGACTTGTGCCTTGTAGATGTTGGAAAGGCTTTGAGGAGTCAAGAGGGGAGTCACCTGCCGCAGAATACCCAACCTCTGACCTGCTCTTGTAGCCCCAGTATTTATGTGGCTGGTCCAGTTAAGTTTTTGGTCAATGGTGACCCCCAGGATGTAGATGGTGGGAGATTCGGTGATGGTAATGCCATTGAATGTCAAGGGGAGGTGGTTAGACTCTCTCTTGTTGGAGATGGTCATTGCCTGGCACTTGTCCGGCGCGAATATTACTTGCCACATATCAACCCAAGCCTGGATGTTGTCCAGGACTTGCTGCAAGCGGGCATGGATTGCTTCATTATCTGAGGGGCTGCGAATGGAACTGAACACTGTGCAATCATCAGCGAACATCCCCATTTCTGACCTTATGATGGAGGGAAGGTCATTGATGAAGCAGCTGAAGATGGTTGGGCCGAGGACACTGCCCAGAGGAACTCCTGCAGCAATGTCCTGGGGCTGAGATGATCGGCCTCCAACAACCACTACCATCTTCATTTGTGCTAGATATGACTCCGGCCACTGGAGAGTTTTCCCCGATTCCCATTGACTTCAATTTTACTAGGGCTCCTTGGTGCCACACTCGGTCAAATGCTGCCTTGATGTCAAGGGCCTTCACTCTCACCTCACCTCTGGAATTCAGCTCTTTTGTCCATGTTTGGACCAAGGCCGTAATAAGGTCTGGAGCCGAGTGCTTCTGGCGGAACCCAAACTGAGCATCGGTGAGCAGGTTATTGGTGAGTAAGTGCCGCTTGATAGCATTGTCGACGACACCTTCCATCACGTTGCTGATGATGGAGAGTAGACTGATGGGGCGGTAATTGGCCGGATTGGATTTGTCCTGCTTTTTGTGGACAGGACATACCTGGGCAATTTTCCACATTGTCGGGTAGATACCAACGTTGTAGCTGTACTGGAACAGCTTGGCTAGAGGCTCGGCTAGTTCTGGAGCACAAGTCTTCATCACTGCAGCCGGGATGCTGTCGGGGCCCATAGCCTTTGCTGTATCCAGTGCACTCGGCCGTTTCTTGATATCACGTGGAGTGAATCAAATTGGCTGAAGACTGGCTTCTGTGATGGTGGAGATATCGGGAGGAGGCCGAGATGGATCATCCACTCGGCACTTCTGGCTGAAGATGGTTGCAAACACTTCAAGCCTTGTCTTTTGCACTCGCGTGCTGGATTCTGCTATCATTGAGGATGGGGATGTTTTCAGAGCCTCCTCCTCCTATTGGTTGTTTAATTGTCCACCACCATTCACAACTGGATGTGGCAGGATTGCAGAGCTTTGATCTGATCCGTTGGTTGTGGAATCGCTTAGCTCTGTCTATCGCATGTTACATCATGCTACCTATGCCAAAAAACGGCCCTTATCCAATTTTTTCCCCCAATACATCTAAGAGGAAAAAAAACATAGGCATATACTCTTAATGGAAAAAGATTGAAGGGTGTGAATGAATAGAGATCTCTAGGGTTTCAAGTACATGATTCCCTGAAAGTTATATTTCAATTCAATAAAACCCTTAAAAAGCCAATAAATTTTGGCTTTTATAAATAGAGTACAAAAGTAAATAAGTAACAGTGAATTTCAACAAAACATTGAATCGGCCAAAGAGTAGTGTGAGCAAATTTGAGCACCCTCGTTATAGAAAGAACATTAAAGCTATGGAGAATATTCAGCATAGATTCACCTGGATGACGTTAGAGATGGGAAACTGTTTTTTATGAGGAGAAACTTGAGCTACTGGGACTATTTCCGTTGGAGCAGAGAAGGCTGAGAGGCAGTTTAATAGAGATTTAAAAAAATTATGAACAGTTTTGATAGAGTGAATGGAGAAAGATTATTTTCTTTGGTTGGGGAGTCAGTGACGAAGAGTGAATTTAAAATGATCATTAAGAGTGATGAGAGAGGTTAGAAGAAATTTCTTTACACAGAGGGGTTTTGGAGCATGGAATGCTTTGCCATGGTGAGTGATTGGGCAGACTCCATTGTTTCTTTTAAGAGGAAATTGGATAAATATTTGAAGCAGGGGCAGACGCAAGATAATGGGGAGAGCGCAGAGCAGTGGGATTAGTTTTGGAAAGCTCCGTAAAGAGCAAGCATAAACACATTGAGGTGACTTGACTCCTTCTATGCTGGTTCTATGTTCAACAAATATAGTCAATACAGTATAACACCAATGCGCGACATTAATTAACAAAGTTTATAATGGGTTTTCAAGAAAAGTATTTAGAAATTAACAGTCACCAGATTGTCAAATTCTTCCTGTCTTTGATTTCTCACTGGCTTTCAGCTTGGTGCCGTTTGCACTGAATGGTGATGTATGGAACTCAAACCATATGTTACAGAGTCTCCAGATCCAAGAGCTCATGAACGGCTGAACTGAAAAACCTTGTGGTTTTTACTAGTTGGAATCATCTGTTCTGGGAAAACCCCAACATCTTCTTTTCTGCCAAGAGTCAATAATAACTTATTTGCATATGCAGTTACTTTTGGATACTTTTCGATGGGTTCCAAGGCAAATAAAGCTTAATGATATTTCAACTTAAAAATCAAACAGCTTTCTGCAACATTCAATTAAGCATAATATCCTATAGAAACAAAGATTTTTTTTCCCCATTTATATAAATGCTCACTATTTACATGTTTGCAAACACGAAAGATAAACCATCATCTCATTTTGGATCTGGTAACAATCTGCTCTTAACACTGAGGTTGCCTTTAGCAATTCAAAGCAGTAGCTATCATCTGAACTTCATTTATCTTCAGTTTAAACTGGCAAGGGGGCATTTTCACATTTATAACAACAACTAACGTGATGAGATTAGAATATGTTAGATTGTAAACTGAACCCACGCACTGCAAAATTACATGACCTCAGCAACGGCAAAGGTTAAATAATGCTATTTAGAAAAAGTTGGCAACAGATTAAAACGAATCTGTAAACTGATATTAAGTTCTTCCACTCAAGGATGGCACCACTGCCCCTGCTGTGTTGTAGCTTACTGGTAAACTTTGAAGTACTTTAAATAATTATCAACAAAGTTAACCATACTTTTGAAAAAATGTCAAGGAACACATTTTTTCCCCACAGCCAGCTAAAAATATGGTTGTATCATTTTGGAATGTCTGGGGATTTTTGGGTGTCTTCCAAAAGCTAAAAAACAGAAAGCAGTACAGTGAAAGAATTTGGACTGTAGCAAAATAACACTAAGTAGTAGCAGAAATAAACCTGATGTTTGGGTCAACCAGGAATGCTCCTCCTGGCTCCACAAGTATAGTAAAAAACAAACAACTTACCTTAAATGGCCTCTTCTGGTCCCAGATCCTCTTCCTGTTTTGTTCACCTGGCAGGAAAGCCACAACGGTTTTCCTGCTCAGTGCAGAGTTAAAATTGCAGTCGGAGCCCAATGATGTCATCAATGAGCTTCTTATAGGTCACAAGTGGGGCAGTTCCCTGATGCTTGCACAATGTTCAGCTCCATTTGCAATTCCTCAGATAATGCATGCCCGCATGCAGCAAGACTTGGACAACATCCAGTCTTGGGCTGATAAGTGGCAAGTAACATTTGCACCACACAAGTGTCAGGCAATGACCATCTCCAACAAGAGAGAGCATAACCACCTCCCCTTTACGTTCAGTGACTGAATCCCCCACCATCAATATGCTGGGGGGTCACCATTGACCAGAAACTCAACTGGACCAGCCACATAAATGCTGTGGCTACTACAGCAGGTCAGAGGCTGAGTATTCTGAGGCAAGTGGTTCACCTCCTGGCTCCCTAAAGCCTCTACCATCTACAAGGCATAAGTCAGGAGTGCGATGGAATACTCTCCACTTGCCTGGATGCGTGCAGCTCTAAAAACACTCAAGAAGCTCAACACTATCCAGGACAAAGCAGAATGGAACCAATAGTAGCACCCACTCCTGTTGCCTTGCCTAACTCAGCATAGGTCAGGAATTGAACCTAGGGCCTTCTTGGTCAATATGGCTGAGACCCCAGGGTGAGTATTTACCCATTGAGCTACGTGGGCTTTAGGGTTTAGGGGGGGGCGGGGTTTACGGTGGTAGTTTTATCATTAACTAAATTGGCTGCTTCATTGATACAAATCTGCACCAAGCACCTCAAAACCTTGCATTTGTACCAGTTGTTTTTGTGCTGCCACAGGTGCTGCGGAATCCATCCCACAGTATAAACTGATAATATTCCATAGCACTGTGTAGGAAAAGTGGATTGGGATTCTTGCCATGTCTAGGGTTTTACTGTGACGCCCAAGTTGGCTTGACTCATCCTATATAAACTGACTCAAATTGAATGACCCTCCACCATTTGGCCCATTAGCATTAATACAATAATAATAGCTGAATACCATTTAACTCTTACCTTACCCCAACGGGACTAACAGAACAGAATTTACTGTACTTCTAACAACTCTTTTGTTTAATTATATCTATCGAACTACAATTAGTATTGTCAGAGGGTTTGTTACCAGGGTTTACAGTCATACAGTTCCACAAAGGCAACAGATATTTAATATGATAGGTCAACAGAATCTAAATCATTGGCTTCCATTTCAAAGATTACAGTACTCAGTTAGCAAGGTTAACCTCTGTAGTCCACCTGACAAGGTAACACTAGTAAGCTTCCAGTGTCATGCCTGTCATTTGGATGATGCTAGTAGAAAAATATTCAGCCTCTTCTCTCAGATTAACTGGCATATGGAAACAACTCAGTCCTCTGCAGTACACCAACTCCTTCTTCGGAAAGTCACCTGTGGTCATTTTCCTTTTGGTTCAATAGAAACTTCCTTCTTTCATTACAGTCGAACTAACACCTTATACATACTTGTAGACCACTGTACTTTCCCTATGCTTCAAGTTAACCTTTCCAATAAATTTACTAAAACCTTCTTTAGTCAATTATAAGAATTAACTCCATACTTCGCACTATGAGCCTACAAGAACACAAAAACATTAGGAGCAGGAGTAGGTCTACGGCTCCTTGAGCCTGCTCCGCCATTCAATAAGATCATGGCTGATCTTCGACTTCAATTCTGCTTTCCAGCCCAATCCCCATATCCATTGATTGCCCTAGATCCCAAAATCTATCTCTCTCAGCCTTGAATATACTCAACAACTCAGCATCCATAGCCTATGGGGGTAGAGAATTCCAAAGATTCACAGCCCTCTAAGTGAAGAAATTCCCCCTCATCTCAGTCTTAAATGGCCAATTCCTTATCCTGAGACTATGCCCCCTAGTTCTAGACTCTCCAGCCAGGGTTAAACAACCTGTCAGCATCTACCCTGTCAAGCCCCCTCAGAATCTTGTATGTTTCTATGAGATCACCTCTCATTCTTCTAAACTCCAGAGAATATAAGCCTATTTTACTCAATCTCTCTTCATAGAACAACCATCTCATCCCAGGAATCAATCTAGTGAGCTTTCATTGGACCGCCTCCAAGGCAAGTATATCCTTCCTTAGATATGATGTGGAGACCAAAACTGTGCACAGTACTCCAGGTGTGGTCTCATCAATGCCCTGTACAAGTGTAGCAAGACTTCCTTACTGTTGTTCATCACATTTGTGAGCAAAGCCATTTTGTGATTATGTGATGAAGCCTCTTCTTCAACAGGCAATCCAGCATACTATAGAATTCTACTGGATCAAGTAACTATTATATTTTCACCTCTGCCTCCAAATGTCAGCAGTGCTTTTGTTTATACTGGCACTAATAGCAAACTCAGGACTCCAGTATGTGCCTTCACTATCTGGAGAGCAGCCCTGTGGGGGAGATGGTGGGGGGGGAGAGGGGGGGGGGGGTGTGGGGAGGTGAGAGGTTGTCTCCCTGAAGTCAAAGGAAACATGTATAAGTAAACATGCACACTCTTTCTCAAGCCTTAAACGAGGCACTTTTAAAAACAGACATCATGCAATTGCATGAAATGGGTCCAATTCTGCAAGCACAAAACGATCTGCATAATCACAAAATGGCTTTGCTCACAGATGTGATGTACAGACAAATTCTAGCGCGTCTCTTTTTACCAAGGTATAACAATATTTTTTCCAACAATAACTACCGTTCAAATAGTGCACTTAGTGTAGTAAAATACACCAAGGTGCTTCACAGAAGTGAAAACGATGCTGAGCAGTAATAGGTGAAGAGCTACAGGAAGTGACTGAAGGCAAGGTCAAGGAGGTTTTTAAAGGTGAAGGTGGAGAGAAAGGTAGCAATTTGGAGGGATTAAGTCTAAAGTATTGCAGCATGAGACAAAGACAGGTGAAGGCTCTGCTACCAAAGGTATAGAGGAGGATGCAAAGGAGCCCAGATTTGGAAGAATGGAGGGCGTATCCTGGTAATTGAAAACTGGCCTTTTGTTGTCCTCAAAATTGCTAGGCATCTACCTATAAACCCAGACTGTGTGACTTTGCTGCTGCCTTCAGCAGTTGTCATGATGTGGAGATGCCGGTGATGGACTGGGGTTGACACTCGCTCACCTGACGAAGGAGAAAGCCTCCGAAAGCTTGTGATTTTCAAATAAAACAGTTGGACTATAACCTGGTGTTGTAAGATTCCTTACATTCAGCAGTTGTGTCTTTGGCAGTTTGATAGTAAATGAAGAATTACGTGCATACAGGCCATTGTTACAGCTAAAAGTCATCAACAAGAACAAATACTGAAGTTTTGCTCCAGTCAGGGATTCTTTTGTCAAAACCTGAAGAGTCAGAGAAAACGAGGTGGGGATATTGTAGTCCTTCTTGAGGCTAATCCTTTATTTGCATGTTAATAACCTGCATTTCTGGGCTGTTTCTTTCTCTGAAGTATAGCCTTTTTAACAGACAGGTATCTGACACGTTAATTGAAACTTGTCTCACACTGTTTACCTCAGAGAATGCTTTAATTTACAAATTCATCAGCTGTGTGACAATTCTACTTATCAAGTCTGCTGCAGAGAAATGTGACTTCAAGCAGTTTATGCTGAACCTGCAGCAGAGTAAGTGCCAACTGACATTAATGCTTCATACTTGACAGTTTCCTATGCTGTAGTAACAACATAAACCAGGATCTGCAAAACTGATCTTGTATTCTGTGGGGCCCAAAACTGGAAGCAAATTATTTACATTTGTTTCATTTCTTTGATAACAAGCAAGTGAAGCTTTTTATGCTTATAAATAAAACTTGGTAATGAAAGAATAAATGCAGAGTATAACTATTGTTCAGTACATTTTCCATCTTGCATCTTTACCACACAGACTGCAGCGGTTCAAGAAGAAGGCCCACCAGCAACTTCTCAAGGGCAACGAGGAATAGGCAATAAATGCTGGCCTTTGCCAGTGACGGTCACATCCCGAGAATGAATTTTATTTAAAACTACAGCTATTTCCCCATGTTGGCACTGATACCAGCTCCAACTTCAATGGCAGAGTAAGAAAATAAACAAAGCAGAGTTGCCACGTGTGGGCGGTTGGGAGAATGACTTCCCTTGACACCTTCAGTGACAGTGTCAGAGAAGGAGACAACTGCATGTTCTGAGTCACTCAGCCAATCCACACGGCCAGCAAAGTGTTGGTTTGCTGTCTGGCTGCAGAGACCCTCCACAGCCTTTGTACAAAGTACGGCAGCCAGAAAATAAAGTTGCAAACTAAGACTCAAAAACAATTGTACATGTGCAAGCTTATGCATGCAAACAAGTGGAGTAGTTTCCACAGCAGCGAGATCCCGAGGCAATTCTACAGATCTGCTTTTTCATTGTTGTGCTGCATGCTGGTCCATCAATATTCTGGGCCATGGGCTGGTAAGAAGCAGGATTGAGAACTCAATTCGTCAAGTAAATTCCTAATTTTGGCTGCACCACTCGGGAAGGTACTAAGTGGAAGCTTGGTGCTTTTACACAAAAGAAGGGAGGGAAAAAAATCACAGGGAAAATAATCCCAGCATTAATAATCATGTACCATCAGTGGATGGTTACACAACATGAATGGCAAAGATCAGGAAATTGCCCATTGGTTTCCTTGGCTAAGGAATAATACATACTACTGACTGCAGATTGGAGAATTTTTTTAAAAAGAGAAAAATAAAAGGTTTTTGAAATATTTTAGGGAATGATAAAAGCCACTAACAGGCTTTATGCAATGTCCTGGAAGAGGCAAAAGAAACCAGGGCCAATAGGGGAAAAAAAAAACTCAGGACGATTCCTCTCCGACTTCCTCAGGCGATCGAAATCAGTCCAGAAGGTTACATTGACCGTGTGATGGTGCATTATTCCTTCATATCTTCCTCAACTTCTCAGCAGCTTTCAACATTGTCAACCACATCATCCTCCCTCAATGCCTCGTCTCTGTTGTAATTTACACTTAAACATAATAGCGAGGAAAATTGTGGTGACATTTCACAATAAACACTTATGCAGAGAACATAAGAACATAAGAGATAGGAGCAGGAGTAGGCCATTTGGCCTCTCGAGCCTGCTCCGCCATTCAATAAGATCATGGCTGATCTTCGACCTCAACTCCACTTTCCCGCCCAATCTCCATATCCTTTGATTCCCTTAGAGTCCAAAAATCTATCGATCTCAGTCTTGAATATAATCAACGACTGAGCATCCACAGCCCTCTGGGGGTAGAGAATTCCAAAAATTCACACCCTCTAAGTGAAGAAATTCCTCCTCATCTCAGTCCTATATGGCCAACCCCTTATCCTGAGACTATGCCCCCCTAGTTCTAGACTCTCCAGCCGGGGGAAACAACCTCTCAGCATCTACCGTGTCAAACCCTCTAAGAATCTTATATGTCTCAATGAGATCATCTCTCATTCTTCTAAACTCCAGAGAGTATAGGTCCAGTCTACTCAATCTCTCCTCATAGGACAACCCTCTCATCCCAGGAATCAATCTAGTGAACATTCGTTGCACCACCTCTAAGGCAAGTATATCCTTCCTTAGGTAAGGAGACCAAAACTGTATAGAGTACTCCAGGTGTGGTCTCACCAAAGCCCTGTATAAATGCAGCAAGTCTTCCTTAGTCTTGTACTCCAACCCCCTTGCAATAAAGACCAACATACCATTTGCCTTCCTAATTGCTTGCTATACCTGCACATTAACTTTCTGTGTTTCTTGTACAAGGACACCCAAATCCCTCTGAACACCAACATTTAATAGTTTCTCACCATTTAAAAAATTCTGTTTTTCTATTCTTCCTACCAAAGTGAAAAACCTCACATTTCCCCACAATATAGGTCCCACCTTCTTGCCCACTCACCAGGATCTCTCAGTCGCCTGCACATAAGTGCATACAACATGGCTTGTTTGCCAGAGCATCGGACCACATCAACTTCCCCATCAACAACATCAGCCAGACTGAGGGGGCAGTGGGTTTCAACTCTCGCTGGCTTCCCACGGGTACAGAACGCAATTGATTGCGCACACGTAGCAATCCGAGCACCTCCACGTGAGCCGGAACGGTTCATCAAACGAAAAGGATATCACTCCATCATTGCACAGCTGGTTTGCAACCACCAGAAGAGGTTTCTGCAGGTGTGTGCCAAATTTCCTGGCAGCTGCCATGATTCCTTCATTCTGTGTGAATCCAACATCTCGGCCCTCTTCCACACACAAGAATGGACAAGACATGGCAGTGGTGGTGACAAGTAGGACATTTATTGTGAATATAAAAACAAAGAGAATGAAAAACATGACATTAGTCAGACACTCTTGTGCATGCCCTTGGTGATCACAAAACACTTGCCTTCCTCTTCCTATTACTTCTACGGGGGGACATCCCTTGTAGCTTCAGCAGAGGTAGTGGCAGGTTGCTCAGGTCCCTACCCTGACTGCTGAGATGCTCTGGGCCTCCACCCTCTGGGTTTTGGAGCCCGTTAGGGCCCCACCAAAGACTGCTCCACCTGCACCTGTGCAGGGGCAGACTTGGCCATCTGGAGAGGAGGCAGCATTGTGGGTACTGGTTGGGGGTAGGGGGGTGCAATGGGTGAGATGTGGGAGCGCTTTGAGTGGAATCCCCACTTCCATGTCCACTTTCGCCATCATTCTTCTCCTAGGCCAGGGCCACATCACTCCTACCACTCCGCTGGACAACAGCTTGGAGGACAACTGTGATGCCTTGTAAGGCCACTGCTAATGTATCTGCCTGCCTGTTTAAGGCAGCAGAATGTTGGTCACCCCGAGTAGGCACAGCCGTTGTCAGGGCCTGAATGGACTCATTTGTGAGCCGTGCTTGAAGCTCAATGGAGACTGCCATTCTCTCCATCGCAGACATCCCCACGTCAACCTGCACCGCCAGCCCACTAATGCTCCTGTTGTGCAGAGTGAGCGTGGCAAGTCTTCCAGTACGTCACAAAGACGCGTCTGTACCTCGATCGTTCTCCTTTTTAAGGATGGCCCCTGGGGTTCAGCATCTGCGTCCAGCTGAGCAGAGCTTGGAGAGGAGTGCACCCACTGACGCGGACTCTCCACCACCGCCCCTGCCACCAGTGTCTGCTCGTCCTCACTTGCGTGCGGTGAATCACCAGGTGACAACCCAACTAACTGTGTAATAGGACCCACCGAGGTGTGAGTATCTGCGCTGGTGCATGGCTTGCTATGATGTGACGGTGTGTCCTCAGAGGCATAGAGCTCCTCTGAGGAATTGCCCTCATCCAGGTCGTCTGCTGCTTCAGCAATCCTTGAAGGCCCTGGAAGAGAACATACAGCAATATTAAGAATCATCACAGAGGTTATGTTGCGATGAGCATAGTGAGGTGTGTAACAGGTCAATCATTGATAACATCAATTCATGTTGTATGTGAGGAATGTTAAAGTTCTGTTACCAGACGTTTGCAAGGTGCAAGTCTTGGCATCTCCAACGGCCAGGCATTCCTGCGTCTGGCTGAATGCCACGGCCTCCTCCTCCGCCTGTGTCAGGACTATTTGTGGTGGCCCCCCTCCAGTCCTACTTACTCCTCTCCTGCGCATTTTGCGCTCTCTTCTCCTACAAAGGGAGAAAGAACAGACATGTGAGTGAGTGAGGGTGATGGGGTCACCTGATGGATGCATTGCTTTGCATGAGGTTGCCCATGAAAGAGATGTCTCAGAGGGTGACTATTAGACAGATTCATCACATTGGGGTGAGTGGGAGTGGTGGGTTCACAAATAGGGAGGTGAGGAAGTGCACAGAAATGAAGGTAAGTTAATAATGAGACTTAAGTGGGTGTGAGGAGTGATGTGATGGAGTAGGCTTGGCAAGACAGTGAAAGGGGGGTGATGTGTACCACAGAATGCAGGTGAATCAGTAACAGTGCTCACTTTTCCTGACCTGGTTAGGCCATTAAAGCGCTTCCTGCACTGCACCCACGACCTTGCCACTGTGTTTCTGCTGCTCAGCTCCTCTCCCACCTCGAGCCAGACCTTCTTGGGGCAGAGGGAGGGCGCTTCCTCCTATCCCCCGGGTATAGGACTCCCCACCTGCTCCTCACACCAGCCAATAGCAACTCAAATGAGGAGTCAGTAAAGCAGGGTGCTGCCTTTGTCCTTTGTTGTTCCATTTCTTTAAATTGCTCCTTTCTCCCTCAAAATCCATGGTTGCAATGTCCTTTTAAATACTCCAGCTCTCAGCACGTCATTTGGGTGTGCAGTACGCCTGCTGCACAGCTTGGAGACGCAAAACCTGGAAGTCACATTAAGGGCCTTCAATTGAGTCACAATAGCTCGAGAAAATGCACGAAATTTTTTTTCTGGTTTCCCACCCGTGTATTGGCCCCCCTGCCGCTATGCCGCTATCCCTTTGTGTCCTCCTCACAGCTTACTTTCTCACCTAGCTTCGTATCATCAGCAAACTTGGATACATTAAACTCGGTGCCCTCATCTAAGTCATTAATATATATTGTAAACAGCTGAGGCCCAAGCACAGATCCTTGCGGCATCCCACTAGTTACAGCCTGCCAACCTGAAAATGACCCGTTTATTCCTACTCTCTGTTTTCTCTCCACGAACCGATCCAACAATCCAAGCTAATTTATTACACCCAACCCCATGAGCCCTTATCTCGTGTAACAACCTTTATTGAATGCCTTTTGAAAATCCAAATATACTACATCCACTGGTTCCCCTTTATCTACCTTGCTAGTTACATCCTCAAAGAACTTCAGTAGATTTGTCAAACATGATTTCCCTTTCATAAAACCATGTTGACTCTGCCTAAACATATTATGATTTTCTAGGTGCCCCGTTACCACGTCTTTAATAATAGAGTCCAGCATTTTCCCAACAACTAATGTCAGGCTAACTGGCTTGAAGTTTCCTGTTTTCTCTCTCCCTCCTTTCTTGAATAGCGGCGTTACATTTGCTACCTTCCAATCCACTGGGACCGTTCTAGAATCTAGGGAATTTTGGATGATCACAACCAATGCATCCACTATTTCTGCACCTACCTCTTTCAGAATCCTCGGATGTAGGCCATCAGATCCAGGGGATTTATCGGCTTTCACTCCCATTAATTTTTCCAGTACTTTTGCTTTACTAATATTAACTACTTTAAGTTCCTCACTCTCATTAGGCCCTTGGTTCCCCACGATTTCTGATATGTTTTTTGTGTCTTCTCCAGTGAAGACAGATGCAAAATATTTGTTTAACGTCTCTGCCATTTCCTTATTCCCCATTATAATTTCTCTTGTCTCAGCCTCTATGTTTACTTTTGCTACTGTCTTCCTTTTTACATACTTGTAGAACTTCTTACAATATGTTTTTATATTTCTTGCTAGTTTACTCTCATATTCTATTTTCTCCTTCATCAATTTTTTGGTCATCCTTTGCTGGTTTCTAAAACTCTCGCAGTCCTCAGGCTTACTATTTTTCTTGGCAACATTGTAAGCCTCTTCTTTAAATCTAATTCTATCCTTAACTTCTTTAGTTAGCCACGGATGGATCACTTTCTCCGTGGGGTTTTTATTCCTCAATGGAATGTATATTCGTTGAGAATTATGAAATATTTCTTTAAATGTTCGCCATTGCTTATCTACTGTCGTATCTTTTAATTTAGTTTCCCAGTCAACCTTAGCCAACTCGCCTCTCATAATTGGCTTTGTTTAAGTCTCTAATTTCAGACTTAAGTACATCACTCTCGAACTCAATATGAAATTCTATCATATTATGATCACTCTTCCCCAGAGGATCCCTTACTACGAGATTACTAATTAACGCTGTCTCATTACACAAGACAAGATTTAACATGGCCTGTTCCCTGGTTGCTTCCATGAAATCTAACTACAAAATGGCCCCCATCTATTATTTAAAAGTCAGATTATGAAAACATTCTGATGATAATGAGTCTGTTTGGTAGGAACTGGTGTTTCAATTAATTTTCAATCATTAATATACTTTCATGGTGTCATATCAATTTGGCCTGTAGTTTGCGCACAGATCACTAAGCCTTTAAGACACTCAAGATGAATGAATTGTAAACAATTTTACAACACCAAGTTATAGTCCAACGATTTTATTTTTAATCCCACAAGCTTTCCGGGGCTTTCCCCTTCCTCAGGCAGTGTGGAAAAGACAATTTTGAATCCTTTGCATTTTAAGATCACAGAACAAAGCCTGGTGATTACTGCCCGTTGCCAAGGCAATCACAGTGAGCAGACAGAAAGGTGTAATCTAAAAGGCCACTGAATATACAACCCCCCAAAAAAAAAGAGAGAGAGAGAGATAAGGAAGACAGTCAATGACCCGTTATATTAAAAACAGATAACATTTGTTCGCTGGTGGGGTTACGTGTAGTGTGACATGAACCCAAGATCCCGGTTGAGGCCGTCCTCATGGGTGCGGAACTTGGCTATTAATTTCTGCTCGACGATTTTGCGTTGTCGTGTGTCTCGAAGGCCGCCTTGGAGTACGCTTACCCGAAGGTCGGTGGCTGAATTCCCATGACTGCTGAAGTGTTCCCCGACAGGGAGAGAACCCTCCTGTTTGGCGATTGTTGCGCGGTGTCCGTTCATCCGTTGTCGCAGCGTCTGCATGGTCTCGCCAATGTACCATGCTCTGGGGCATCCTTTCCTGCAACGTATGAGGTAGACAACGTTGGCCGAGTCACAGGAGTATGAACCGTGCACCTGGTGGGTGGTGTCCTCTCGTGTGATGGTGGTATCTGTGTCGATGATCTGGCATGTCTTGCAGAGGTTACCGTGGCAGGGTTGTGTGGTGTCGTGGACGCTGTTCTCCTGAAGGCTGGGTAATTTGCTGCGAACGATGGTTTGTTTGAGGTTGGGTGGCTGTTTAAAGGCGAGTAGTGGAGGTGTGGGGATGGCCATAGCGAGGTGTTCGTCATCATTGATGACATGTTGAAGGCTGCGGAGAACATGGCGTAGTTTCTCCGCTCCGGGGAAGTACTGGACGACGAAGGGTACTCTGTTGGTTGCGTCCCGTGTTAGTCTTCTGAGGAGGTCTACGCGATTTTTCGCTGTGGCCAGTCGGAACTGTCGATCGATGAGTCGAGCATCATATCCCGTTCTTACTAGGGCGTCTTTCAGCGTCTGTAGGTGTCCATCGCGTTCCTCCTCGTCTGAGCAGACCCTGTGTATTCGCAGGGCCTGTCCATAGGGGATGGCCTCTTTGACGTGGTTAGGGTGGAAGCTGGAAAAGTGGAGCATTGTGAGATTGTCCGCGGGCTTGCGGTAGAGTGAGGTGCTGAGGTGCCCGTCTTTGATGGAGATTCGTGTGTCCAAGAAAGAAACTGATTCTGAGGAGTAGTCCATGGTGAGCTTGATGGTGGGATGGAACTTGTTGATGTTATCGTGTAGTCTCTTTAGTGATTCCTCACCGTGGGTCCATAGAAAGTAAATGTCGTCGATGTATCTGGTGTACAGTGTTGGTTGGAGGTCCTGTGCAGTGAAGAAGTCCTGCTCGAACTTGTGCATGAAAATGTTGGCGTATTGGGGTGCGAATTTGGTCCCCATGGCTGTTCCGTGTGTTTGGGTAAAGAACTGGTTATTGAAGGTGAAGACATTGTGATCCAGGATGAAGCGGATGAGTTGTAGGATGGCGTCTGGAGATTGGCTGTTGTTGGTGTTGAGTATTGATGCTGTCGCAGCGATGCCGTCATCATGGGGGATACTGGTGTATAGTGCCGAGACGTCCATCGTGGTGAGAAGTGTTCCTGGTTCAACAGGTCCGTGGGTACTGAGTTTTTGTAGAAAGTCTGTAGTGTCGCGACAGAAGCTGGGGGTTCCCTGCACGATGGGTTTCAGGATGCCCTCGATGTATCCAGAGAGGTTCTCACACAGGGTTCCATTGCCTGGTACGATAGGACGTCTGGGTGTGTTGGCTTTGTGTATCTTTGGGAGGCAGTAGAAGTCTCCCACGCGGGGAGTACGTGGGATGAGAGTGCGTAGGATGTTTTGAAGGTCTGGATCGAAGGTCTTGATCAGTTTGTTGAGCTGATGGGTGTGTTCTTTGGTCGGGTCTGCGGGTAACCGTCTGTAGTGTTCCTGGTTGTCCAGTTGTCGGTATGCTTCTTTGCAATAGTCCGTTCTGTTCTGTATGACGATGGCTCCTCCTTTGTCCGCTGGTTTGAAGACGATGTTGCGGTTGGTCTTGAGAGCGTTGATGGCGTTGCGTACCAACAGAGTACCCTTCGTCGTCCAGTACTTCCCCGGAGCGGAGAAACTACGCCATGTTCTCCGCAGCCTTCAACATTTCATCAATGATGACGAACACCTCGCTATGGCCATCCCCACACCTCCACTACTCGCCTTTAAACAGCCACCCAACCTCAAACAAACCATCGTTCGCAGCAAATTACCCAGCCTTCAGGAGAACAGCGTCCACGACACCACACAACCCTGCCACGGTAACCTCTGCAAGACATGCCAGATCATCGACACAGATACCACCATCACACGAGAGGACACCACCCACCAGGTGCACGGTTCATACTCCTGTGACTCGGCCAACGTTGTCTACCTCATACGTTGCAGGAAAGGATGCCCCAGAGCATGGTACATTGGCGAGACCATGCAGACGCTGCGACAACGGATGAACGGACACCGCGCAACAATTGCCAAACAGGAGGGTTCTCTCCCTGTCGGGGAACACTTCAGCAGTCATGGGCATTCAGCCACCGACCTTCGGGTAAGCGTACTCCAAGGCGGCCTTCGAGACACACGACAACGCAAAATCGTCGAGCAGAAATTAATAGCCAAGTTCCGCACCCATGAGGACGGCCTCAACCGGGATCTTGGGTTCATGTCACACTACACGTAACCCCACCAGCGAACAAATGTTATCTGTTTTTAATATAACGGGTCATTGACTGTCTTCCTTATCTCTCTCTCTCTCTTTTTTTTTGGGCGGTTGTATATTCAGTGGCCTTTTAGATGACACCTTTCTGTCTGCTCACTGTGATTGCCTTGGCAACGGGCAGTAATCACCAGGCTTTGTTCTGTGATCTTAAAATGCAAAGGATTCGAAATTGTCTTTTCCACACTGCCTGAGGAAGGGGAAAGCCCCCGAAAGCTTGTGGGATTAAAAATAAAATCGTTGGACTATAACTTTGTGTTGTAAAATTGTTTACAATTGTTAACCCCAGTCCATCACCGGCATCTCCACATCAAAGATGAATGAAGGCAGCAGCACAAATTGAAAATCAGAAAGGATTTCATTTAAACTGGAAAGGAATCACTTAATTGGATTGCTGGCAGACTTGATAATAATTTGCTTCAAATTTTAGGTTTACGTTTTGATTGCCACACTTTTAAGAAACAAGTTAATTTCTCATTTATCATCTACAAGTTACTTTGTTTAATTTGTAGTGCCAGTTTCATGGTTGTTAATCCTTTAGTGAGAATGACATGATGCATCAATAATGTACATCTCAGATTTAAGCTGATATTTGATAGTTTTAACTAACTTTTTCACTGATATATGCAATTGAGATCGATGAGCCAAAGTTTCACTTTGGGATATAAATTGTAGTGTGTGATATTAGTAATGACCATGTTTACATCAAAGTTGTGTCAGATTGATGGTTTGGTTAAAACAGCAGACAAATAAATTTCATATGAGCAAGTTAACATGTTTTCCATAAATATGCAATGGCTCGATTTCAAGCCAGTGCAATTGAAACTCACCATCAAAAGCAGAATAAAGCTACGTACATATATTGTATAATAACTACAGACAGTAATCACTCATAATCTCGATAATAACTATTCACTTTTCACTTTTGTTATATTGAACCAGCTGTTTGTTAATTATGGAATATACTCATTCCCTTCTTAGTACACTATTATTTATAGAATTTAGAAGGGGAGGGGCGTTATCTGCAAGTGCTACTCCCCCCAATTTCCTTGTAAGATAAAGCTTGCTGGGAGAAGTAGACTCAATTAGGGTTGCTAATCTTCCAGAATTGTCCTGGTGGTTCCAGGAATTCAAAACATTGGTGGGAGCAACCCAGGAGATAAATCGTAAGGGTTTTAAAAAAATTGTGTTTTTTTTCTTTTTTTTTGAAAACTTTTGTCCATTGTTATAAAAATATTAGATATGGGGGGGAAAAAGCTGTTTGACTGGGCGGGACTGTTGGAGGCGTGAGGTCATGTGATGAAATCTTCAGGAATATGGCCAGAGTTGGCAAGCCTAACCTCAATTGAGAAGGCTTGTGCACGCTGAGCCAAAATGGTATTACAGTCATTAAGAACAGTAAAAGCACATTTCTATGGCACAGTAGCTTTCAATCTCTTTTCTGTGATACTTGCAAGTAATTACACTATAAAGCTTATGCGGTGATGCTACTAACGATTTGGTATCCAGCACAAGATCCAATGTTTGCGCCCTCTGATGTGCTAATTGTATATTCAGCACAAATATTGTTTCTACTGTTATTATATTCAAGTAACCTATAGCTGCTGATGAGCCAGCTCCGATCTGCTGACCAATGCTTCACTGAGTTTGATAGTTATATCAGCAGAGCTGAAAAGAATCAAACTCCTTACACACATCCAGATTGCCTAATAAAAGCAATCTTGACAGAAAAAAAAATCACCTTCCAAAATAACATGTTCGTTTTGTTGTAGAATTAGACAAAATATTTATGCATGCAACTAAGATAAAAGCAGAGATCAGAATCACAAATGTGCATTTCCAGGGACAACAATAACAACGACTGACATTTATGTCGAGCCTTTAACATAGAAAACATCCCAAGATGCTTCACAGAGGTGGGTGGACAACAGATGTTGAGCCATAAGAGAGATTAGGTGGCATGACCAAAAACTTGGTCAATCAGGTGGGTTATAAAGAGGGTCTTAAAGGAAGAGAGGGTGGTGGAGAGGCTGAGGGATTAGGGAGGAAGTTCCAGAGAGTGGAATTAGGCAGCTGAAGAGACCGCTGCCGATGGTGGAGCAAAGGGAAGGGGGTACACAAGAGACTAGAACCTGGACACAAAGATAAAAAAAATAAATTTGAGCTGTTGCAGGAACAGGAGCCAATACAGATCAGCAAGGATGGGAGTGATGGACAAGCGAGATTTGGTGCAGGATAGAATATGGGCAGCAGAGTTTTGGATGAGCTGAAGTTTATGGCAGGCGGCAGATGGAAGACCAGCCAGGAGAGTATCGGAGTAATCAAATCTGGAAGTGGTAAATGGATGTATGAAGGTTTCAGAGGTTGAGCAGACAATGTTAAGGAGCTGAAAGCAGGCAGTCTTTGTGAAACCTCCAGAGTATAGGACATGACAATTGAATGTTCTGCCACTGAAGGAGATGCATAGAGTACCAAACTGGAAAGAATGGAAGGTACAAGTTAACATGTCAGGTTGAAGGTGATTGCAGAAGTAGGATGTATTAATGCCATGAAGGGATTTGTAAATGGAGATGAAGATTTTGAATTCAGTATGTTAGGGGGTGGGAAAACCAATGGAGGTCAGGAAGGACTGGGTGATAAGTGAGTGGGATTTAGTGCAGGTTCGGATGCAGGTGGTGGAGTTTTGGACAAGTTGGCAATTATGTGGGGTGGAGCTTAGAAGGTTGATTAGGACAGTGTTGGAGAAGTTGGAGGTGACAAAGGTGTGAATGAGAATTCCAGTGACAGTGAGGTAAGGGTGGAGGTAGAAAATGTTATGATAGTGGAAATAGACAACCTTGGTGAGGGATAAGATATGGGGTTTGAAGCTCAGCTCAGGGTGAAACAGAACACAAAGGTTGCACATTACTGGAGAATTTTTGGTAGGAGCTAAACAGGATGATTTCAGTCTAAGTTTCGAAATGCAATCTAAAATTCCAATCACTGGTAAATTCAAGCCGATTCTTCAGTGTTTTGCTGGAAACATTAGCTTCCATTATGCAATGTCCCTCATTCCAGAAAAAAAGCATTCCAAAACAAAATAAACCTTTGGGGGAAAAAGACAGGATCAGAACCTCTGCTCAGAATCAAGAAGTCCTAGTTACGTTCCAGAGTGGCAGCTCAGGTGTATTGCATTCCCTACAGCACTCCAAGGTTGAATTATGTGTGGACTTTTATTAATGTCCTAAAGCTCTTCTATGTACCTGTGAACAAATATGATTTCTTGGGTATTATTCTTTCATTAATAGCAGGGAGATGTCAATAGTAATTCTGTTAATATTACAGTATTTTCTGGTTTTTGCTTCAGGGACTACTTGATCACACAGTCAGGTTTCTGTAGTTAATGGTGCTGACCTCACAGTCAGCTTCCTGCTCCTAGTCAGAAGCCTGAACAAAGACTATACACTACCATCCCCTCGATCCCATGTTGGAGATTCTCGGCAATTTAATCAGCCTTTGTCACTTCAAATCACAAAGTTTGTATTTTGAAAGTCAGCCCTATATCTCGTTCTATTCTTTGTGTTGTACTTCATCTGTTATTAATCATTATTTCTGTTTAAAGCCAGCAGCCAAAGCATAAAAAAAAGCAAACTGACATTCGGATGCTAAGAATTATTTTTACTTCCTGGAATTCTGTGGAGTTTCGCAGACTAAACCCTATCTTGTGGTAGTCGCCTTTTACTATAGGGATGATCGTTTAGACTTGAACAAAGCAAAATTGTTGTACTGAGCAAATTAAATAACTCACTCACAGGGTACACATCAAATTCCTGCTAGAGTTTTCCTGAAATTTTCCCTTGTACGTGTTATTTGCAGCCTCTTTGTTTAAAGTGTTAAAGGAAACCCCGTAACCACAATTTATCGTCACAATTCATAAAAGGTGATTGGTGTCCTTGGGATGAAGTCACACTGCATGGACAGAGGTCTGCAAGCAAATAGTCTACCTATTATCTCAGCTGAGGGATAATATGTGTCTTGGGGAATCTTAAAGAAGATTAGAAGAAAATAATCAAGACATGGAGAAGGGATAAATAATTAATAATGAAACAATATTTGTGTCAGAATCATTAACTCATATTACTAAGCAGATAGTTTCCAACTGTAGTGAGGGTACGTTTGTATCTATCTGCAGCAAGAATTTCAAATGTATTTGAAGGAGAGGAATTGTGTGTCCGTTCAAAAATAATTTATTTGGTAGATTGCTTACTGATGCCAAAAGCAGGAGTACGATGAGGGGAACACAAAATTCCAAGCATTAAGTTGGATGATAAAATATTTGGCATGAAATACAGGCTGCATTCCACTGGAGTACTTACTCCACTGATGTATGGGGCATAGAGCTAAAATATTGCAGAACTGTACAGATCAAAGCTGGGAAATTGTACAGAGGGGGCAATACCAGTGTTCCATAAGAAAAATATCAATGACATTTTATTAATTCACTACAGATCAATAGCTAAGGTTTATTAAGAAGAGAACTATAGTAAAACAATGTTTGTTATCCCTTCTTTGATAAAGTTTGCACTCTGCAGCTAATCCTATCAGAAAACGAACAAAGGGAGCCTTCGGCAGAAATTTCAAAGCAAGTTGCTTCTATTTCAGAGAATGAACTTCTCCAAGCCGCAGAGATGCCTCTTAGTTAAATAATTACACTGGTTTTCACTGAAAGGGAAGAAATGAACATGCTTAAAACTAGGAATAAGAATTTGATTTTATACGAGTTTCAGAGAAAAGCTATAACATTCATTGCATTGGGTGCATTGATACAAGAGTCTAGCGTTGGGACCAGCAACTTGCATACTGGCCAATTGCAAATGATGACCCACAGCCAGCTTGTGCAATCCATTTTTCTTAATTAATTTGTTTTAAGATAGCCTCTTCAATTAGCGCTATCACGTGAACAGCAAGGCTAAAGGTGTTGCAGCAGCACTCAGAATGCAGTTACATTTAGAGATTAGAGCCAAATATACAATGTATTAAATTACTGTATTACACAAGGCATCAAAATTTCATCAGCTAAAAATCAAAGCAAAGGAATGTTGCTAGAGAATATATTGTAAAATAATTACCCAAGCAATGAGAAAAAAAGTTCTTTCGAAAATTGTAAATTGTAGGTCTTATTGTTTTAATTTCCAGTCACAGCACATCACAAGCTAGATGTAAGATTAAAGCCCCTTTTACACTCCCCAACAATCTCACTAGAACACCCCGACTGCATGAGTGCATTGTCTACAATAGCCATCACCTGATAAGAATGCTCAATTAAAATTTCTCACTCAGAGGGTGTCTTTAATATTCACCTATCAAGCCTTACACATTGAAATTACATATCTAACCACTATGGGTCAGTATATTATTTTATGTAGCTTTTCATTGCTATTATTAGACATTTACCAACCTTTGACATTTCAGAAAGGTTATGCATATTTTCACATGTCAGTGAAACAAGGCCTACCTCCCGATAATGATATATGGTATATATCCTCCAACTAAAAGTTAGGAATCATGTTGCTCTTATATTGTTGTTAATGCTCTTAATAATCCAGCATCTATGAGAAAGAAAAATAACTTTACATACAGCAACTCCTGCTGATTCATAAACTCCATCTTGCAGACTAACTCTTTGCCCAGTCTAGATCTATCCAGCTGTGGGCTAATTGAAATATTGATACTTAAGGGACCATCTCTAAATGTTCATGCTCAAGCTGATGTATCATATATTATTGTTTCAAAAAAACTAAATGATTGTACTTAATTATAACTAGAAGGTTCCCATACTATATTTTGTTTACATACATTTGTTAATAATCTTGTAATATAATATACCTATATAATAATATAGAATCTCTTTATTTCCTAAACTAATATATAAAAAGTATTTGGAGAAAATAATCTTTTGTAGACTTTGCAGTGTGATGTTCATTCATGGGTGAAGCAATATTCTTGCCCATTGCAAAGTCCAAGATGTAGATTTTGACATGGAGTGGGTTTGAGGTGGCCTGTGGGCAGTGCGATTGGGTCTGCTGCTTGGTCACATGAGCGGAAGGCCCGAACAATTTTGATGGGATTTATTCACAGCAGCTGAGGATGTCAAAGGCAAGAGTCCCTGGGTTCAGCAATATGGTGGTGGAGGTTCTAGTGGAGCAGGCAGTTCCTCTACCTCTCGGATGGCACAAGGGTCCCTAAACAGACTCAGCAGCAAGCCAGGAGGGAGATGCTGAAGGAGTAAATGCCCCGATCATCATCCCAAAGACATGGGTTCAATGCCGCAAGAGGTTAAATGACCTGACTTGGACAGCAAGCATCTTGCTGTCCCAATCTCTCTGTATTAGACCTTGCCAAAGCAGTTTTTTACCTCCCTCCAGCACTCCAAACTCTTCTCTCCTCCACTCCACATGCTTCTCCTCCAATCACAGCAGGTCACTGCACCATCTTTCCTTCTCATTACAATCACACACTCACTTGCAGGTTATGCCCTCACAGCTGGCACAAACAGCAGTCTGCATTCACCTGGTCAAAACTGGAAGGCCTTTCACTCTTCTGATAACTGCTTACAAATTTCTCACTACAGCTATTCTCTTGCACATGACCACTGTCCCTTCCTCCTCCCTCTCGGCATGCATGCTAGATGAAGATGTCTCACACAGCTGAACATCATTTTACAAGATCCACACACTAATTCACTCCAACTCTTTTTGCAGGACAAGTTGGCAATACGAGGGAGAGGACCAAAAGGCGGGGGGCGGGGGGGAGCCACAATCTAGGCCCTCATGCAGATAGAGGAGGAAGACGCACTCATTATTGGTGAAGGCAACTTGAGGGGCGTTACCCATGACAAAACTGGAGGCAGAGCTCTGTAGCATGTTTGCCTTTTTACTTTACTTTCTTTCTTTCTTCCAGCATTTATACATTTAGGTAGCATGGCACCCTGGTGTTGCCTGGCGCTGCCAGTCATTTGTTGTTACATAACCTTTTCTTGCCATGCTGACCCTTGTCCCTCTCCCTTTTCTCTAGGTTCTTCCCATCACGCAGATTCTGCAAAAGAAGCACTGTCACACACTGCATCCCTCACAAGCACCAGCACGGAAATCGGCACCCCAGCTGAAATAGATATTGAGCTAGAAAGGGACGCACAAGGTGATTCACAGAGTACGTGAGCATGGGCCGAAGACAATGGCTTCTGTCTTCCCAACGTTTAATTGGAGGAAATTGCGGCTCATCCAGGACTGAATACACAGAGGCAGTGGAGGGGTCGAGCGAGGTGGAGGTGAAGTTGAGCTGGGTGTCGTCAGCGCACAGGTGGAACCTGCCATCATAAAGATTTCCAAACTTTTTTGACTTTGCAACAGATGTTGACATTTTCGGTGTATTATCCAAATATTACACCTGGATTTTTTTCCCGAATACTTTACTTAATAATGATTGCAAAAGGCAAAGAGTTTTTGCGTTTGTCACATTTTAACTGGCGGTTTTAACTTTGGGGTGTAAATATGAGCAAATGTCAGGATAAAACAGGGAAAAAAGCTGCGGTCGCGTAGCGCATGGTCTCTGATTACCTGACACTATTGCTAATATACATATTAACAATGTAATCCTTTCACTGTCTAATTATAGATGAAAACATAATATATAAGAGGGTTAAATCAGAAAGTTCGCTTGAAAACTGCAGATATTGTCAGCATCATTGTGAGGGTGTTTGGCCAAGGAACAGAGCTATTTTTAAACAAAATAATCAAGCTGTCTTATTTGATTGTAAGGATTATGTTGTATTTGGTCTAACATCTCTGATGAGTTATTTAATTATACTTTGTTAAATCTAATAGGATTCCACTGAACAAACTTTAGATTGCAAAGTGTTTGACCTGAGCTGTTTATACCATGTCGTATCCATCAGGAGAATGATGTTAGTGAGAAATGCTGTAAATTATTGGTTGTTGCAATGAAAGCACAGACAGGTGAAAGGTTCTGAGAGGTTATTTGTCTTGTCATTGCCTATATTGGAGCTCATCCATGTTCAAATAGGTGCAAGAAGCTATGGGCGGTTTTAATCTCTGACAGTCATACACAAAAATGTATCCCCAAGGAAACAATGGGGGTGCATTCAGCATTGATTTTTTTTTAAACTTGCTTTTTACTGTTATCTATTAATATACTGCTGTCTCAGTATTAACTGGCATTCAGACTAAATCATACTGCCATGGTTTTCAAATAATAAAATCAATAAAGGTCTCAGATAAGTCTCTGAGAATCATTAACAATGTCACAAAGTCTGCATGTAATGTATGCGTAAATCAATTTAAAATATTTTGTTCAACGTTTCTCAAGTTTCAGCGCAAGATAAACATTTTGAACATTCAGTGCTGTTACTGCAGTTCCAAGATGTTTGCAGATCTAGGGAGGAATTTTAACTCACCCCACTGAGGCAGGGGAGGTTATAAAATGGAGCACTCGGCCTTACTGCCCCGTTCCCAGAATACTGTTGGCCTTCATTTTAACTGCTGAGTCCCTTCCCACAAGCAGGCAATAAATTTATGCGAATTGGGGTCCCATTACATTAATGGGACCCCAATTTTATTTTAACCTAGGCCTGAGTGGGGAAGCCACTACTGCTTTCCTGTCAGGTGAAGGCAGGTCGGCAGCTGTCAGGAAGATGAAGAAGCCCCTCCAAATTATGTGGAAATCTTTCTTTTGTGGGGCCAGGAGGAATAGGAGTTCTCCTCTGGGCCCAACAAGAAAAGTCGCAGCCTCCCCTACCTTGGACTCTGCGCCCTTCTCTCCAACAATATCTTCCCGAGACCCCCTCCTGCAACTTACCTGTTGCTGGTGTGTATGTGTGTGTAGAAGAGAAGGTTTCTTGACAAAGAAAGACAGAGAAAAGGTAGCTGCATTTCCAATTACTCACTTCATCTCATGGAGCATGTGAATAGAAAAAAGGGGGAGGGGAGAGGAAAAACAAAAATGGATAAACAAACACAGATAAGGAAATATCAGTGGAATGATTGTTAGATGATGTAACAGATCATTTAAGAAAAGCATTAAAGAAATTATACGGCAGCTACCAAACTCAGATCGCGGAAATACGGCATGCAACCAGCAAACTGGGGTTCTACTGCTAGATACACATCCATTCAGGTCACGGTAGGCTTAGCCATAAAGGAGTTCTGTGCATTCCTGTTTAGATATACGTGTGGAGCTTGGCTTCCCAGGCTGCTGACATTTTATGTTAGCTGTGACCAGGTATGAGGATATGTCTCTCATGATTAAAGGTAGATTGAATGAACACCTTGAAATTTTTCAGATGATCAGAGAGAGCCAGCATGGATTTGTATTGGGTAGATCATGCCTGACGAACCTGATTGAATTGTTTGAAGAGGTGACTAAAGTAGTGGACAGGAGAATGTCTATGGATGTTGTTTAAATGGACTCCCAGAAGGCATTCAATAATGTCTCTCATAAGAGATTGTTAGCTAAGGTTGAAGCTTGTGGAATTGAGGGCAAATTATTTTCCTGGTTAGGAAATTGGTTGAACAGCAGGAGACAGAGAGTAGAGATAATGGGCAGGTAATCAAGTTGGCAGGATATAACTAGTGGTGTGTTGGGGCCTCATCTATTCACTGTATTTATTAACAAATTGGATGACGGCATAGAGAGCTATATATCCAAGTTTGCCGATGACACAAAGATAGGCAGCATTGTAAGCAGTGTAGATGGAAGCATAAAATTACAGAAAGATATTAATAGATCATCATGTATAGCCCAGTAACCTGAATAACATTACAGACCCGATACAACGGCAATGCAGCCTTCAGCTCAATGTGTGAAATTCAACTAACCTCCAAACAATGAAAACACAAATGGTCCAGGTTAGATTTAGGGTCAAACAAAAGTGGAAAAGTAGGCACAAACACAAGCAGATTTTTTGCACATACATCTGAATGCCCTACCACATCCACAATATAGACCACCAGTATACAGCTGCACTTATTTCATAGAATTGTAGCAGTTTTGCAATATTAGCCATCTCTTCTGTTTTACAAACCAGCCTGTTTATATTGCAAGGTGGTTTCTACTACGGTGAGATCCATTTTAAAACCTCTCCACGTATGCTTTCAATTTATG
Organism: Heptranchias perlo; assembly: GCF_035084215.1. Lineage (NCBI taxonomy): Eukaryota > Metazoa > Chordata > Chondrichthyes > Hexanchiformes > Hexanchidae > Heptranchias > Heptranchias perlo. Next base: position 27,211,000 of record NC_090347.1, on the reverse strand, counting down.
ATATGGAAGTGTGGGCTGAAACCGTCTCTTTTAATGGTGCTTGCTGCCTCTGGCTGTCTTGTTACATTGATATTTCCAATTACTTTGGAGCTGCTGTTGGAAGCAAGTGGTGATGTAAACATTCTAAAAGTTCCATATTAAGGCCAACATAGCAAAGCAGCTACAGTTAAAAGCAAACAGTCATATCTAGCTTTCCTGTATACTTCTCTTTCTGGGGGTCGCCTTCACTGTGTTCAGCCTAATACTGTTGCATTATGGAATATCTGACTAGAGTGTCTGTATTGCAATATAAATGGAACATAAGAGGAGTGTGCAGATGAAACCTTCTACACATGGTTCTCCTTATTTTAAGGTTGCCACCCATCTAATTTTTGGACAGGCCACTGCAATTTATAAGCAGGCCAATTTTTGTCTGAAAAATTTTCAAAATGTAATCTGTATACCAGAAGTTTGCTGCATCAGGTTGACATTAAAGGGATAACAAATGTCCATTCACAGGCACGGTATTGGAATTGGATTGTGAGTACCCAATTAGAGGATGCAGTTTTAAAATTAACAAACCTCAAGCAAGACTAGAGATTGGAAGAAAAATCTCTCCCAAAAGTGTGGTCCTTATGTGGAACAGACTCCCAGCAAAGGCGTTGAGACTGAGAAGATTAATTTTTTCAAAATTAATATCTCAATGGGAATGGAATTAGTGGTAATAGGCCTGAGATCAAAAACTACACAGCACTGAATCTATTCAGTGGGTCAGAAAGTGGAATTGTCTGAAGGACAGCAATCTGGATTTAATAGTGAAGATGTGAGAATGCCTGAATATTTTTGATTATTGCTTGATTACCTTTGGAGATCAGGGAGTGATTATGCAAAATTTCCCTTCATGAGATTAAATGTCCCCCATCTTCGCTGTGTCATATCGTATTGTAGAAATGATCCCATATTCGACAACAACTTGCTTTTATGTAGCACCTTTAATGTAGAAAAATGTCCCAAGGTGTTCACTAGAGTCATAATCAAAAATAATGGACGCTGAGCCAAAAGTGGAGATATTAGGAAGGGAGACGAAAAGCTTGGTCAAAGGGGTGGGTTTTAAGGAGGATCTTAAAGGAGAAGAGGGATGTAGAGAGGCAGAGGGATTTAGGGAGAGACTTCCAGAGAATGGGGCCTATGTTAGAGGCTTCACAAGAGGCCAGAGTCGGAGGAATGGAAAGTTTGGGGGGCTTGGTGGTTACAGAGATAGGGAGGGGCGAGGCGATGAAGGGTATTAAATATGGGGATTAGACTTTTAAATTTGAAGTGCTGGGGGACCGGGAGCCAATGTCAGTCACAGAAATAGTTCTCTAGCAGTGATTCTTCAAAAGAGGGTGAAACATCAATAATCGTAATGCAGACCAATTTAAATGAGTTGTATAGAGAGTCCAGTGTTTTTCATACTGTTCTATCCATGAGAATAATAATCAATGCAATTCATTTATAATATTGTCCTTCATGAGTAATAAGATGAGCCTTACTGATAGATTTAAAACAATATCAAACTGTTGACTATGAGGTCATAGAATCATGGAAAATTACAGCACAGAAGGAGGCCATCGGCCCATCGTGTCTGTGCCGGCCGAAAAAGAGCTATCCAGCTTAATCCCACTTTACAGCACTTGATCTGTAGCCCTGTAGGTTACGGCACTTCAAGTGCACATCCAAGTACTTTTTAAATGAGTTGAGGGTTTCTGCCTCTACCACCCTTTCAGGCAGTGAGTTCCAGACCCCCACCATCCTCTGGGTGAAAAAATTTCTCCTCAGCTCCCCTCTAATCCTTCTACCAATTACTTTAAATGCCTCCTGGTCACTGATCCTTTTGCAAAGGGAAATAGGTCCTCCCTATCCACGCTATCTAGTCCCATCATAATTTTATATACCTCAATTAAATCTCCCCTCAGCCTCCTTTGTTCCAATCTTTATCATAGCTAAAATTCTCCAGCCCTGGCAACATCCTTGTAAATCTCCTCTGTACCCTCTCTAGTGCAATCACACCTTTCCTGTAAAGTGGTGACCAGAACAGAGCACAGTACTCAAGCTGTGGCCTAACCGATGTTTTATACAGTTCCAGCATAACCTCCCTGCTCTTATATTCTATGCCTCGGCTAATAAAGGAAAGTATCTGTATGCCTTCTTAACCACCTTATCTACCTGTCCTGCTACCTTCAGGGATCTGTGGACATGCACTCCAAGGTCCCTTTGTTCCTCCACATCTCAGTATCCTCCCATTTATTGTGTACTCTCTTGCCTTGTTTGCCCTTCCCAAATGCATTACCTCACACTTTTCTGGATTGAATTCCATTTGCCACTTTTCTGCCCACCTGACCAGTCCATTGATAACTTCCTGCAGTCTACAGTTTTCCTCCTCACTATCAACTACATGGCCAATTTTTGTATCATCTGCAAACTTCTTGATCAAGCCCCCCACATTCAAGTCCAAATCATTAATATATACCACAAAAAGCAAGGGACCTAGTACTGAGCTTTGCAGACCCCACTGGAAACAGCCTTCCAGTCGCAAAAACACCCGTCAACTATTACACTTTGCTTCCTGCCACTGAGCCAATTTTGGATCCAACTAGTCGCTTTCCCTTGGATCCCACGGGCTTTTACTTTTTTGACAAGTCTGCCATGTGAGACCTTGTCAAAAGCCTTGCTAAAATCCATGTACACTACATCAAACGCATTACCCTCATCCACCCTCCTTGTTACTGGCTCAAAAAATTCAATCAAATTAATCAAGAAATGTTCTCTATTTATAATACATGAGTTTTCTATGAGGAGATAGCTTGATCTCCATTTTCAAATTATCCCAAGATTCTTTTTCCACAAGCAAAGATAGCAATATCATAATGAATTATGAACTATGCTTCTTATTAAAATGCTATGCAGGCTTTGAATTAATGCCACAGCTAACTAAACAACAAATAGCTTTAAAACTGTCAACAAACTATTATTGAAGAATCTAATTTACCAATACAGCAGGATGTTTACTGGCAAACGAGGCATCCCAGTAGAGTATAAATCAAAGGACATTGAACTCCACTGAAAACTACCATTGAGATCCTGAGTCTGAGAAGAAAGACACGGCAGATGTTATGAATAATGTAGGAATCTGCCATGACTAAGATACTTGTCTGACATACATAAAGTTTTAATGGATAAAGGATGGAAATGGTTTTCTTGTGCACTTCTTTAAAGATTCTTTCCAACTTAATACTAAAGGTTACTTCAGCATTGAAAGAATTGAAAGAAAATTCAAACTTATGGCCTGATTAATAAACGGGGGCATGATTTGGTGGGATAATAAATGCTGTGATTAATCCTATAGGAGTTCATGAGAGGTTTCAAACTGGGAAATGTTACTGTGAAGTCTAGAAATTTCACTGATATTAAATATAACTGAACAAATTGTGTTGTGTTGTTTTAGCAAATGTAGAGGGTACATGACAGAATGCTATTACATAAAAAAAAATAAAGACATGAACACAAGGGATGATATTTTACCCTTTTGTGTAGAAAGACTTAATACCCTTTTTTCTAAATTTAAACAGATGTGAAAAAATGTGGGAGCTGAGAGACGTTTGCAGCAGGCAGTTTCATGATGCTCAATTCCATCAGTAAGAGCATCAGGAAAGTGGTTATTCATGCTGCATCTGTAGTAGCCCTAATTTCACACTCCTAATGCAGCTAAATTGGCATTTCAGCATGTGTCGAAACCTATTGAATCCGGTTGTGAAGTGTACAAAACTTTTATTTGTGGCACGGTATAGAATTTTTAAAACCTGATTTTTCAAATTGGGCAACAGAGGCCCGAGGAGTAATATATCTTTCATATAATAAAAATTTTGTGTCTGTGCGCACTTATCCATATTTATAATGAAACTGCCTATGTAAATTTGTCATGCAGTGATTACACTGTCTTGCCAGTGAAGGCACTGTAGTAAGGTAAATATAAAAATAAGGATTGAATGCATGAATTTAAAATGGGGATTGAGTTACATCTGTATCCGGTGGTGTAATTTTGCCTTGCCTTCTAACCCCACTTCACTTGGTCTTGACTCTTCATGTACAATGTCACAGGAGATCGACTAATATGATAGAAAAATGAAATGATTGATTTGATGCTGCAAGGCAGAGAACAACTAACAAAAGCAAAGAGAATGGGAAGGTGCAACTCATTTTGTGAATTCAGGGTCCAGTACTTTCTGGACCTGGTAGGAAGTCATAAAACTGTTTCATAATATGAAGAACACAATTAAAGTAAGGCAATAATCTATGAAGTAGTTGGAAAGAACAGACATGGAGAAGAAGGATGTATGTAGAGATGCAGTTAACAGTAATCATTGTCTGCCCTTTAAAGAAATGAATGATTTTCAATGTGCCCCATCAGCCAGGCTTCATGAATGCAGTTCTTACTTATAAAGGCAAAATCGGTTCATAACAATATACAATGAAAGGCACAAGGAATGGCCCAGCATGCAAAGAAGTGCTAAGAGACTTGTCAAACTCCATTGAGTGTTGGGCCTGATGGAATTAGATGGGTTCACAGACTCTAGTGATATGTACCATATTACTCATATATTCTATGACAATAGTTGGTTATTACTTTCTCCTGTTGACTCATGAATACATTCATGCTAAAATTAGCAGAGGTGAATATAACCTAGAATTTAACAGAATTTATAACACTCCAAGATTTGACAGTCATAAAACTATTAATCTGCTAAACCAAGAGGAAGCATATTGATATGTGTGCACTCAGTCAAATGATTTCACTAGTGCTCAGCTCATAGCCCTTTAAGATTGCAGTTGGCAAGGTAAAAATAGGAGAGAGATTAATAACGACATTGTTGACACTGATATACTAATTCATAATTTGGAATGTGAATTTGTACCAACCTTTAAACTACATTGCAATTTAAAATTTTAGGTAGCAAGTCCAAGGCAGGCTTGCATTTTAATTTACTCTAATACTGAATGATTGTTAATATGGAACACACATTGATTCAGAATTTACATCATTATCTAATTACCAGTCAGTCCAATTTGTGGATCAGGAGGATGAGACAAATACATCTCCTACTGCCAGTACAGATCAACATTCATGGCAGCTGCTATTGTGCTGTTAATAGTCCGTCAAATTGAAATGCTCAAACTTCATTTCAATTTATTATAAGAGATGTAATCGTATTTAATTACTGATCTAGATCTCCTAGCATCTATGCAAATGTTGTCACCCCAGTAAGAATTACAAATTCAAATCTGCTTTAGTCATTTACAGGATTTATATATAGAATAATGAGTACCTGGGAATAATTACACAGTTGCAATCTAATCAAAGCATTCAGATGCTTTTATAAACTGCAAGAGCTCTCATCGGAGTCCTAAAATTAAGATCAGTCTATTGAAATTACTCGATGTATCTGCTTTTTAAAAATATAGTTTGATTTGAGAGTGAGTGGGGTCTTATTCAATTTTTTTGCCAGCTCTTGTATTGGTACAATGCATGCCAACAGTCTATGCAGTAGAAATCCTTGCTATGTGATGACACTGACCTGAAAATATTAATAGTTTTTCATATGCTTGCTCTAGGTTTATCAAGAAACTGTCTGCAGTTGATTCTGGGGAAAATTTATGTCCCATATCTTTCAATTATTAAAAGCAAAATACTGCGGAAGCTGCAAATCTGAAATAAAAACAGAAAATGCAGGAGTAGCTCAGCATGTCAGGCAGCATCTGTGGAGAAAGAAACAGAGTTAACAGGCCCGATATTAGGAGGGCGGTGGGTTCTCAGCGGGGGGTCGACTGGGTGCGTGGGTAACGCGCCCGGTGAAATCAGTGTGCTCCGCACGGAATCGCAGGCTAATTGAGCCACTTACCTGTGCTTCCGGGTTTCGCGCTGGAATGCTGCGCGGTGGGCGGACTGCGCATGCGCAGCAAGGTCTGTCAGCTGGAGGGCCCTATTTAAAGGGGCAGTCCACCAATGCTCCTCCTGCAGCAAACAACCAATGCTGAACCATGGAGCAGGCCAGAGGGAAGGCTGCCCCAAGATTTTCGGACTCCTCACTCCAGGTGCTGCTGGATGGGGTGAGGAGGAGGAGGAAAACCCTTTTCCCGTCCGATGGGAGGAAGTGCCCTCCCTCCACCACAAAGAAGGCCTGGCTGGAGGTGGCCGAGGAGGTCACCAGCTGCGGCAATGTGCCACGAGCCTGGGTCCAGTGCAGGAAGAGATTTAATGACCTAACCAGGTCAGGCAAAGTGAATATACTTACGCATTCTCCCACACTCCGTCTTCCACATCACCTCCACCACCACACAACTCCTTCTGCACTGCCACCACAATGCTCTCGCATCAATCCTCACATCCACTCAACTATCATCCTCACCTTGCCTGCACGTACTCACCGCCCCTGTCCCCATTCGAACAGTACCACGCACCCTCCCATGCATCTCCCTCATGCTCACCCCCACCCACACCAATGCATGCAGCGGCTCACCATGCAACCATCACTCAATCACGCCTCTGTGTTTTGCCTTGATAGGAGAAGAGATGTCAGAACGTCCGGGAGAGGGCATGGACTGGAGGGGCCCCGCCACACCAGGTGGCACGAACCGATGCCAAGCAGCAGGCATTGGAGATCAGCCGCACGTTGGAGTGCCTGTCCGTGGCGGATGCCGAGGCTGTGATTGCACAAGCGGCCGGTGACAGAAAGTTAACACTCAGCACACATGATAACGATTGATCTTAGCATCACTTGGCATCTGCAGCACCTCAACATCTGTCCACGTGCCTAATATTGTTTTCTGTTCTCTTGCAGGGCCATCTGCGAGTGCCGTGACCGTGGAGGGCGATTCCTCAGGGGACCTGCTGGCCTCTGAGGGTCCATCGTCACATCTGAGCCATGCATCCACCAGCGCAGATACATACACCTCGGTGGGTCCCCGTCCTCACTTAGTTGGGCTTGCACATGGTGAGTCACCATGCACATGTGAGCACGAGCAGACCCTGGTGGCAGGGGCAGCCGTGGAGAGTCCACGTCGGTGGGAGCACTCTTCTCCAGGCTCTGCTCAGCTGGACCCAGATGCTGAACCCTGGGGGCCAGCCATGAAAAGGAGAGTCGTAGAGGGGTAGCAGCACATTGCCGAGGCACTGGAACAGGTGCCACGCGCACTCTCCACAATCGCGCAGAGAATGGAGGAGTCCAACTCCTGCACGAGGGGAATGGTGGCACAGGTACAGAAGGGTATCTCCGAGATAGTGTCGCAGGGACGTGAAGGCATCTCTGAGATAGTGTCGCGGGTAGATGCGGGAATGCCTGTGATGGAGGAAAGGCTAGCCTCCCTCGAGCGTCAAGCACGGCTCAACAATGAGTCCATTCAGGCCCTGACAACGGCTGTTCAGATTCAGGGTGAGCAACATTCTGCCGCCTTGAACAGGCTGACAGATACTTTACAAGTGGCCTTTCAAGGCCTCACACAAGTCCTCCAAACTGCCGTCCAGCAGGGTGGAAGGAATGATGTGGGCCTTGGCCAGGAGAGGGCTGATAGTGAAAGGGGACATGGAAGTGGATGCCACTCAAAGCGCTCCCACGTCTTCCCGTTGCCCCCCTTTCAACTAGTACCCGCAGTGCTGCTCCCTCTCCAGGTCGCTGAGTCTGCCCCTGCACAGATGCAGGTGGAGCAGTCTTTGGAGGGGCCCTCACGGGCACCGAAACCCAGAGGACGTCAGCCCAAAGCATCTCATCGGTCAGGGCATGGACAAGAGCAACCTACCACTAACTCTGCTGAAGCCACAGGGGTAGCACCACGTAGGGGTTCCCGGAAACGCAAGGCGAAGATTTTGTGAGCACAAAGGGAATGCACAAGGGTGTCTGACGATTTGTCATGTTTTTTATTTATATTTGTTTTCTTTCACATGCACAATAAATATTATTATTATCACCACTACTGCCACGTCTTGCCCATTCTTGACTGGCTTGTGGAATAGGTCCCTTTCATGGGGTTCACCATGAACACGCACACTTGATGCCACCCATTGTGTCACTGCAGAGTGGGTGTAGGTGTATTTGCAGGGCTCTTTTGTGCAGACGACTGAGAGACGTCGGCGATGTCCCCAGTGGCTCCCTGGAAGGATGCGGAGGAGAAGTTGTTGAGGGCAGTGGTGACTTTGACAGCGACAGGTAAGAAGATGGTGCTCGGGCCAGCCGGGAGCAGCTTGGCATGAAGGAGGCTGCAGATGTCCACGACTACATGTCGAGTGACTCTGAGCCTCCAACTGCACTGCTGCTCAGAGAGGTCCAGGAAGCTGAGCCTCGGTCTGTGGACCCTGTGGCGAGGGTAATGCCCTCTGCGACGCATCTCTCTCTGTGGTTGCCCTCCCTCCTGCTGTGCAGGTGGATGTGTCACAACACTGTGTTGTGGGGCTCCACGTGTCAGAGGTGGACGGCGTGGCCGGCGAGGCTGGTTATGCTGTTCGCCCTCCGAGGAGGTCATGACTGCATCTACGACGGCCCCCATCTGGAAGATGTACTTTTGAGGGGGTCCGCAAGGTAGGTACATGTGTCTGGGCCCCGGGGTAAGTGTGCAAGTTGGTGAATTTTATTGTTAGGAGGAGGGTGGTGGAGGCCAAACTTTGTCCAAAGTGACAGAGTGGCCTCCTGCAATGAGTGAGGGTCTCTTCCCAACCTGTCAAATGGACCTTTGCAGCTGCCACAGGCTGATGGCTGCAACACGTCCATTTGAACTGGGAGTGTTTCCCCCAGTACCGGAAACAGTCCCAGTTGTTTGCAAAATCCCACCCCTCCTGAAATATCATGTTAATCAGGTCTGTAAACGACCTGAAGTACCTGTTTAAGTACTTTAAGTGGCACCCCACCGGCTTTAATTGCCGGCGGGGGTCCCACATGCGGGGGCTGCACGCGCATGTCAGTGCATCACTGGGGAACCCGGAAGTGGGCGGGTTGGAGCCGGGCTCCAGACCCCCCCCCGGGAATCCCCGATTTTCACAGCCCCCCTGCCACGAACGCACCCGATCGGGGGGGTGAAAATCGAGCCCAACGTTTCAGATCGAAGACGAAAGGTCTTCAACTTGAATTATTAACTCTGTTTCTTTCTCCACAGATGCTGCCTGACCTGCTGAGCTTCTCCAGGATTTTCTGTTTTTATTTCAATTATTAAGTCTTGTGTCTAATGGAATGAGTGATGTAATGCTGTAGAATTCCTTCAATCAATCATCTGACAGAAATTCCAATCGTGACATGCTGAGAACCATCCACCAGGAGTGGGGAGAGGCAAGTGCCTCCTCCATGGGCATCATCACGGGAGGTTTACTAATATGTTATAAACTGGTAATACAAGGGTATAGCACCTCACTCTACCGCAAGCCCACAGACAACCTCACGATGCTCCACTTTTCCAGCTTCCACCCTAACCACGTCAAAGAGGCCATCCCCTATGGACAGGCCCTGCGAATACACAGGGTCTGCTCAGACGAAGAGGAACGTGATGGACACCTACAGACGCTGAAAGACGCCCTAGTATGAACGGGATATGACGCTCGACTCATCGATCAACAGTTCCGACGGGCCACAGCGAAAAATCGCATAGACCTCCTCAGAAGACTAACACGGGACGCAACCAACAGAGTACCTTTCATCGTCCAGTACTTCCCCGGAGTGGAGAAACTACACCATGTTCTCCGCAGCCTTCAACATGTCATCAATGACGACGAACACCTTGCTATGGCCATCCCCACACCTCCACTACTCGCCTTTAAACAGCCACCCAACCTCAAACAGACCATCGTTCGCAGCAAATTACCTAGCTTTCAGGAGAACAGCGTCCACGACACCACACAACCCTGCCACGGTAACCTCCGCAAGACATGCCAGATCATCGACACAGATACCACCATCAAACGAGAGGACACCACCCACCAGGTGCATGGTTCATACTCCTGTGACTCGGCCAACGTTGTCTACCTCATACGTTGCAGGAAAGGATGCCCCGGAGCATGGTACATTGGCGAGACCATGCAGACGCTGCGACAACGGATGAACAGACACCGCGCAACAATCGCCAGACAGGAGGGTTCCCTCCCAGTCGGGGAACACTTCAGCAGTCAAGGACATTCAGCCACCGACCTTCGGGTAAGCGTACTCCAAGGCGGCCTTCGAGATGCACGACAACGCAAAATCGTCGAGCAGAAATTGATAGCCAAGTTCCGCACCCATGAGGACGGCCTCAACCGGGATCTTGGGTTCATGTCACGCTACACGTAACCCCACCAGCGAACAAAAGTTATCTGTTTTTAATATAACGGGTCATTTGCTGTCTTTCTCTTCCTTCCGGATGTTTATATGTTGCTGCCTCTCTCTCTCTCTCTGTTTTTTTTTGGTTGTTTGTATATTCGGTGGCCCTGTAGGTGACACCTCTCTATCTGAACACTTTGATTGCCTTGGCAACGGGCAGTTGGAAAGACTATCTGTAATCACCAGGTATTGTTCTGTGATTTATAAATGCGAAAGGTTCGAGGATTTCATTTCCACATTCACCTGAGGAAGGAGGAAGCCTCCGAAAGCTTGTGATTTTCAAATAAAATTGTTGGACTATAACTTGGTGTTATAAAATTGTTTACATTTGAGAGAAGGTAGTAGAGGGCAGACAGACCCTTTTGGACCATACCCTAACAGTAGTTAGCGCTTTAAGGAGAGACACTCAGAAAAAACGGAAAAAAGAGAACATTTGCGGAGAAAATTTGGTCGAACAGTAATAATTCCTGCAATGATTTGTTGAAAGTCAATTGACCGATTACCCCATCCGCTGAAGGTAAAACTACATTTTTAGCAGTCACAAACTCATATAGATCTGAATTATTAAAAGTCTTGGAGGAGGATTTCCACAAAGTTCTCCTGATCTCCTGCTGTAACCTCACTGAAAGATTGGTGGAGACCCTGCAGAAACATTGTAAACAGTCAGGCTTTCTGTTGATGTTCTGCCAAAGTATGGTGGGAAATTGGGAGAACCCCCGCACAAATTACCTTGCACTTGTGTCTAGCAAGTGCTGCAGTGCTTGAGAAAATTGTCTTTCATCATTCAAGTGTCATACATACAAAGTGTTGGCCACATTCGCGCCAGACAAGTGCCAGGCAATGACCATCTCCAACAAGAGAGAGTCTAAACACCTCCCCTTGACATTCAAAGGCATTACCATCACCGAATCCCCCACCATTAACATCCTGGGGGTCACTATTGACCAGAAACTTAACTGGACCAGCCACATAAATACTGTGGGTACAAGAGCAGGTCAGAGGCTGGGTATTCTGCAGCAGGTGACTCACCTCCTGACTCCCCAAAGCCTTTCCAACATCTACAAGGCACAAGTCAGGAGTGTGATGGAATAATCTCCACTTGCCTGGATGAGTGCAGCTCCAACAACATTCAACAAGCTCGACACCATCCAGGACAAAGTAGCCTGCTTGATTGGCACCCCATCCACCACTTGCGCCAGATAAGTGCCAGGCAATGACCATCTCCAACAAGAGAGAGTCTAACCACCTCCCCTTGACATTCAACGGCATTACCATCGCCGAATCCCCCACCAGGTGACTCACCTCCTGACTCCCCAAAGCCTTTCCAACATCTACAAGGCACAAGTCAGGAATGTGATGGAATACTCTCCACTTGCCTGGATGAGTGCAGCTCCAACAACACTCAAGAAGCTCGAAACCATCCAGGACAAAGCAGCCCGCTTGATTGGCACCCCATCCACCACCCTAAACATTCACTCCCTTCACCACCTACGCACAGTGGCTGCAGTGTGTACCATCCACAGGATGCACTGCAGCAACTCGCCAAGGCTTCTTCGACAGTACTTCCTAAACCCGCGACCTCTACCACCTAGAAGGACAAGAGCAGCAGGTACATGGGAACAACACCACCACCACCTGCACGTTCCCCTCCAAGTCACACACCATCCCAACTTGGAAATATATCGCCGTTCCTTCATCGCCGCTGGGTCAAAATCCTGGAACTCCCTTCCTTACAGCACTGTGGGAGAACCTTCACCACACGGACTGCAGCGGTTCAAAAAGGGAGCTAACCACCACCTTCTCAAGGGCAATTAGAGATGGGCAATAAAGGCTGGCCTCGCCAGCGACACTCACATCCCATGAACGAATAAAAAATTTTTAAAAAAATTTATACCAAAGTGACTGGTATGTTAGCTTAGTGGTTATGGTACTGTAAAGAGAGTACTTATCTTGCTGTTTTCCATAGGTCCCTGGTACTCGGAGGTCATGAATTCAAATTCCACCCTGGCAAATTGTGAAATTAAATTTAATAAACCTGGTGGTTTGTGAGCTAGCAACAGAAAAATAATCACGCTTTGTGGTTGACTCTTAATGCTCTTTGAAGCGGCCTAGCAAGTCACTTGGTTGTAAAAAATCACTGCAAAGTTAAGTATTAAGAAGAAAATCAGAATTCACTATCTTACACCATTGTAGGAGCATCATCACCACAAGGATTACAGTGGTTCAAGGAGAAGGCCCACCACCTTCTGAGGACAACTAGAGATGAGCAATAAATGTGGCCTTATCAGTGCCGCCCACAACCTGAGACAATTTTTTTTTAAAATTATCTTTTAAATTAATCGTGCTGATCCATTCAAATATAGAGATGTAGGACTAGCTGCTGGAAAGAAGAACTTGCAATTGTTCAGCACCTTTCAAATCCTTAGGACATCCCAAAGAATTTAACAGCTAATGAATTATTTTTGAAGTCTAGTCACTGTTGTAATGTAGGCAAATGCAGCCAATGTGTGCACAGCAAGATCGCACAAACATAATCGACCAAATTGTTCAATTTTTCACAAAACAAACCAATCAATTTCCCAATTTTGTCTGACTTTATTTGATGGCCATACTCTTTCCTTACCCAACTATATGCAGCTAAAAACTTAATTCACAAAAATTACTTTAATCTTATTCATGTCCTGTTGAATATCAATTCAATAAGAGTTTCCCAGGGACCTACCCTTGTTCAGCAATCGGGAATTTGAATTTTGCTCCTTTCTTTGAGCATGCTTTCTTCCACTGGATCTTCCCTTCTGATATTTTTTGGGGCTCTGGGTATGCACAACCTCAGTGTCTGGTGACATTGAAACAAGCCCTCAAATAGGACCTTCCACCCCCTCCACACAAAATTTGATAAATGTTCCTTTTTCCAAAGACTACTGCTTCCTTAAACAGGCCTAGTTTAATCAGGTCTCTTGCTTCCTGGCCTGGCAAACTCCAACTGCTCCAGAGCCTTGCCTGGCTTGCCTCAGCCCTGTGTGCTTCCCAGCCCACACGACCCATCTGAGTGTTTGCCAGCCCAAGCCAACGCACCTGAGTTTTTCCCCACATAGAATAACCCAAACCTAACTGCCTTATTGTCTGGTCTAACCCAACCCAAACACTTCCTTCCCTATCCCACTCCGAGTGCTTCCCAGCCGAAGCCAACTTCATTCCCATCCTTGCCCTTGGGCCCTCTTAACCTGCTCACTTCATCCTTCTCTCTCAGCACTGACTCCTGGACTCCCCAGGGGATCAAACCTGGTTCAATGAGGAGTGTAGAAGAGCATGCCAGGAGCAGCACCAGGCGTACCTAAAAATGAGCTGCCAACCTGGTGAAGCTACAACTCAGGACTACATGCATGCGAAACAGCGGAAGCAACATGCTACAGAGCTAAGCAATTCCACAGCCAACGGATCAGATCAAAGCTCTGCAGTCCTGCCACATCCAGTCGTGAAAAGTGGTGGACAATTAAACAACTAACAGGAGGAGGAGGCTCTGTAAACATCCCCATCCTCAATAATGGCGGAGTCCAGCACATGAGTGCAAAAGACAAGGCTGAAGCGTTTACAACCATCTTCAGCCAGAAGTGCCGAGTGGATGATCCATCTCTGCCTCCTCCCGATATCCCCACCATCACAGCAGCCAGTCTTCAGTCAATTCGATTCGCTCCACGTGATATCAAGAAACGGCTGAGTGCACTGGATACAGCAAAGGATATGGGCCCCGACAACATCCCGGCTGTAGTACTGAAGTCTTGTGCTCCAGAACTAGCTGTGCCTCTAGCCAAGCTGTTCCAGTACAGCTACAACACTGGCATCTACCCGACAATGTGGAAAATTGCCCAGGTATGTCCTGTCCACAAAAAGCAGGACAAATCCAATCCGGCCAATTAACGCCCCATCAGTCTACTCTCCATCATCAGCAATGTGATGGAAGGTGTCGTCAACAGTGCTATCAAGCGGCACTTACTCACCAATAACCTGCTCGCCGATGCTCAGTTTGAGTTCTGCCAGGACCACTCGGCTCCAGACCTTGGTCCAAACATGGACAAAAGAGCTGAATTTCAGAGGTGAGGTGAGAGTGACTGCCCTTGACATCAAGGCAGGCATTTGACCGAGTGTGGCACCAATGAGCCCTCGTAAAATTGAAGTCAATGGGAATCAGGGGGAAAACTCTCCAGTGGCTGGAGTCATACCTAGCACAAAGGAAGATAGTAGTGGTTGTTGGAGGCCAATCATCTTAGCCCCAGGACATTGCTGCAGGAGTTCCTCAGGGCAGTGTCCTAGGCCCAACCATCTTCAGCTGCTTCATCAATGACCTTCCCTCCATCATCAGGTCAGAAATGGGGATGTTCGCTGATGACTGCACAGTGTTCAGTTCCATTCGCAACCTCTCAAATAATGAAGCAGTCCGAGCCCGCACGCAGCAAGACCTGGACAACATCCAGGCTTGGGCTCATAAGTGGCAAGTAACATTTGCGTCAGACAAGTACCAGGCAATGACCATCTCCAACAAGAGAGAGTCTAACCACTTCCCCTTGACATTCAACGGCATTACCATCGCCGAATCCCCCACCATCAACATCCTGGGGGTCACCATTGACCAGAAACTTAACTGGACCAGCCATATAAATAGTGTGGCTACAAGAGCAGGTCAGAGGCTGGGTATTCTGTGGCGAGTGACTTACCTCCTGACTCCCCAAAGCCTTTCCACCATCTACAAGGCACAAGTCAGGAGTGTGATGGAATACTCTCCACTTGCCTGGATGAGTGCAGCTGCAACAACACTCAAGAAGCTCGACACCATCCAGGACAAAGCAGCCCGCTTGATTGGCACCCCATCCACCACCCTAAACATTCACTCCCTTCACCACCTGCGCAAAGTGGCTGCAATGTGTACCATCTACAGGATGCACTGCAGCAACTCGCAAAGCTTCTTCGACAGCACCTCCCAAACCCGCGACCTCTACCACCTAGAAGGACAAGAGCAGCAGGCAATGGGAACAACACCACCTGCACGTTCCCCTCCAAGTCACACACCATCCCGACTTGGAAATATATCGTCATTCCTTCATTGTCGCTGGGTCAAAATCCTGGAACTCCCTTCCCAACAGCACTGTGGGAGAACCTTCACCACATGGACTGCAGCGGTTCAAGAAGGCGGCTCACCACCATCTTCTCAAGGGCAATTAGGGATGGGCAATAAATGCCAGCCTCACCAGCGACGCCCACATCCCATGAACGAATAAAAAAAAATTCATGCACGTCAACTTCCAGTCCTCTGGCGCTGCTTCAGGCCTGTGTCGGTGATCAATGCTGTGGTGAATCATCTTGTATTTAATTGCATTTTTCTGCCAGTGTCAATATTGATGAGCTGTCCACATGCCTGGCATGATAAGTGGTTGGAGCATCATCATTGACATTCAGGTTTTGATTAAACAGCAGTAGTTTAAGCTTTCACAGCCCAAAAGTCCTCTCTCCAGCACCTGCTTGTTTCAGAACACCACTTGCAATGTAAAAAAAAATGTTAACTAAAAATAATAAAATTAAAGAATAAAATACAAACTTTCAAAAGACACTGACAGTTTGATATTGCTGTGATGCAGTACGGGAACCAATATGAAAATAAAATCATGTGTAAGTTCAGGTTACAAAAAAAATTAAACTTTCGTCATTTCTTAAAATTACGTAATCCAGGAGATGAATATTATAAAAATTCCACAGTGTGAGTTACACACACTGAGTGAGCTTTTCTTTGTTCCCCTTCTCTTGTATTCCAATGCTCCAAAGAGCATAAGGGAAGGGGTTATCACCATAAAAGTTAAAAGGAACTGGATAAAGCCTTGTGCATTCTAGACACATCTTTGATAACCCTTCTTATAAACGAATACAATATATTTATTATCTTACTAAAGATAAGTATTAGATTAAGAAATGCACAGTTCTTATTTTATATTAGCTTTTTGTCACAGAACATGCATCTTTACAGCAATTCAGTAGGTCAGCACTTCTGACATTTAAGTCACACTGCAGTGGTCAAGAAAGACTTCACTCTGATCATATTTTTTCCTCAGGCAAGAGCAGTTCATGTAAATATAATAGCCTATGTGACCTTGCACTTTGGTATAAAATGAAATGTTATAAATAATTTTAATTCCCTTTACAGTGAATTATCCCAACTAATGGAGGGATCCCTTTGGGGAATAATGAAAATCTAATGTCCTTTGTGTGCCAAAGAAAGAATGCATTTATATAGCACTTTATCACTTCCTCAGGACATCCCAAAGTGATTACCAAGCAAGAAATTGCTTTTGAAGTGCGGTCACTATTGTTAAGTAGGTAAATGCAACCATCAATTCGCATCCAGTAAGGTCCTACAAACAGCAAATTAATTATTGACTAGATAATCTACTTTTGGTCATAGAATCATAGAAATTTAGGGCGCAGAAGGAGGCCATTCGGCCCATTGTGTCTGTGCCGGCCGAGAAAGAGCTATCCAGCCTAATCCCACTTTCCAGCTCTTGGTCCGTAGCCTTGTAGGTTACAACACTTCAAGTGCACATCCAAGCACCTTTTAAATGCGATGAGGGTTTCTGCCTCTACCCCTACCACTCTCTGGGTGGATTTTTTTTCCCTCTGCACCCCTCTAATCCTTCTAACAATCACTTTAAATCCATGCCCCCTGGTTATTGACCCCACTGTTAAGGGAAATAGGCCCTTCCTATCCACTCTACCTGGACCTCTCATAATTTTATACATCTCCATTAAATCTCCTCTCAGCCTCCTCTGTTCCAAAGAAAACAACCCCAGCCTATCCATTCTTTCCTCATACATAAAATTCTCCAATCCTAGCAACATCCTCGTAAATCTCCTCTGCACCCTCTCTAGTGCAATCACATCTTTCCTGCAATGTGGTGACCAGAACTGTACGCAGTACTCAAACTGTGGCCTAACTAGTGTTTTATACAGTTGAAGCATAACCGCCCTGCTCTTATATTCTGTACCTCGGTCATGTCGGTGCACTGTGCTGTGTTACTGAAGCAAGACATGAAAAGCCAAATTCTGAGTCATCTGTCTATCCTCACAAGCTCAATACTCTATTTTAAGGAAGCCTGTTGGCCAGAACACTGGGAAAACTGCATGTTCGTCTTTGAATAATGCCATAGGATCTTTAACATCTACCTGAACAGGTACATGGGGCTTCAGTATAATGACTCATCTGAAAGATGGTACCTCCAAAAATGCATTACTCCTTAAGTACTACACTGAAATGTCAAACTAGATTATGTGCTCAAGTCCATAGTGGGGCTTGAATCCACAACCTCTGACTCAGAGGAAAGAGTGCTGCTAACTGAGCCAAGCTGATACTATAAAATATTTACAAACCCAACTGAATTTCCTCAGCAATTTACAAAGTACACGTTATATTTCTGAGCATATTGAATCCTTCAAAAAGATTCCACCGTCAACAAATTGCTATCAAACACGTTGCTTTCTGAGCATCAGTAATTTTAATTCCAACCTCGTGCCATCTGGAAAATAACAGACTTGTTATAAAAGTTTGTCTCTATATTGTGCCAAGTCATATTTTCTCATTTGGTTTAATGAATTATTTGACAATTTTTGCTGGTGGAATAAAACTCCCAACTGAGCCAGTTAAGGAGTAGATCCAATTAATTTTTGACAGTTCATAAGTCACATTCTGATGATAGCTTAATAGTATCACAGGAGGAAACTAAGTACTATCCCCACAAAATAAATGATGCTGCATCCTGCGTTGCAGGAATGGACCTGCCAAAAGAGATATTCAAATGGTGGAGAGAGCTACAAGCAACTGTGTCCCCATGGAAAGGGTCCATAGTCATCATCTCAATTACTTAAAAGTGTCAGAAAAGCAATGCACCGAATGCTTGAAGTTCAAGAGGGAGATAATACCAGAACCTCATCTACTGATTGTGCCTCAGGTGGAGACCCCTTGGTGCAAGACAATGGAATACATGAACTGAAATGGCTCCATCAATGTGCAGCTGGTCAGTGATCACCCAACACCATAACCTACAGATCAAGCCTACATCCCAGGTGACACCCACAATATTTTCATTTTTAGATAAACGTCTGTACCATGCTTATTTGAAAGCAAAGGCAGACTGGAAACATGGCTCCTCAGAGAGCAAGGCTACCCTCTGCAGCCCTGCCCAACGATACACTCACACCAGCCACAGATAGAAGCAAAGTGCAGATACAATGGGCCGGAAATTGCTCTGAGAGGTGAAGACATGTCGCCGGCCGTTGGTAAAATCAGGAGTAATGAGACTCCACATTTTAAAAAGTTAATTTTTAGTGCCAGAGAGCTTGTTTGGCAGTCGTTAATACTTACCACGCTGTTAAAACTTAGTTTAGACCCAAAAAACTCAGCGTACCTGTTTTGTGGCGAGATTAGTTCATTTCCAGCTGGGCAGGCGAGCAAGTTTGCGCTGGTCCATTGATTGAAGCTGGCAAGGTCCCTTTAATGCGAAACTTTCAGATCACCGGTGAACCAGGAAGAGCAAGTTCCGGATTTCCGCATTTAACTGCGTATGGGCAGTCACCGGAACTTGCTCTTCGATTTCACCATTTTTAGGCTCACCGTTATTTTAAAAACAATTTCTGGCCCTAAGATCCATATTAGGATCGTTTTAGAGTTGGGTCGTGAAAATGTGTGGGCCGCGATCCCCCCAGCTACTCTAATCATGTCCACTGGTGCCAAAGGAATTCACATCCTCCCGCCTTACGTAACTGTAATTTAGACAGCGGCAGTAATGGCCAAGACAGCAGGAATGTATCTCTTAAAAAATGCAGTCGTCAGCAAAAATAGAGGCAAATTAAAATGTGCAATGAAAGAGAAATACTTGGTTAAGTAAAATAATTGCCAATCTAATTTGTTTCAATGAAAATAAAAATAATAAGTGTTTTATTCATATCTATAATTATAGGAATAAACATCAGGGCCTAAATTTTAACAGTGAGGTGGGATCTCAGCAGGGGCGGGGCGGGGGGGGGGGTCAATAAGCGGATGGGAAAACTGGAAAAAATTTTTGTGCGTGTTCCTGAGTGATCGCGCCTCAGTTGAAGCCACTTAAATGAACCTCCGGGTTTCACATCCTCAAGCTGCGCAGCTGGTGGACTGTGCACCCACATGACATGATTAAAGCCCACTATTTAAAGGGCCAATGCAACAATGCATTTTGAAGGTTAAAGAAGGAAAAGGCACAATGGAACATCATAGAGCATTGCCAACACTCAGGGTCTCAGAAGCCACCCTGGAGATACTATTGGCTGCTGTGAGAAACAGGAGGGAGGTGCTATACCCACCTGTCAGGAGGAAGGCACCTTGCTCTGCCACCAAGAAAGGAGGTGGCAGAACAGGTCAGCAGCAGGAACACGGTGCCCCGGTCGTGGCTGCAGTTCAGGAAGCAATTTAATGACCTAACCAGGTCAGGAAAAGTGTGTACAGTTACTGATTCACCTGAATTCTGTGGTGAACATTGCCCCCCTCACACTGCCCTATGAAGCCGATTCCATCACATCACTCCTCACACCCACTTATGGCTCAGTGTCAAGTTATCTTCACTTTTTGTGTCCTTCCCCTCCCCCCACCATTTGTGCACCCACCTCTCCCACTCACCCCAATCCTGATGCACTGTGATCAATCAGTCTGAAAGTCACCCTCTGATGTATCTCATTCATTGTCAGCCTGATCCAGAGCAATGCATCCATTGGGTGTCCCCGTCACCCTCACTCACTCACACGTCTGTATTTCCTCCTCTTGTAGGAGAGCGCAAAATGCAAGGGAGAGTGACGGACTGGAGGGGGGCTCCACAAATCGTGGCCCTTATAGAGGCGGAGGAGGCGGCCTTAGAAAAAAGCCAAATGCTGGAATGCCTGGCTGTTGGGGATGCTGAGACTGGCACCCCGCAAACGTCTGATGACAGAACTTTAACATCCCTCATACACAAACATGGATTGCTGTTATCAATGATTGACCTGTTGCACACCTCAGTATGCTCATTGGAACATTACTTCTGCGATGAATCTTAATATTGTTGTATGTTCTCTTCCAGAGGCGTCACGGACTGAAGACATGGTCGAGGGCGATTCCTCAGAGGAGCACCCTGTCTCTGAGGGCGCACTGTCACATCTTAGTGATCCATGCACCAGCGCAGATACTCACACCTCGGTGGGTCCTATTTGAGAAGTAGTTAGGTTGTCACCTGGTGAGTCACCACACACAAGTGAGGACGAGCAGACACTGGTGGCAAGGGCAGCTGTGGATAGTCCATGTTGGTGGGCGCACTCCTCTCCAAGCTCTGCTCAGCGTGGCGCTGATGCTGAACTCCAGAGGCCATCTTTGAAAAGGAGAATGATAGAGGTACAGACACACCTTTGCGAAGTACTGGAAGACGTGTCATGCTCAGTCTCCACAATAGCAGAGAGGATGGAGGAGTCCACCTCCAGCATTAGTGGACTGGCAGTGCAGGTAAGTGCGGGAATGTCTGCGATGGAGGGAATGGCAGTCTCCACTGAGCTTTAAGCACGGCTCACAAATGAGTCCATTCAGGCCCTCACAATGACCATGTGGACTCAGGATGAACAACATTCTGCCGCCTTAAACAGGCAGACAGATACATTAGCGCTGGCCTTACAAGGCATCACACATATCCTCCAAGCTGTTATCCAGCAGAGCGGTAGGAGTGATGTGGCCCTGGCCTAGGAGAGGGATGATGGTGAAAGGGGACACGTCTCAGATGTCTCACCCGTTGCCCCCCTCTCAACCAGTACCCACAATGCTGCCTCCTCTCTAGATGGCCGAGTCTGCATCTGCAAAGGTGCACGTGGAGCAGTCTTTGGAGGGGCCTTCACGGGCTCCAAAACCCAGAGGTCATTGGCCGAAAGCATCTAAGTAGCCCAGGCATGGACATGAGCAACCTGACACTAACTCTGCTGCAGCCACAGGGGATGCACCACATAGAAGTGGTAGGAAGAGGAGGTCTAAGGTTTTGTGATCACAAAGGGTTTGCACAAGGGTATCTGACAGAATGTCATGTTTTTCATTTATATTTGGTCTATGTTAAATGCACATTAAATGTCATGATTCTCACCACCACTGCCACGCCTTGCCCATTCTTGAGTCCCTTTTGTGAAGGTGTCCTTACATGTGCTTCATCATGAATGGCAAGACTTGATGCCACCCATTGGGTGCATTTACAACGTATGAATGTGTGGTTGTAGGACTGTTTTATGCAACCTGGGTGGGGGGGGCGGGGTGGTGGTTGCTGTTGGTGGTCATGGTGGTCATTCCAGATGGTCTGAGTACTTGACTATCGTCACTTTGCAGATCTCCCTATGAGAATCTATCAAATATGAGTGACACCCTGGCATCATGAGCAGCCAGTTATAACGGTGCTCTGCCGATGATTCATCCCCCTCTGTTATTAGCCGATGTATAGAATACAAAAGCAAGGATATAACGATGGAGCTGTATAAAACGTTGTTAAGGGCACAGCTGGATTATTGTGCGCAGTTCTGGTCACCACATTACATGCAGAGAATGCAGAGAAGATCTACAAAAATGTTGCCAGGGCTTGAAAATTGCAGCTACAAGGAGAGATTGGATAGGCTGGGATTGTTTTCCTTGGAGCAGAGGAGGCTGAGGGGAGACTTGATTGAGGTGTACAAAATTATGAGGGGCCCAGATAGAGTAGACAGGAAGTACCTGTTTCCCCTAGCGGAGAGTTCAAGAACTAGAGGACATAGATTTAAGCTGACTGGCGGAAGGATTAGAGGGGACATGAGGAAAATCTTTTTTAACCAGAGGGTGGTGGGTGTACGGAATTCGCAGCCCGAATTGGTGGTAGAGGCAGGGACCCTCAACTCTTTAAAAAAGCACCTGGACTTGCTGTAAGCTGCAGGACTACAGACCGGGTGCTGGAAGGTGGGATTAGAATGGGCATCTGGTTGTTCTTCGAGCCAGCGCGGACACGATGGGCCGAATGGCCCCCTTCTGTGCTGTATCTTTTCTATGGTTCTATGGTTCATCTTCTTCAATATTGATGGCAGGTGCGGCTACTTCATGAGCGCAAGGGTCCTCATCAACTGGTAACCCTCTCCGTTGAGCAATGTTGTGCATAATTCAACACACGACTATTATTCTACACGCCTTCGCTGGTGCGTATTGAAGGGCTCCCCCAGATCGATCCAGGCACCTGAAGCGTATCTTCAGCATTCCTATGGCTTGTTCAATGACAGACCTGGTGGCGATGTGACTGTTGTTGTACCGCCGCTGTGCCTCACTGGTGGGCTTCCTCACAGGTGTCATAAGAGACGTCTGCAGGGGGTATCCCTTGTTTCCAAGGAGCCAGCCCTTAAGTCTGCCTTGTGCGTGGAAGAGGGCTGGATATTGGTTTCGAGCAGAATGAAGGAATGATGGCAGCTGCCAGGCAATTTGGCGCACACCTGCAGAAACCTCTTCCTATGGTCGCAAACCAGCTGTGCATTGATGAAGTGATATCCCTTTTGATTGATGAACAGTCCTGGCTCATGTGGGGGTGCTCGGATTGCTACGTGTGTGCAATCATTTGAGTCCTGTACCTGTGGGAAGCCAGCCAGAGGGTGGAAACCCACTGCCCTCTCAGTCCGGGACCGATACTCAAGTTCAGCACTGTCTGAATGAGGATAAGTATTTCTCCTCTCCATCAACTGTAAGGATCCTGGGGTAGAGTTTCAGCTTTGGGCGCAATCGGAAAATTGCACCCAGAACGTGCTTGAAATTGCACTGGTTAGGTTAGGCTTCAAGTTTCAGCTAAAATTCATTTGCACAATCACAAACGTAAAATCTTCCATGAACCAGTGCAATGGGGCAGTGTAATAGAGCATAATTGTTTCTTTTATTTTCTTCCCATTAAAAAGTATTTCTTCATGTATTTAAGAGTGGTAACCTGGTACAGTTTTATTAATACAGCTGAAAATGGGTTTATCACCAAAAATAAGCATTTTTAATAAGGGTGTCCAGTCCTCCACCTGCGAGTAACCTGATTAAAAATCACTGAAAATTATTTTAAAAACTATATTGAACTATTGACCAGTTTCATTGGTGTACACTAGTCTGTTTCTTCGTAAATTAAATATTTTTTGATATAAAAAGACTTTTAAAACGTGCCTACTAGAGCCTGTGCACCTAAGAAAATGAACGGAATTTGAAGAGCCTTCCCAAACCTGCGCAATCGGTAGAAACTCGCAATTTTGAACTGGGGGTTTGGCCAGTTTTTTGGGTGGGGCTTGATTCGGGCAAAATGAATCTTGAACCAGCGTAAAAGATGGCAGAAAACACAAACATAAGTGATTTTGGGCACAACGCATCTAAGTTTAGCCGATTCCACCCAATCTGGGCACAAAACTAGCAGAAACAAACGGAAACCTCCGCCTTTGAGCAGTCTCAACCCAGTTTCTTGTGTATGTGGGCCCACCACACAAAACTACCAACAATTCATAATTTTTCATTGTGTTGTTCATGGTGAATCGGGGATTATACTGGTTGCAGTGAGAAGAGCTGGATTTTGGAAGATGAGCTGTGCTCATCTCTAGTGAAGTAATTTAGGAAGAAGTTTGCAAGAGATTTTTGCAGAGGCAGTAAAGTAAGTGTGTTTTGATTGGTTCCTGGAAAAAGATAGATAACATACCTTGGCACGGACATCCTCGTTCATGAATGGATGCATTCTGTGCACCCCGCAGCAATCTGTCCCTCGTCCTATTGGTCCTGTGAAGTCATGTGCTCCACATTGCAAAGGGTGGTATCAGGAGTACACTTGTTGAGCTGTGATTGGCTGTTCCCGTTATAGAAGTCAGGTAGTGTGCTTGATTATCAGTTCATTTTGACCTACAACTACAGCATTTAAACAACGAGCATACCCTGAATTAGAGATGAAACTCCTTTGAGAACGTATGGGGGTGATTGGGTGCGTGTGTATATAAGAGTGCATGAATTTAAAAAAAGAGGAAGACTTTTCCAAGATAGGGATTCTATCTTTCTTCTTCATTGAGCATTCTCCGCATACTGCAGGAGCACACTAAAGTAATAGTGACTAGGAGGAGGGAACTCTCTACAATAGGGTTTCAAAACTGAGAGGATGGATCTACCAAAGGTAAGGTCTTGTTGAGCTGCTAAATCCAGTGACTGGTGCTTTGTGAATGTGTGGGGATTTTTCCATGTTGTCACATTACAGATGGTACTAATGGGTACTTAATTGAGAAAGGTCCATAATATGACTACGGAGCTGTTGATTGGCCTTTAATTCTGCCTATGGGTTTCCTGGTATGAAAGGTATGGCAGTGCACAATACCTTTTAACCAATTGTTTTGCTACGTGCTGTTTAATTAACAGTTTTCTAAGAGTCTTGAAGTCATAGGAGATGAACAATTTTTGTACGTTGTGCCCAAAATCACTTATGTTCGTGTTTTCTGCCATCTTTTACGCTGGTTCAAGATTCATTTTGCCCGAATCAAGCCCCACCCAAAAAACCCTTTAGGGCCCTACAAACATCAAGAGGTAATACATTTTAGGAGGAAGAACAAAGAATAGGACTATGCACCCAATGGAAAGATGATGAAGAGTATAAATGAACAGAGAGACCTAAGGGTTCAAATATATAAATATCTATAAAATGACTGGTGTGTTTTACTATGATTATTTTTGAAAGTAAATAATATTTCTGTGAGGAAAAGTACAATATTCAAGTGAAATCTTGTTATTGGCATTCCAATTTCATCTGACAACATGAAAGTGACAAATAATATGCAAATAATGATGACTGAATCCTATATCCACAGAAAGTCCTCAGCTCAACCATCTTCAGCTGCTTTGTCAATGACCTTCCTCTGTCATAAGATCAGGAGTGGGGCAGTTCACCGATGATTCCACACTGTTCAGCTCCACTCACATCCGTTCCAATTATGAAGCAGCCCATGGCAGCCCTCAGAAGGATTTGGATAACATCCAGATGCGGGCTGACAAGTGGCAGGTAATATTCATGCCACATGTCAGGTAACGATCATCTCGAACAAGAGACAACCCAACCATCTCCCTTTAACCTGCATCACTGAGTCCCTGACCATCAATGTCTTGGGGGTTACCAATGGCCAGAACATAACTGGACCAGCTATTTTAATATTGTGCCTACAAGTGCAGGGCAGAGGCTGGGTACACAGTGATGAATGGCTCATTTCCTGTTGCTCAAAGCTTCTACACCATTTACAAGGTTCAAGTCAGGAATGTGATGAAGTACTCACCACTTGCCTGGGTGGGTGCAGCCGCAACTACGCTCAAGAAGCTCGACAGCATCCAGGACAGAGGATCAGTGCACATGCCACTGGAACCAATATCCACCTCCTCCATCACTGACACACTGTGGCTGCAGTATGTACGATCTACAGGATACATTGCAGCAACTCACCAAGGTTACTTTGACAGCATTGCCCTCCCTGGCCCTCCTTTGCAACTGAGAAAGACAAGAGCACCATCACCTCCAAGTGGGAACACCATCACCTCCAAGTTCCCCTCCACAACACATTGGTTCCTGACTTGGACATATATTGCCATTCCATCATCATTGCAGGGTCAATGTCCTGGAATCCCCCACCTAACATCATTGTGAGAGCACCATCACCTCAAGGACAGCAGCAAGGAAAAGGTCCATTACCACCTTCTTAGACCAACTAGGGATGGGCAATAAATGGGGCCTTGCTAATGTCACCCACGTCCCATGAACAAATGAAGAAAAAACAAGTAATCGGAAGCTTGGGAATTCTCCAAAATTGATAAAACATCAAATACATATCTAAGAATTTGCAAGTCTATGTTTTTGAATATAATTCATATCATTTTTATACCAGTGTTCATATGGTAACAGTAAATGTTCTAAATTCTTAGAATTTTTTAGACTTCTTGACATCGTAGATGCTGGGAGGCTGTTTCCTATGACTAGAGAGTCTAGAACTAGGGGGCATAGTCTCAGGATAAGGGGTTGGCCATTTAGGACTGAGATGAGGAAGAATTTCTTTACTCATAGGCGGGTGAATCTTTGGAATTCTCTACCCCAGAGGGCTGTGGATGCTCAGTCATTGAGTATATTTAAGGCTGAGATCGATAGATTTTTGGACTCTGAGGGAATCAAGGGATATGGGGATCAGGCGGGAAAGTGGAGTTGAGGTCGAAGATCAACCATGATCTTACTGAATGGCGGACCAGGCTCGAGGGGCCGTACGGCTACACCTACTCCTATTTCTTATGTTATTGACTATATAACAAAACAAATGATAAATAGTTTTACTATTGCCTCTAACTTGCTTCCAGCAATTTTCCTGAGTATGTAATGCTGCAACATAACAGAATAGAGGAAGACTAATCTTTGCATTTCACACAGAAAAGCATATTGTACCTGGAAGGATAATAGCTCTAAATATGTGGCACAATAGAGAAATAGATTATTAGTGCCAAAGAACTAAGTAAGCCGAATACATTTTCTCTATTGAGACAGATTTCATCAGAACCCATGTTAACTGAGGCCTGGCAGAAAGACAATTATCCATGAAAGGGTATAGGAGGGATGCTCCACTTTTGGAAACTGGGTGTCATAGTATCATTGTAGTTCCAGCATAGGAGGAGTCCATTTGGCCCATCATGCCTGTGCCGGCTCTTTGAAAGAGCTATTCAATTAGTCCCATTCCCATGCTCTTTCCCCATAGCCCTGTAATTTTTTTCCCTTCAAGTATTTATCTAATTCCCTTTTGAAAGTTACTATTGAATCTGCTTCCACCACCCTTTCAGGCAGTGCATTCCAGATCATTACAACTCACAGCATAAAAAAAATGTTTCCTTCTGTCGCCTCTGGCTCTTTTGCTGATCATCTTAAATCTGTGTCCTCTGGTTATTGACCCTTCTGCCACTGGAAGCAGTTTCTCCTTATTTACCCTATCAATACCATTCATGATTCCCTTAACCTTCTCTGTTCTAAGGAGAACAACTCCAGCTTCTCCAGTCTCCCCACATAACTGAAGTCCTTCATCCCTGCTATAATTTGAATAAATCTCTTCTGCACCCTCTCTAAGGCCTTGACATCTTTCCTAAAGTGTGGTGCCCAGAATTGAACACAATACTCCAGCTGCAATCTTTTTAATGGCAATGAAGAAAAATGCTAATGACTTCAATTTTTCCTTCAGTAAGTTTGTTCTGTAGGATTTCATTCGCCTTACCGCCAGAAACCTGATTAATCGAGACTCTACAACAATGCTCGTTTTGTGCCTCTCAAGTGGCTTGAGAGGCACAAATGAAGTAATGGCCAAGGGCCTTAGGCAATCTCCAGAGAGCAGATAACTGTCAGGAATGAAGCTGAACAGTATATTTGTACATCCTGATTCATACAGCTGATTTTGAAGCATTGATTTATAGATCCATGGCATTAGAATTTAATTTACCTGAGGAAGGAGGAAGTCTCCGAAAGCTTGTGAATTTAAAATAAAATTGCTGGACTATAACTTGGTGTTGTAAAATTGTTTACAATTAGAATTAAAGTCTTTGTTGTTAGGTGTTTAAAGTCAGCAGCAGGGTAAAATACAAAATTTAAAAAATTTGCTTGTGTTGTTTGTATTAAAATTTAAGTTAAAGTTAATTTCTTGTAATGATTTAATTAAACATGCAAATCTTGAGATTTTTGCTTTCCCATGAGACAGAATGAAATATCCAGCTGAGCAGTACATCGACCACATTCAAACAGTTTACTGATCATCTGTTTAAAGTGCCCATGAACCCAGTGCTGCTCAGCTGATTAAAGTACCAGTGAGCACAGTGCAGTAGACTGTTTAAAAGTATTGTTGTAGTTGGAATGAAGCCAACAATTTGCAGGGACGGAGGGAATATCCCAGTGCAGGTGCTGAGATGCACCCACCAGGAACCTTTGCTTCTGATCCCAGTGGACTTTCCAGGGTCCAGGGGACATTCCCTCATTACCCTAACAATGGTTGGTACCTGCAGCACTAGGGGCGCAACTGGGCTGCCCATCTGCGTCAAGCTGCCAGGAAAACCAGTGAATGCCAGGTCTGGACCCCCAGGTGGGATCCACATCTGCCATTTTACAGCCTGGTACCGACACTGATGTTCTGCCGATCTTCAGAGAGGTCAGGGATGTGGGAACTCTCAGCTTTGGAAGTCCCCGACACCAATCCTCCCACCACCCTGCCCTATGTTGGTACTGTTGTTTGTGGCAGGGAGCGGGGGTGGGGGGAAGGCTCTGCCCCAATCAAAGCCCTACAGAGTCCCTGGTGATATGATGGTCCAGGCCTCATTTCCAGCCCGTCGAGTGCACTCCCACCAGAACTAAGGCAGCAGTGTGCTGGAAGGGTCATGGATTTTATATCTCCCCCTCACTCCCAGTCTCTGATAGAGACTGTGCTCGCTAACAGCCTTCTCCCACCAACGGTAACACTTCACTAGTTAATGTCAAAATTACAGCAATATCCTATTCAACACATAAATTTGCCAAAGTGTTTAGCTGCTCCTTCATTGAATTAACTCCAGCTTAGTAAGCAAGCGAATTCATGAGGTCATTTTGATTTCTCCCAACAGAACACTGCCACTTCATTCTCTGATGGCTCATTTACAAGGCCTTAACAAATGACAATGTTTTTGAAGCAGGAAATTAGCTACCTTTTTCACTCCCTTTTATTTTGGATGGAAAATAGTGGTGCACAAAAAAGGAAAAAAATGGTGGTTTCAGCTTATCTCATAGCTTTCTACCAGTTTTAACATTTGACCTTGCCATAGCTGCAGTTAAAGTGCAATGGAAACTATCCCTATTGTGTTCCTGAAAGGTAGGACCTAAACCATCAGGTCAGGGAAATGGTTAGCATCACAAGTCATCTGTAAACTTTGAAATTATGCCCTGTATACCCAGGTCCAGGTCATTTAATATATATCAAAAAGAACAGTGGTCCTAATAGCATCTCCTGGGGGACACCACTGTATATTTCCCTGCAGTCTGAAAAACAACCGTTCACCACTACTCTCTGCTTTCTGTCCCTTAGTCAATTTCGTATCTATGCTGCCACTGCTCCTTTAATCCCATGGACTTCAATTTTGCTAATAAGTCTATTATGTGATCCTTTATCAAACACCTTTTGAAAGTTCATATATACACAGCAACCGCACTACCCTCATCAACCCTCTCTGTTACTTCATCAAAGAACTCAATCAAGTTAGTCAAACACGATTTGTCTTTAACAAATCCATGCTGACTGTGACAATTAATTTTGTCTCGGATTATTATCTCCAAAAGTTCTTCCACCCCTGACGTTAGGCTGACTGGCCTGTAATTGCCAGATTTATCTCTCTCCCCTTTTTTAAACAGGAGTGTAACATTTGCAATCCTCCAGTCCTCTGGCACCATTCCCATATCTAAAGAGGATTGAAAGATTGTGGCCAGATCCTCTGACATCTCCACCCTTACTTCCCTCAGTAACCTAGGATGCATCCCACCTGAACCGGGTGACTTTTCTACTCCTGAGGTATCCAAATTGCTTCATTGTGGGCAGTGAGTGCAAAAGGGTTGGAAGCCTATGTTCAAGCTGTGTGGTACACTCATTAGCTTCTTGATTTTGATGCAAGTTAGGCAGCCACTCCATAATGCAACTGGAGCAACTGAGCATTTGACTGGACACTGAAGGACATCCTGCTATTAAAAGAAAAAAAAAATCAGGCATCCTGCCCCTTGGCAACCTATCTGTTTGCTTGCTGCCCCCCATGCCTCATGCCAGATCACTCCCCAATGACTGACAAATATCCAGCACACAAGTGGCAAACAGAAACCCTTCAGTGGTTGCTGGTATCTAACATTGCAGCCCAAGTGCAACATACGGCCACCGCAAAGGCTCAATGGGAAAAGGCCACAGATTAGGGCCCACCGGCCATTGTATACCGAGGGGCTAGAACCCGAGAAAAACCTCCTCGGACTGAATGTGAAATGACTAATGAATATAATGCAATGCAATGTATCTGTAATTGGTAATCTGAAATGACTAAGTGCAATGAGGCACCTAGAGTGTCATGAACTGTATATACCATGTATGATGTGTAACTGTATTGTCTGTATCGTGATTTTTGAATTGTATTGTATGTACCATTGCAAATTATATGACCTGTATTGTATTGTTTGAAGTGCAATTTGAATTGTACTCTATGTACCTTTACAAATTTTATGAATAAAGTATACATTTGAAACAAAAAGTGCCCAGAATATGCCCCTTCGCGCAGAAGGTGTGGAAAGAGATGCGTTGGTATCTGTCCCAATTCACCCCAATAGCTCGGTAATACAGGACACTGTGCTGTACGGGCTGTTCCCTGGGACACACACCGAGACAGATATCAACTGCAGCTGGAAGACCATCAACTCGGTGAAGGCGGCCCTTTGGTCCGCCTGAAACTTGCTGGTCTTCCATCTGAAGGAGCTGTCCACAACCGAGCGTTGCCAACTAGCACACTCCAAGGTCCAGGAGTACATGCTGTGGGCCGCACTGAAGCAAGATGCGGCTTACACAAAGGCTCTAGGGGAAAGGCCATGGTGTAAGGCCATCCCACCTTGTATTGTTCACCATATATTATAAGATATATGCTGTAATTGAATTGTAATATTGGGATTGTATTGTGTATGATTTATATTGTATTGTTTTGATTTTTATTGCTTTGGAATTGATATTTACATTGAACTGTGTGTATCTTTAAATTTTATGAAATAAAGTAGATTTTGAAATTTAAAAAGTGTGCCCAGAATGCCAGAAAATTATGCAAATGGGCTGACCTGGCATTGTGCAGCAAGGTTAGCTCGTTCGTGCACAGGTGCCATGTGCAGGTCACATTATTGGTCCCAATCAGAGCTTGTGTGTGGCGTGGGGACTGAGGTAACATATGAACACCTGGAATAGATGACATCAGAGCTACCTGGAGTAAGACACTGTCAACAGTTGGTAGTGATAGGGCCTGTAGAAAAATATCAGTTTAAATAATTACAAAGTGTTGAAGTAGATGTTTTCATCTTGTTACAATTTGCCAATCCAATTTATTTCAATTGGACAAGCTACAGTTAATTTTACAAAATATGGTCCAGGCCAAATAAATTTGAAAACCAACATTACTAAAGATTTTACCTTCTTAGATCAAACAAAAAAATTCTAACCTTAAATCTAACTTTGTATCTGTCTCTGATGCACAGTGGGTACAGTACAAAACTTTGCTTTGTAAAATGTAATCAGTGATGACAAAAACCTGTCCTTCAACTTTTTTTAAAATGGAAAATCACAGGTTTAGAATAAAATTATTTCCACATCAGTTTGATACAAGCATACTGACTTGTACTACTCCCAATTAATATGGATGTTTTTTCCTCTATACATATGCTTCCTTAAGGCCATCTATTTTCCCTGGAGTCCTTTGCTTCCCTCATCAAAGCAGTCATTCTATTTCTGAGGAGACTGCTTCTTTCTCCATTTATGCTCACATTTATGGTTAATCATCAGTTGTACAATATGATTATTACTGCTTCTGCAACTGATTATAACTCTCAATCGATGTTACTTACAAAACTAAAAATTATGGTCCCAGCATGTTCTTTGTACAATATATACTGAATCGTGTATAACTTGCTACCTTATTAAATCTTTCAGTACAACAGGACTTGTTATGTGAGACTGCACACACCTTCAGGGCTGCTGCAGCCTTTTGATCACAATTAAGTTGCCTCAACTGAACACTGCAATAATGGCAAAGTTACTTTTAAATCTCATGAGGCACTGGGGCTAATTTTCAACTTAATGCTGGAGCTTAAATCTTGCATTGCAGATCGAGCAATCATTATAAAAACTGCCCAATGAAAGGAAAATCGGACAGTTTCTATAACAGGCGCCTGACCTGCAACAGCAGTTTTACGGTCCAGTGATAAGTAGAAATTTACCTCCTGTCTACTTTTATTGAGGGAAGATTTCCTCTGTGTGCTTTGTGCAAAAAAAAATCGTAAGCATGTTTTTTAGAAACAAGTTTAAGATTTCGCTACACACAGCGCATACAGGATAGGTTCTCCATAGTTTTTGATGTTATCAGAGTGAATGAATTGAATTCAGTTGCAGCTCATCCCCAGGTGTCAATTCCCAAACACTTAGACAAAATAAAAATAACTTTGTAGTGGACAGTTGTTGGAGCGTGGAATATTTCCCCACAGGGAATGGGTGAGGCAGAGCTCGTTACATCTCTTACGGGAAATTGGATACATTTTGAAGCAGAGGAAGATACAGGGCTATGGGGAGAGAGCAGGGCAGTGGATCTAGTTTTGGATTGCTCTGGCAAAGAGTAAGCATGGATATGATGGGCCGAATGGCCTCAGTCTGTGCTGTAATCTTCAATAGTTCTAGCGCCTTTAACGTGGTAAAACATCCTAAGACTCGTCACAGGAACGTTATCAAACAAATTTTGACACTGAGCCACATATTAGGGCAGGTGATCAAAAGCTTGGTCAAAGAGTTATGTTTTAAGGAGCATCCTAAAGTAGGAGAGGTGGAGAGATGGAGAGGTTTAGGGATGGAATTCCAGAGCTTAGGGCCTAGGCAGCTGAAGGCACAGCTAACAATTGTGCAGCGATGAAAATCGGGGATGCACAGGACGCTATAATTGGAGGAGTGCAGAGATCTCAGAGGGTTGTAGGGCTGGAGGTGGTTACAGAGACAGGGAGGGGCTAGGCCATGGAGGGATTTGAAAACAATGATACAAGGTCATTTTCTGACTATACATCCCCGGCAGAAGTCTTGCCCACAGAGAGCGCAAAATTGGAAAATTACCCTTGTAGTTTTTCCTGACGTGAAGCATATAACTCTTCTCTCCTGCAATGATTTTTTTCCCCCTAAAAAGAGTTCTGTTCTGCCCTCAGCAAGGCTGAGGCTGTCCTAAACTCACTCCACAAAACCCATGTAGTTGGCAAAGGTAGAAGACTTTCATCCCATCAGTTGGGATTCAAACCCAAGTCGTAGAGGTGGTGGGGCACTGCACTTACCTTTCCACAGTTTATTTAAAAAAGGAATCTAACATAGTACCTTTAGTTCAAAACTATTTATTATTCATTATCAACAGTAAGAATTAACATCAGATGTCAAACACATAACTGCTCTTGTAGAATTTTATATTGTTACTGCAGTAATCACCAGGGGTGTGGTACATTTTGGGTAAAAGACTATGGGGCGGATTTTCCTCTGCTTTGTGCCTGGAGTAAACTAATTTCCCAGGAACAAAATGTAATAAAAAGGGCAGAGACCCGTGATGCTGGATTTCCATCCTCTATATTGCCTTGGGAGTTCCCCCAAGCTGGAACGGGGTGCCTGCACCTACAATGAGTGCACACTAGGGATACTGTAATGAGACAGGAGGTGGCATTCCCAGCTCTCTGGTCTCATTTTCCTCCCTCAATGCTGGAAAGACATCCTATTTTAAGAGGTACCCAGAAGAAGTGGGTCTTAGATCCTGCGCCCAGACTCCATCTGATTGGAGAGGAGTAGGAAGCTAAGACAACAGGACCAAAGATAAGCCCCTTTTTATTTCCAGGGCCACGTATTGGTGATAGAGGCTTACTGGTTATTGTTTTAGATCAGCAATCAGAAATCTTTGATTACAGTGGCCATTCCAAATGTTGCAGGCCTCAGAGGCCTGCAGCAGCTGTGACTTTCCTCCCCAGCATCCAGGCGTTGGGCCATTCCAGAGTCTAGATCTATATCAGAGGAATATCTGACCTATGTAAATGACCTGAAGCCGGAAATAAAGGCAGGTTCAGGTTATTGCAGATGGAACACACTTCAGATAAGCTCTACCTACCAGACATCCAGGGACAAGAAGGGCAAGAAAATCAGTCCTACATCTCCATATTTTTTTGCTCAGGACAAGTATAATGGACAGACGGAGGTGGAATATATCCGATGCAAGACAGTCTTACCATTTTGAGCATATTGATACAAAAGCAATTATGTATCAAGTCTCCGAACCCAGACATAAAAATTATGTTGAATTCATTGCAATCATTTTTGCTCTTTGCTTCTCATTCTCAGTCCTGGGAGCCCTCTGCACATTCCTTTATGTTGCATGGAGAATGATGAATTCCTTTGTACTTCACCATCAGAATCAATCTGATGTTCTGTGAAGACCTACATTTCTTCATATCGCTAATCTGATATTCTGTGAGATCTTGCATCTTTTGCCTTATCACCCAAGGTGGCAGTGGTGAAGCAACGGCAGTGGCAGCAATTGTAGTGACAGCAGCAGCAGGGAAAGAAAAAATGTAAAATCCAAGCAATATAAAATATATTGGATGGGATGGCTGAGAATTTCAGGCAACGAAGCAATCTTGGGTTTCAGGTAACTAACAAACCACACAAGTTTGCCTTAGTGGTTTATGGCATCACCTGAACCCCTCAATTGGATCATCGCCATATAATCCACTCATATCCATCCAATAGTTTCTGCGGATACAGCATTCCATTCCTGAATAAAAGCAGTTTTTGCATTTCAAATGACCCCACTGAAGAACTCTTGTAAGATCAAGGCACTATCACATTATAACACTCCGTAGGTTGATTTAAACAATGTACATTATTTCACACACTTAACAATACATCTACACAAAACACTACTGAAACTCACTAGCTATATTTCCTGGGTATAGGAAACATATTATTTTGGACAAGATCAAGCTGCACAGCAGGCATAATATTGTAATGTCTTACAAGGTTTTGAACACTTAAAACATTTTTCAATACAAAACACATTTACAAGAGAATGCTACTGTGTCAATCTGCTTTTGAAGTTCACATTGAGCTACACATAATACAAGAGAAGGATGCAGTATGTAGCTAACAGGAATCAACAATATAAGATGCATCAATGATAACTCGAAGTTTGGAGGAAATGAAAAGTAGAACCTACTATTATCGTGAAGTGAATATCCTGATGGCATCATTATAAATATAAAAAATGCCTTTTTGTACAGTTTGATACTACTGACACAAGACCATGATAGATGGAACCAAGAAAACGTTAGCAATAGTGCACGAATCACAATACAAAACTGCATCAAGTACCGTGCCATCAAGTGCCCACACTAAAACTTCAATTTAAAACATACATAAAGGGAAACAACTTTTATTTGATATTATACAACTTGGACATCCAACTGGATAGAATAAGCATCCACATATGCCTGTGGTAATGATATGCAGTCACATTACTTGCATTACACAGGTAATCAGCAGGTATCCTCTATTAACTGGTGTGTGTTGCACATCAGATACTGACTTGAGGCCAAGGAGCTGTAAAAATGACTGGCTGCTCACTTAGTGATGTACTTATTCCTCATATTATCTGTTGGTAATAAATGACATATCTTTTGTACACTTTTCATAGTACTAATTAAATGGGGACTTCATTATTGGTTTTACAACAAGTAGTAAAAAGGGTTCTGATAAGAATTAGTTGCTTCATTGTTGAAGTCTGACTGGTAGAGGATACATCCCTTTACACAGTATGGTGTGAATATTATTGTATGCCTAGCCCTCGTATTTAACATGAATTAGAGTAATTTACCCAAATACATATTGAACAATGACCAAAAATTGTGTGTGGAGTGGGGGGGAAATCAAATGTTTAATGTGATGTGATACACAGTTGTGCACAGCTACCTGGTTTATCAAGTTCAACAACTTACCCATGTAATATCGTGATTATTATACCTAATGAACAGTGGTCACTACCTTAGTATATACAGTAGTAGGATAATCATTGTTTACAAAGATGATGCACTTACCCCCAAAATTACCAACATGCATCTCTGGGCTTGTTATGTCGTTCCTGGGTATGAGTCCTGCTCATTGGTCAGCTGTACTGTATCCTGTTGAGGTGTGGAATCAAACGCTTTAAATAATCAATTGTTGCAGGGGATAAACTTGCATCTATTTTAGTAGCAAAGGCCAAGTTTTCTTTTAGAATTGTTCTTATTTTAATCGTGGATGATAATTTGCACCCAAACCTTTTCGGTGCAAACAGCTCAGTGATGGATGATCAGATCAGCAGGGATAGAGAATGGAGGGCAATAAAAAGAATACTGCATTTTCTTGTAACTGGACAAATAACATCACCAGTTACATTACAAATAAAAGAAAACATATTTCTGCACAACTTTATTAAAGCAGAAGTTTTTAATTATGGCAGAAAAAGGGAGAGAAGGACTGAGTGGAGGTTTCTTAATACAGGAAACAATTGGATATTTTTTGCACCCAACATCAGTGTTGTAAACAAGTTGCAGTGTGTCCAAACTATATTTTACTCCAGGCACTGGCTAATGCAGTAATTCTGGTGCTTTGAAACTTTTTCAGCTTGCTCCCCAATTTGCTTTAATAAACTATTACTCTCAACATAGTTAGAACTGTGTCTACCAATACATTATTTTTATTTTTTTTTATTCGTTCACAGGATGTGGGCGTCGCTGGCAAGGCCGGCATTTATTGCCTAAGAGGGCAATTAAGAATCAACCACATTGCTGTGGGTCTGGAGTCACATATAGGCCAGACCGGGTAAGGACGGCAGGTTTCCTTCCCTAAAGGACATTAGTGAACCAGATGGGTTTTTACAACAATCCGGTAGTTTCATGGCTATCATTACTGATACTAGTATTTTAATTCCAGATTTTTATTTTTAATTAATTGAATTTAAATTCACCAGCCGCCGTGGTGAGATTTGAACTCGTGACTCTGGATTTTAGTCCAGGCCTCTGGATTACTAGCCCAGTAACATAACCACTACGCTACCGTACCCTATTAGAAATTATTAGAAATTCACTAGATAAAATCCTTTCATCTGTTGTTTCTTCCTTCCCCAAATTGAAAGCTGTGTTTTATAAATGAACTGCAAAGTAAAGTTACTTAGGTTTTGTTTTTCTGAAGTTGCTGAGAGTCAGGAGCAATTTCATCCCATCGGTGAAGCACGGGTTGGCCTCAGCGCTGAAAGGGTTATTTAACAACCTATCAAACCATAAAATGCTATAAAGTTGTCAAAAGAAAACCAGATTGGAAACAGTGAGTAAGGCCCTATTGAAGTGCACAAGGTATAGTGGGCGCACTAAAATTTCTCATATCTATATGAATATTATATGACAATGTGACAAATTTGTTGTGTGCAATTTTATTCTGAGGTTAGATTTTACTTAAAGGAGAAGCTAACTCTATAGGTAAACACCACCAGTGGTAAACACTGTGCCACTTTTTATAGATTTTTAAAAATCTTCATAGCTTCTTAGTGTACTCATTTGTACTCAACTGAAACAAATACACTAAAATACAGCAAATACTGGATAGAGATGAGATGGTCTTCAAGCATTGATACTTTGCAAGGGGATCTCTTTGCTGTATAGCACTCAGTGTATCTGCTCAGATGCTGCTGCCTGAAGTAAACACAGAGGAGCCCTGGAAATGCAAATATTCCTGTAAGTAAAACTTACAAGTAAAATATTTGTAAACAATTTTACAACACCAAGTTATAGTCCAACGATTTTATTTTTAATCCCACAAGCTTTCGGGGGCTTTCCTTGTGGGATTAAAAATAAAATCGTTGGACTATAACTTGGTGTTGTAAAATTGTTTACAATTGTTAACCCCAGTCCATCACCGGCATCTCCACATCACAAGTAAAATAAACAGAGATGCTCCATAGATAAGTATTTACTTTTAGCACTACTTACCTTCTACTTTAATGGAATTAGAGTACTGTTGCTGTTTACAGTTAGGTGAGAATGGACATGTGAGGAACATGTAAAAATGTGTGAGACCAAGAAGGGACGTGTCAAACTTTTTCACTAATAAATCCAACAGGGAATTCAGGAGGAACTTCTTTACCCAAAGATTGGTAAGAATGTGGAATGCGCTACCACAAGGAGTAGTTGAGGCAAATAACATAGATGCATTTAAGGGGAAGGTAGGTAAGCACGAGGGAGAAAGGAATAGAAGGGTTTGCTGATAGGGTTAAATGAAGAGTGGTGGAAGGGGGCTCATGTGGAGCATAAACGGTGGCATAGACCAGTTGGGCCAAATGGCCTGTTTCTGTGCTGTAGACTCGATGTAACTCACCCACATGGGTGAAATATGACATTTGAAATTTTTTTTTGGATCAAAATCACATGTAACTACAATGTACCCTTCAAGCAGAACCAGAAACACATATTGTGTGCACAACTTGTGAATGATGTTGATGTTACAATAAGTCCAAACTTCATAAGGTAGATCACAAGCTTGTCAAACAAAAAAGCACCCTATGTATAGGACTTCATTTAACACTAGGGTATAAAAATAATCACTACAGGTCAAATAGGACTGGTTAAAGCCAAGGACTTGTAGGCTTGGATTTTCATCTTATTGGTGGAGTAGCAAGGCAGGACTTCTGCCTGCCACTTTGACCCAGCTGTAATCCTGCCGCATTTTTCCGGGTTTGAGTTCATCAGGCATGCAACAAGACTGCTGATATATTGGCCATGTAGGGGATTCACTAGAATGTAAACCAGGACTGAAAGGGTTAAAATATGAGGCCAGGTTGCACATACTTGGCTTGTATTCCCTTGAGTTTATAAAGTTGAGGGGTGATCTAATTGAGGTGTTTGAAATAATAAAAGGATTCAATAGAGTGGATACAGAGAAGTTATTTCCTCTGGTGGGGGAATCCAGAACATGAGGGCACAATATTAAAATTAGAGCTCGGCCATTCAGGAATGAAATCAGAAAGTACTTTTTCACCCAATGGGTAGTGGAAGTCTGGAATTTCTCCCCCAAAAGGCTGTGGATGCTGGGGCAATTGAAATCTCCAAGACTGAGATCGACAGATTTTTTTATTAGGTAAGGGTATCAAAGGCAG
Organism: Heptranchias perlo; assembly: GCF_035084215.1. Lineage (NCBI taxonomy): Eukaryota > Metazoa > Chordata > Chondrichthyes > Hexanchiformes > Hexanchidae > Heptranchias > Heptranchias perlo. The sequence continues at coordinate 27,171,628 of NC_090347.1, read as the reverse complement.
GTAAATGAAGTTGCGGTACAGATCAGCCATGATCTGATTGGATGGCGGAACAGGCTTGAAGGGCTGAATGGCCTACTCCTGTTCCTAGAAGGATTTTTGCTAATTCCATAAATAAGTTACATTGCCGTACTTGAATAGAATCCAGGTTTATACAAGCATCTTTAATTCATCTGTTTGGGAGCGATATGCTGCTGAGAACAGAATGTTACTGCTACTGAAATTTTTATAATCCCATGCACACCTATGCAGAGATCCCTGCAAAACATTCAGTTTTTAAAAATCATTGACTTTTACATGATGGAGCAGGTGAATCCACAGCATTCCTTCAGCAGGGTCAGTCCAGTCTTTGTCATGAAAGGCGTAGATGTCTGCTGTGCTCTGGATGTCATTTTCCTTTCCTTTGCAGCATCTGTGATGACACAACAACACTAGTGGTGATCTGTTGTAATAGAACATTGTACTGCAATATTCGCAGTTGGATATGATTAACCTTTCCCTTTTTACACAAACACAATGGATTCCGCTCACAATAATCTCAGAAAGTGCCAATTAAATCCAAGTTCCTACTATAACTTGGCACCCAGTCATCATAACAGAAGGTTTGAGGAGTTTCCTCCTCCCCCCTCCCCTTGTAATATTCTTTCTCTAAGCCATTGTAGGCAATAAAGTCAGATAAAATGAGATGCAAATTATGAAATTTCAATTAGGTCAGGTCCCAGATGTCTGATGGAGATTTCGGTTTGTTAGGAATGAGAAATTAAAATCGTTTGGTAAGAGTTCTAAAGTTAAATCTCCATCAGTTTCAAAGCAAGCCTGATAAAATAATTTCCCTTGCCCAGTGTCAATTTTGTCAAATCAGAGGAATGTTATATCCTGTAGATCCGATTTGGACATTTTCTCATTATAGCAGAGCAATGTATCTTTTACCACCATTTTTATCTGCTAGCTTTGATCCGACTCTGCACATCATGTTTGAAGATGTTCTATTGCATAATCAGCATTTCAAATTTTGTAATTAAATGTCCTTACTAAAACTTATATTTTCAATAAACTTCTTGTTTGAGACTCAATGTTTTAATTTTTGTGCAGGTCCATAAGCAGCATTGTTTGTAAGCAGAATGACAGACACTGACAGTCACCTGAATGCCAGTCACTTGGCTCTGTGATTGATTGAGGAGAGGATGGCTGACAATACTGGAAGTAAAAGCTTCTGATTGTTCATATAACATGAAAGCGCAGGGTCCTAAAATAAGGAACTTTGTTGAACATTGTGTGATTCCTCACATGCAAATTTCTGATTGCAGCCAACACCACCTTCCATCATGAAACTATTCTGAAAGAAACAAACATTTCAGCACATCATTTGCCTCCTTCATTATTTAACTTCCCTCATGTTTTTGACAAAGGCAAGATGAACAGACTCCTGTTGTGTGTTCGTCCAAGTCACCCAGGATTATCACTTGTGCCACTTGGAGAGAGACTGCAGAACAGGTGCACATAAACTTCCAGACACACAGCAGGGCAGGCAAGGTAACACATTGCACATCTCTCCCTTTTCATCCTTACCCACTCTGGGCATCTGAATACTCGTACCCTCTAAAAGAAACACTTGATTAGCTAACGTAGGTTTCAACTCAGCAGCTTGAATTATGGCTACCAGCTCCCCACAACGCAATTACTTACATGCACAACCCTAAAACTCCTTCTTCCACTTTAACAGACACTCACATTTCTTACTTCACCTCTCCCATGCCACTTGGCACACACGCTTACCCTCATTCACTATCTTCTTTCAGGGAGAATTGACGCACAATGCCTGCCAAATGCAGGCACTGGTGGGGCATACCTACCTTTAAAACCCTCATCACAGGTCACTATCTGAGCACCTACACTGTCGCCTGGCATCCCTGTGAAGCACCACACAGACACAACCATCCATATCCATCTTTATCTCCTTAATGCCAAAGGGGCGATGTTCACCGAATCTTAGCTTCTACCCTCCTTTTTGCAGAGGCACCATAGCAACAGATGGTAAAGGAGGAGTAAGATGATGATGGTGGTGGTGAAGAGGTTGTATGATACTGCCATCTCTCAGGACAGCAGCACTTGCCATTCCCCTTATAACACCACACCAGTGGCGTGTGGGAGGAGACACCGAACAGCCAGGCAGCAATTTGACATTAGGCGAAAGGACCACCTGAATTCCATAAGCCTTTTGAAGAGCAGAGCAGCCAACCAGCTACCACAATCCTGGACCTCACATAGAAGCAGCTCAAGAATAGGTGCCCATATGGAATAGCAGACCTGTTCCTGACAGTGGGTAGGTGGTCTGAAAATCTGCTGGTGGCCTGACCCTGTGAAAAGCAGTGTGAAGCAAGTGCAGACGTCCACAGGCAGAATGGCAAAAAAAAAAATGCTTTAAAAATCACATCCTACCTGCAGAAATCTGAATTAAAAGATCTCTTGTGTTTCAGGAACTCCACAGTACCGCCTTGAACAGCTGATCCTGACAGCTGCTGCGACGCAATGAACTGTGTCTAACTTACCTCGGGTGCAACAGCAGTCGAACTACCACCATTGGCTCTTACTTTGACATATCCAAATGAGGCCTGGGTGATTCATGATGGGCAATCGGCAGAAGCACGAGGAGACCCGATGGGGGGAGTTTAAACGCAGAAGTTGGGCGGAAATGTCTTTCCCCACACAAATGTTTCCTACATCGTTCCAGCGCAGTAAGGGAGCCAGAGATGGCTTGGAAATTCACCTTCTATGTCCCTTCGTTAAGCACAGCACTGAATTAGCGTCAGAAGTGGCAGGCACATCCACACACCTATTCACCTGTCTTGTCCACTGAGGAATCAAGCAGCTATGAACTGGGAATTAGAACACTGACTAAAGCTAGGGAAGGGGCTGAATTAAGGGGTATTAATATTTTGATCTAAAATTAGAGTAGCATTCATAAGCGAACATTAATATATTGATAATTTACATTCATCCCGGTTGAACAGATTAAGCAACACATCACACTGTATGTAAAAATGCTAAAGTACCATCAAGCATCAATGAATATTATTTCAACATCGCCCCCAAAAAACTTAACTTCAAACTAAAATCAATCACAGACGTGGAAATTACTATCAGCAATATTAGTGGAGAAATGCTTTACAGGTTCAAAGGCAGGTGCCAAGTGGAGGCAAAATGTTCCCCTCAGATCAGGCTTGAAAAGAAGAAGAATTCACACATCTCACTAGCCTTGGACCACTCAGAGCAGCCAGCACAAAAGTAGCCCTCAGATAATGAAGCAGTCTGTGCCCGCATGCAGCAAGACTTGGACAACATCCAGGCTTGGGCTGATAAGTGGCAAGTAACATTCGCGCCAGACAAGTGCCAGGCAATGACCATCTCCAACAAGAGAGAGTCTAACCACCTCCACTTGACATTCAACAGCATCACCATTGCCAAATCCCCCACCATCAACATCCTCGGGATCACCATCGACCAGAAACTTAACTGGACCAGCCACATAAATACTATGGCTACAAGAGCAGGTCAGAGGCTGGGTATTCTGTGGCGAGTGACTCACCTCCTGACTCCCCAAAGCCTTTCCACCATCTACAAGGCATAAGTCAGGAGTGTGATGGAATATTCTCCACTTGCCTGGATGAGTGCAGCTCCAACAACACTTAACAAGCTCGACACCATCCAGGACAAAGCAGCCCACTTGATTGGCACCCCATCCACCATCCTAAACATTCACTCCCTTCACCACCGGCGCACATTGGCTGCAGTGTGTACCATCCACAGGATGCACTGCAGCAACTCGCCAAGGCTTCTTCGACAGCACCTCCCAAACCCACTACCTCTACCACCTAGAAGGACAAGGGCAGCAGGCACATGGGAACAACACCACCTGCACGTTCCCCTCCAAGTCACACACCATCCCGACTGGGAAATATATCACCGTTCTTTCATCTTCGCTGGGTCAAAATCCAGGAACTCCCTACCTAACAGCACTGTGGGAGAACCTTCACCACATGGACTGCAGTGGTTTAAGAAGGCGGTTCATCACCACCTTCTCGAGGGCAATTAGGGATGAGCAATAAATGCTGGCCTCAACAGCAACGCCCACATCCCATGAACAAAAAAAAACAAAACCGTGAAGTAATCCTCTCCCTAACCCTGCCCACCAGCCTTGCCATATTTCTTCCCACTTTCAAAAGCCTCCTTAGAACTGACTTCTTTAATCATTCTTTTGGACATTCCTCACTCCCACATCCTGCCCAGTGCCCTCAATCTCTTGTGAAGTACCTTGGAACACTTATTATATGAAAGGTGCTATATACATGCAAATTGCTGTTGAGTTTAAGGTGATGACATGTGGCGGGGGGGGGGGGGGGGTGGTGAGGGGCAGAGGATTAAAGAAGGGGAAAATCAACTATTGCAGACCTCAATGGAACACATTTTGTTCCAAACAACCAATTGTCCCAGCTGAGAAATTGATAATTTACATGAATTTCATGTGTGCTATACAACACAATACTGTATAATATTTTAAGACAATGTTAAAAATTAAAGGAAAAATGAAGCACTTCAATAATTTTAAAAACTGCACTGTATTGAAAACAAACAATTCTATTTGGATTTCAAAATGTCAACCGGCCATTTAGTCGTTTCTATTTCAAGCAGCTTTTCACAGTGTGGCACAAAACCATGTAATTGGCTCCACTTCATACTAGTAGACACAGAAGACACTGAATCAGCTGTGGTGTCAGGAGGGAATTAACTTCAGTCTCATTCTCATCCTTATCTCCATCCATCTTGATTTTTTTTTAAGCAGCTGCCACAACCTCTTTATTTGGCAGCTCTGGGAACAGAAGGCTTGGCAGTGCAAATCTTGAAAATCTGCAAAGGCCTTAAATGCAGATTGAGGGACATCGGCCAACAAATTGACTTCACCTGCAGTGTGAATGGTTTCACTGGGCTCCAAGTATGGTGCAGTATGTGAATTGTATCCAACAAGGGAACTTCCCTGCCAATCTTAACGTGCTTTTTATGCTTACTCTGGGTTTTGGGTGAGTGCACAGTTTTGGGCACCCCATTATGAGGATATAAAAATAGGTGCAGGTAGATTCAATAGGACATTATCAGGGATGAAGGGTTACAGTTATGATAAGAGACACTTGAGAAGTTAGGACTTTTTTCACTGGACCAGAGCAGGTTCAGGAATGACCTGATAGAAATCTTCAAAATTATGAAGGGGTGTGACAAGGTAAATAGATTCGTCCACTGGTTAACCAGATGCAAATGAGATGGCACAAATTTGCAATAATCACAAAAATAATTAAAGGGGAGGATGGAAAAAGTTAGGAATTCCCCAACACAAACTGTTATTGAAGCCGAACCCATTAAAAAAGAATCAGATCATTTGTTGAAAAAGGGTAATATTAAAGGATATGTGGAGTTTCTGTGGTGCAATAATCTCTGATATAACTCTAACTGATCTCTGTGCATTGCCCTACCTCATGTATGTGCTATCTGTGCATCTGCTCTTCTACTGCCTTTTAGAGGCAGTTTCAGAAAGACCTGGCCATCTGCGCATGTATTTATTTTCCAAATTGGTCTTTAATAGGGCTATAGGACTGGGCGACATGGACATGTTGGGCCGAAGGGCCTGTTTCCATGTTGTAAACTTCTATGATTCTATGATTCTAGGACATTGAAGACAAATATGAATAATTGGAATCCTCTTGTTGGTTCTGATTTCAATTGAATTAAAACAAATCATATTGACATACTGGGCTGGCTCAGCAAGTTTCCAGAGCCATCTATGGGAGGCAACAGTATCAGTGGAAGACCCAGGAAAAATGGGTCTCTGCTGCTGGTGAATGGAAGCTAGTCAGTTTATATTTGCCAGTCCTGTTGACTGCATCAGATCCGCACATTAGAAGTCAACGGCACTTCAGTAAACTGTCTTCAGAGACGTATGCTGAATGTCATTCATCTATTGTCTGGATGATTTAACAGCAATTAGGGTTCTGAATTATCCTTTTTACCTTCAGGATAACTCTCATCCATTTACTAATTGATATTCATAGTGTTGGGGGGGGGAGGGGCAGAAAGATCAACAGATTGCACTTTTAAAACTTTAAAATCTGGAGGATGGCTCAGAGAGATTGAGCAGACAGTTTAAACTCAAATCAAACAAAGCAACTGATCAATCCCTGACTGTTAATTGTCCTGGCTAACCAGAGGCGTGGAAATTAAGGTACTTTTTATTGTGGTACTTCTGCCAACTCCCAAGATGTAAGTTCTGCTCAATTGGTGGCACTACCAAAGATAAACATTCTTGGTTTTGTAAATTTGACAAGAGAGGAGACCTAAATTATGCTGCTTCCTGGAGCTCTTAGGCCTGGTCAATAAACATGCCAAGATATCATCAGCATATTTATGTGACAGCAAATCTTGCAACATCACAATGTCAATACTTTGTGGATATGAAATCTTCAAAATAGCACATCCCACTCATAGATCTGCAATTAAGCAGGTCCTCTGTTCCAGAGCCGAGCTACACAAAAGCTGGCTTCGCTGAAACATGGGATAGCAGCAGAGATAGGTCACTCTCCCAAGACTCAGAACTGGAGCCAAAGGAAATGTAAAAGCATCTCTACGCTCTCGCAGAACCACCAGATAAGTCCATAGGAATCTATTAAGGGAAGTCAGTTCTCAGCAGGTCACCCCATCATGGTTTTGGATCGTACGCTATTCTACTCAGGTTCAGCATTGCCACCACTCCCATAAATGGACCCCATGTCTTTAGTGTGTCTTTGCCTGCCCGATATCGAAATGAAGAATAGCATGTCCCACCAACTTTCTCCTATGGTTTGCTAAATGTGCTAAGCAAGTTTCGTCTATCAGCGTGCTTGTGCCATGCTGCAAAATAGCAGGATGCGAACACACTGATACACAAAATCAGCTCAGTGTCAACATCTAAGGCCCACCTGACACACGTGTCCTGACTGCAGCATGTGCACGGTGTAATTTTGTAGTCAGTCTACAGCAGGGTGGACACAAGAGCGTGGTGCACATAGGTGGGTTTAGGTGTTAGTATCTCAACACCAGACTATAGGTGAAAGTGCTGTAAAGGAGGCATCCTGCTTATTAGAGTACCACTTAAATGACTTCTGCTGTATAAAACTGAGACAAAAAAGTTTAAAATGTTATGGTGCCACTGCTTGCAACTGATTGATAATATTTTACTATCTGACGCTGTTATTGAACTTTTCAGGCTGGACAGTTGAACCATGTGATTGTCTCAAGTTCAACACACATTCAGCTCAATAATTAAATCTGATTGTGGTCACTTCTTCTGCCCAGTTTGTTACAAACACTGCTGCATGAGTCATATCAGATTGAACCGCACAGACTTTGATTTCTCCTCTAATTACACAGCTCCTACATTGCAAAAGCCTGGCTTCATTTCGGATGGTTACATTAGAACTGAAAATATGACCTCCTGTTGCAATAGGAATTGGAGTTAATGGGGTAGATTTTAACTATTGGGAGGAGTGTCGGCCAGTCGTTCGATAGTGCCGGTGGGGGGCCAGGTCCATTTTGAGGGCGGGTTGCAGGTGCCAGAAAGGCTCCTGCTGCAGCTTGCCTGCAATGGAGGCCGACCAGACCGGTAGCAAGGTAGATCAGGGTAGGGGGTGCCGGGGGTGGGGGTGGGGGGATCAGAGGAGAAGCCTGGCCAGTAGTGGCTCACATTATTCTTGTGGAGTCAGCAGAGCACTCCCACCCCTCCGGGTCCAACAAAAAATAATTTTGAATTTAACTGTTGTTGATCTTCTTCGGCTGTACTGTTGGGTAAAACTGGGTGGGGGGTGGGGTGGGGGCGGGAGTGTGCACGACGTATGCACCGCTCAGTTGTCTCCTAAAATGACGATCGGGACCTTGTGTGTGTCATTGGACTCTGAGTTGCATGTTAAATGGGCCTACTGCTTGAAACAGGTAGACACTCAGAATGGCGTCGGCTGGATCGGGAGTGGGGACAGGCGGCAAGATTTTCACGGTGAATTTCGGGGTGCCACCACCCTATTTCTGCCTGGCGGAAACAGTGAAAATCTCCCCCATTATTTCCAATCTTTATTTGCCTTTATTTAATCAACTTCAGTTGCTGGTCGACCAATGTGCATTTCCAAGATTTTCTGCTTTTACCTCATTGAAGTAGTTTGTCTCTTGCATCTTTCTAGTGCCACTGTCAATTATTTCACGTGATTACATTGGGCTAACCTTTACGTGACTCCAGAAGTAATTCCATGTAAATAATTCTGCCCTGTTCATAATACCGAGACTAATTGCTCAAAGTTGCTCTGTGTCTGCGATGATGCATTATCTCTTCTTGTGTTCCTTGACAACAGTATGTACATGGTTGACCATACAATCCTCCTCCATCACTTCACTTGCATTGTCCAGATGTGGGCATGGACTCAAACCTATTTCTTCAAATGCAGCTGGCACATCTCCAGCAACAGCTTTTCTTCCCACCTTCACACATTTACCTCTGGGGTTCCCCAAGGATCTATCCTTGTCCCCCTCCTCTTCCTTAACTCCATGCTGCCTCCCTGGCATCTTTAGGCACAGGGACAGCTTCCATATGTACACCAATGACACCATGCTCTCCCTCTCCACCAGATCCCTTGATCCCATCTTTATGCTGTCAGACTGAGGGGGTAATTTCGACTTAATCCACGTGGAAGGAAACTGACGGGATCGCATCGGCTGTCTGTTTTACAAACCCCTCCGCAATTTTATTGAATGCTAATGGAAGTAGAATGGGCGGCCAATCTGATTCCAGTAGTTTCCCGCCAGGTGGGTTAAGGTTAAAATTACCCCCGTCTGTCTGACATCAAATCATGAATGATTCAAATTTTCTTCCAATCAAATATATGGAAGACCAAAGCCATTGTTTTCAGCTCCCACGGTAAACTCTGCTCCCTTGGCAATGATTCCATTCCCATTCCTTGTCACTCATTCATGCTGAACAAAACTGCAAAATCTTGGGGTCCTGTTCAACCCAGAGGTGAGCTTCAAACCCCATATCCTATCCATTACCAAAACTGCTTACTTTCACCTCCATAACAATGCATGTGTCCGCTCCTAATTCAGCTCATCCCCACTTAAATCCTTATCCATGTTTTTGTTACCTTCAACCTTGATTTTCCCAATGTCTTCTTTGCTGGCCTCCAATCCTCCACGAACTTATCCAAACTCAGCAGATGATATCCAATCCCACATTAAATCCTGCTCGCCTATCACCGTTGTCCTCACTGACCTACATTGGTTCCCTGACGCCCAATGGATTGATTGTAAAATCCTCATCTTTATTTTTAAATACCTCCATGGACTCACTCCACTCAATTTCTGCAACCTCTTCCATCCCTATATCTCAAACTGCTTCCTTCAGTCCCCCAACTCTGGCCATTAGAGTATCTCTGGCTCCCATCCCCCCACCATTTGTGACAAGAGTTCTCAGCCATTTCAGCCCTACTCTCCAGAATTCTTTCCTTAAACCCCTCCACCTCTTCACTTCTCTCTCACACCTTCTCAAAACCCGGGGTGGAATTTCCTGCGGGGGTATAATTGGGAAGTTACACCTGAAATCAAGCCCATTCGTGCACCCATTTTGCAATGTCAATTTACACCTAAATTTCCTGCTAATCTGATTAGCAAACGGAGGAATGTAAAAATCAGCGGAAACAAGTGGTCACCAACACAACAATCCGTGGAAAATGCAGAACTCACACTATGTATTCCTTCCTTAAGAATGAAAATTCAAGTTTCAAGCCATCGAACCATCATTCATGCAAATTAGGCGCAGCATGCTTAAGAACATTCAACTGTAGAAGTTCTTCAGTTTCTAATGTGACTCATACTGATGCCATAAAAATACATTCAAAGAAACTGAAAACACAATGCAGGTCTCAGTGAGGATAAAACATTTTTTTTTAAATTGCTTAAAAAAAAGTCACAAACAAACACCAAGACTATGGGTTGGAACTTGCTCTGACCAGCGTGACAAGACTGTCTGCACACCCTGCGGACAAAGACGACGAAAATACTTACCTCGTGGTCTCTGACGTTCACTTGCTCCCTTTTCAATTTTTTTTCAGTTCAGCGCTGTGATTTCAGCGCAGTTTCCTTCGTATCGATAGAGACTGTGGGAATGGAAGCCACGCCCACAGAATCTGTCAAGAAGTGAAGTCACGCCCACAAGCACATAAGTACAAATCATTCACTTAAAGTGAAAGTCTGTTAGTTTGAATAAAAATTTAACATATCAGTATAAAAAGCCAAGCAAATGATTTAACTTAATGAAACTTAATGAAACTTACAGAAGTTAAAAGTAAAAAAAAAGTTTTAAATTTTTAATTTTTAGAAACTTTTTTAATGATCAAAAAATAAGAGTAATTTGACATTCCACATTTATCAAAATTTAATTTTTTGTTGTTTCGCAGTGATAAATAGTGACCGTGCTTTTAAAAAGTAGTGTAAGGCTGGTATTTTCCAGCGTACCTTTTGGTGGCATAAGTACCTTTGTTCCAGCTGGGCAGACAGTTAAGTTTACGAATGTTTAATTATTATTTTAGCGTAGGTGGCCCTTTAATTCGGACCTGTCAAAGTGATGGCGAACCAATGGGAGCAAATTCGCGATTTCCTGGGTTTAATGCGCACGTGCACATTTGCGAGCTTACTCCATCGATTTGCCAGCGGTCGGAGAGGTCGCCATTATGGAACGGCGTCCTCGGGAGAGTAATTTCTGAGCCAATGACTTTGTTTCCTGCTGCACCTAAAATTTTGGGAGTAATATTACACTGTTGTGAACAAGTGTAATTGCAGGAAGTTCGCCTGTACAGATCTTTAGCCTGGGGGCGGAGCTATTATAATGAGCAGAGATGCGTTCGGAGGCTGAGATCGATACATGAGTGTATAAGATCAGAGAAATTCAGGCGTAGCATAATTACGTGCGTAACACACTTGTGCCCAAGTTTCCTCAATCTTTTATGCCGAGTATTTGCCTTACACCCAGATTACACCTATCTCTGACCACAAATACTACAACTTTCATTTATATAGCGCCTTTAACGTAGTGAAACATCCCAAGGTGCATCACAGGATCATTATCCAACAAAATTTGACACTGAGCCACATAAGGAGATATTAGGACAGGTGGCCAAAAGCTTGGTCAAAGAGGTAGGTTTTAAGGAGCGTCTTAAAGGAGGAGATAGAGGTAGAGAGGCGCAGAGGTTTAGGGAGGGAATTCCAGACTTTAGGGCCTAGGCAGCTGAAGGCATTGCCGCCAATGGTGCAGCAATGAAAACAAGGATGAGAATTTTAAAATCGAGCGGGACTGGTCAGCGAGCGCAGGGATGATGAGTGGATGGGACTTGGTGCGAGTTAGGATACGGGCAACAGAGTTTTGGATAAGCTTATGCTTATGGAGGGAGACCGGTGAAGAGACTACACGACAATCAAACACCTACTTGTTTTTTTAGAGCTGGCCTTTGATAATTTTTTCTGCAGGAAATCAGCCATTTCTTTGTCTTCCTCTCTTTCTCTGTGATAAAAGCAACATAATTCAGTGGTCACTACTTATCAACCACCATGTACAGTCATTTATTCAACACATCTGCAACTATATCAACCAACATTTGTCAATTCAAGTCTCAAAGCTTTTATGCTGTGTTGCCATTTATTTCAAAAACTTGTTTAAATTAAGCCACTGTACCTCAGTCGTTCAAATTCAACATCATCCACAAGAAAGTCTCTCGTCTCCACCAGTTTGTGGATCTGTTGCAGTAATTCTTCTTCCTTCTGCTTATCCTCATTTGCTTTGTCTTTATCTAGATTTTTAAATGATAATTTCTATTAGTTCCAGTCTTTTAGTAATATTTATACAGAAAGGACATATGCAAAGTCTCCAAGACACTCCACTGGTGACACTGAGCTTTTCAGTGAGTAGCTGTTACACAGACCAGTAATGTCCCAATTTTGATCTCCGGTCTGCATATCTAGCTGATCTGGGGTGACAGTAGGGGTGCTACAATTAACCTCGGTGCCCTTGGGTTAGGAAGGGGAAAATCAGAATGAGTTTCATATTATGGTAGCTATCCCGTGACTCCTGCTAAAAGTGCATATTTGCAGCTGCCATATGAAAACAGGATCAGGCTAGGTTGTGCTGCTTTGAGTTCATTAGCCTGCCATGCTTAATATCTAGACTCACACACGAGTACTGAGGTTGCCAACCATCCAGGAATGTCCCGGAGTCTCCAGGAATTAAATATTAATCTTCTGAACACTTCTGTGAGCAACCCGGGAAACAAATCATAAGGGCATTGAAAAACAGTGTGTGTTTTTTCATTTTCTTTATCACTTTTGTTTAATAGTTATAGAAATATTGGAGATGGGGAAAAAAGGCTGTTTAACTGGCAGGGTGGTTGGAGGTGGGAGGTCATGTGATGAAACCTCCAGGAATACGTCCAACCAGAGTTGGCAACCCGAATGAGAATTGACCATTTGGGCAAGTTATCAGAGAGTACTAGCACCCATGGAACTGTACACAGCAAGAAGTCCAAAAGAAGAGGAAGGGAGAGGAGAAAATTTGTGAGTAAAATACAAGGTTTCCAAGTCTCACACATAAGCTTTCTCCTGGTATACCCCATTACCACAAATGGTCAAAATTTTAGCTTGTGTGTGATAATGCAATGTTCTTGGCCTGGATATTTCGCATGCAAGCAGAATGATGCATTTGTCCTGAGCTAAGGAGTTGAAAATCGCCTATATCTTTTTGATGTATATTAATGACCTGGACTTGGGTATACAGGGTATAATTTCAAAGTTTGCAGATGACACGAAACTCGGAAATGTAGTAAACAATGTGGAGGATAGTAACAGACTTCAGGAGGACATAGACTGATGAAATGGGCAGACACATGGCAGATGAAATTTGATGCAGAGAAGTGTGAAGTGACGCATTTTCATACGAAGAATGAGGAGAGGCAATATAAACCAAATGGTACAATTTTAAAGGGAGTACAGGAACAGAGAGACATGGAGGTGTATGTACACAAATCTTTGAAGATGAACAGAGAGACCTGGGAGTGTTTGTACACAAATCTTTGAAGGTGTCAGGATAAGTTGAGAAGGCTGTTAAAAAAGCATATGGGATCCTGGGCTTTATTAATAAGGCATAGAGTACACTGGTTATGCCTCAGCTGAAGTATTGTGTTCATTTCTGGGCACCACACTTTAGAAATGATGTCAAGGCCTTAGAGAGGGTGCAGAAGAGATTATTAGAATGATACCAGGGATGAGGGACTTCAGTTATGTGGAGAGACTGGAGAAGCTGGAGTTGTTCTCCTTAGAACAGAGAAGGTTAAGGGGAGATTTGATAGATGCACTCAAAATCATGAACAATTTTGATGGAGTAAATAAGGAGAAACCGTTTCCAGTGGCAGAAGTGTCAGTAACCAGAAAAAAACAGATTTAAGGTGATCGGCAAAAGAGCCAGTGGCGACATGAGGAAACATTTTTTTACGCAGCGAGTTGTAATGATCTGGAATGCACTGCCTGAAAGGGTGGTGGAAGCAGATTCAATAGTAACTTTCAAAAGGGAATTGGATAAATACTTGAAGGGAAAAAGTTTACACGACTATGGGGAAGGAGCGGGGGAATGGGACTAATTGGATAGCTCTTTCAAAGAGCCGGCACAGGCACGACGGGCCGAATGGCCTCCTCCTGTGCTGTACCTTACTATGATACTATGACTCCAATTCTGATCACTATCCACTGACGTGTGAGTGTGGTGAACAATGGGTGAGGACAAGATCCAGTTCAGCTATGATTCCCTCCGAGGGAAAAAAACCTGCTAAAATCCATTGTCTAGACTTATACCTCAAGTGAAGCATGACCGCTTTAACAAAAGATCATCCTTGGAAATGAAAACGAAAGTCAGTGTCTTCGCACTGGGGGAAAAGGGAGAAATTGGAAGAAAAAATACATTCATGAATGCCAAGTTAAGGGCAACATGTAAATATTTTGCTCCTATCCTTTCGACAGTGTGAACAGGAGTCCATCACCGGCATCTCCACATCATGAACAGGAGTAGACAGTTTGTCACTCAATCCAATTTCTCTCATAGTGCTAGTTGGCATTGTTAACATATTTGAATTAAATAATCACGTGAGGAGACTAGGAAGGACCTGGGTTTGAAATCAGCTCAGTCTGATAGGATGGAAGTCCCTGCTAGCTATAAAGGTTCGATGTGAAATGAATTTGAACCATCTCAGCTCAGTTCTTAAAGCCTCACAAGATTATTCATAAATTCAAGGCTAGGCAGTCTCGCAAGATGATTGATGTGGGATGTGGAAGAAGAATTAAACAGTCTGTATGCTCTTTCCAGGTTGACAGACAACATATATAGAAATATTTTGAATGTAATTTAACTAATTAGTTAGTAAACTGTAAAATTACTTTGTGTGCTATTGTATTGTGTGATATCAACCTATTTAAATTAAATGGCCTAATCCCTTTGTTAAAATACCATTGGGAATTTTACACAAGTTCATTAATCAAGATATTAAAAATACAGCTGAGTGATTTCCACTCTATTGTGTGGCTAGAGTAAATAGTTATCCTGCAACCAGCATATGGGTTATCTGATTTGGGAGGACTTGATACTGATTCTGTGCACTCAATGTGGAAGAAGGATTCTATTCATAAGCATATTGATAAAAATGAAAAAAAATTCCTAAAAGAGAAACTGATTCTTTTCTGCTCCAACAAAAGGGCCTAAAGGTATTTTTTGAGGAAATAGTGAAGTGCTCCTAGCTTCCAAATTATAAATGCAGAATTTAGACTTTAATTTTGGCTGCTCTAAAGAAACTGTTTTTCTTATCTGTTTTATTTACCCCGAGGTCACAGTTCTACATTTATAGGTCATTTCTAACAGGTGATTTGCTTCAGTTACTGAAGCAAAAAACTGAGAACCCACAGGCTAAACCAATCGCTTGCTTAACTGGCTTAATTCACCCTGCTGCATGGTGCAGAATCTCATTTCTAACACTGCTGCTGTCAGGAAAATGAAAACAGCATCAAAGCCTGTGCTGGAGCCTCCATTTGTTCCACCATTAGGTCCAAACGTAAATCACAGCTAATGCCAGCATTAAAGCAATACATTAAATGCTAAGTTGTCGGGTTTTCATTTAGGGTGATAAAGCTTAGGTTTTAAAATCACTTCAGTTGACTACCACAGGCAGTCCATAAATCTGTGAAACTCACTGGGATAATAGGTACTGTAGTGAGTATATGTCCATTTCAGGAAGGTGGAGGCCGAAGCATCTATTGATGTAATCGGTCCAAATTTTATGTGTAGTGGAAATAACCTTTGCACGTGGGAATGACAAAAAGCTCAATCACAGTACGCTAACTGTTATGCGTGCTGGGTTCCTGATTTGTGCTGAAAACATGGTTGGTTGTACTACCTTACCATATCTAACTACACAAGACTTAGGCAGATTCCAACACTCACCTGGTATTGATACCAGTTTCTGCAGCTCCTTCTTAAGTCGGGTTATTTCTTTACACAGTTGTATATCATCCATCCTAGAATGAAATATCAGAAAACTAAAATACATGATACATGTCAATAATCCACAGAAATGTAGAATTAAAAAACAATGTTTTCTTAGGAGTATTATCTTCCCTACGATTATACAGTATTGAATCACTGAAATTGATTGGTTGGCAACCTGTCCTTTCAAATGTAAGTGGGATAGGAAAGTCCATTGAGGAAATCTTTATGGGGCAATTTAATGCATGGAGAATTAACTAATTAGTCCCACTATGTATTAATGACAGAGACAATCGAGACTGCAGGCAGCATCTATTCAAAGGTGGATGAAGTGCTCCCATGAACACCCCCCCCCCATCATCTTGTTAATTTTGTGACGTTGTCCTTCCTTTTACTTGTGAGCCTCATTTAAAATTTTACGAGCAGAATTTTCTGCTTCACCAGCGATCATTATGGATGCACAGTTGTGTTATTTGGTTTTACATTGTATAACCGGAAAGTACATACGTCCTCAGCAATATATTGAAAATGATTTTTAAAAATCTATTTATAAATGCCTTCTATAGTCTGCTTCTGCTTTCTGACTACTGTAGGATATCTAGCAAAGAAGTGGAAAAAATAATGGATCACCATGCTATAAGTCAGCAACAAACAACATTAAATTGTAACTTTTAATGACTAGCGAATTAATAGCTATTAAACATTCCTTTTAGAGTTCAGACATTTCACTTGAAGAACTTAATCTAATAGTCAATTATTTTGTATATAAACAGGGACGTGCTTTATTGCTTAACTATAACCATCACCAATCAGTTTCTACATAAAGGATAATCACAGAGTCTCATGAATCGCCATGTAAAAACGTGACAATTTTCTAACCTGATAACCATTTCTGAGATTATCCTGTTCACAGGAGCTATTCAATCCAATGTTATGAAATATAATAGCAGGAGAAAAGGCAAAAAGATTAGGAGTTTTGGATAATGTTCAAAAAACACTGCCGTTTTGAGCTTACGATTTATTTTCTTAGTCAAAACCCTCAAGTGTTTGTTGCCTTGTAATATATGCAAGATATAAACGGGCCTCAAACCAGCCCACACTACAGTCCCCAGATAAAAATAAGATAAGAAAATAATTCTTCCCCTTGTTTAGCTGAAATAAAAGGGAAGGTTTTTCCCTTTGGAATTAATGGATGGAATATTACAAAATGGGCACGTGTAATCCAGGCATGCATCAAAGCAGAAAATCTCCCTTCAAGTTATGAGCAGAATAGTGCCATGGGAAGGTTATTGAAAATACATTTCATCGGGGTCTTTTTTTTTTATTCGTTCATGGGATGTGGGCGTTGCTGGCAAGGCCAGAATTTATTGCCCATCCCTAATTGCCCTTGAGAAGGTGGTGGTGAGCCGCCTTCTTGAACCGCTGCAGTCCGTGTGGTGAAGGTTTTCCTACAGTGCTGTTAGTTAGGGAGTTCCAGGATTTTGACCCAGCGACGATGAAGGAACGGCGATATATTTCCAAGTCAGGATGGTGTGTGACTTGGAGGGGAATGTGCAGGTGGTGTTATTCCCATGTGCCTGCTGCTCTTGTCCTTCTAGGTAGTAGAGGTCGTGGGTTTGGGAGGTGCTGTTGAAGAAGCCTTGGCGAGTTGCTGCTGTGCATCCTGTGAATGGTACGCACTGCAGCCACTGTGCAGCGGTGGTGGAGGGAGTGAATGTTTAGGGTGGTGGATGGGGTGCCAATAAAGCAGGCTGCTTTGTCCTGGATGGTGTCGAGCTTCTTGAGTGTTGTTGGAGCTGCACTCACCCAGGCAAGTGGAAAGTATTCCATCACGCTCCTGACTTGTACCTTGTTGATGGTGGAAAGGCCTCGGGGAGTCAGGAGGTGAGTCACTCGGCACAGAATACCCAGCCTCTGACCTGCTCTTGTAGCCCCTGTATTTATGTGGCTGGTCCAGTTAAGTTTCTGGTCAATGGTGACCCCCAGGATGTTGATGGTGGGGGATTCGGCGATGGTAATACCGTATGAATGTCAAGGGGAGATGGTTAGATTCTGTCATGTTGGAGATGGTCATTGCGTGGCGCGAATGTTACATCACTGCTGGGCTGGGCGTCTCTTCCTTGCTGTCTGTTAGTGGGTTTCATCATTTCAGTAATTAGGGGTGAAATTCCTGTTTTATCAACAATGGGAGATCACCTGTTTTTCTTCATAATTGAAGACCCACGAATGAAGTTGGTAATCTCATTTCATAGAATCTTACAGCACAGAAGGAGGCCATTTGGCCCATCACGCCTATGCTGGCCCTTTGGAGGAGCTCTCCAATTAGTCCCACTCCCCCGTTCTTTCCCCAGAACCCTGCAATTTTTTCTTTTTCAAGTAAATATCCAATTCTCCTTTGAAAGCTACTATTAAATACGTGATACATGTTAATAATCCACGGAAATGTAGTATCTAAAAAGCATATTTTCTTAGGAGCGTTATCTTCCCTATGGTTATACAGTATTGAATCACTGAAATTGACTGGTTTACATTCATTTGGTAAACTCCTAGATGAGGTGTAGTGAATGAACAAGAAATAACAGGCCTCTTGAAACATGGATCTCACAAGATAATCATGGATGAGGAAGGCGATTTGGCCCATCTTGATTCATTCATCCAGAAGGATATAAGATTCCCTCAATTTTAGCCTCCAATTGTCTCTTAAAAGATTCCAGTGCTTTTGCCTCCATTACTCTTCTTGGAAGGCCATTCCATACATTGATCACTGTGTATGAAGAATAATTCAGTCCGAAATTTACCTTTTACTAGTTTGAAACCGTGTCCCCTAGTCTTACTCTCAATTTAATTTAAATTAAAATTCTGGATTTACCATTTTCATTCCCTTTAATATCTTATATACCCTGAGTAGATCACCTCTCAGCTGCCTCCTTTCCAGGATGAAAAGCCCAGGTTTTTCCAGGCTGTCATCATAACTCAGACCCCTAACTCGAGGCATCAACCTTGAGGATCTTCTCTGTACTGCCTCCAGTACTTGAATGTCTCCCTTGCATCTTGACGACCAGAACTGGACACGGTAATCAAGATGTGATCTAACCAGAGTATTATATAGTTTGATCAAGATTTCCTCTGATTTGTATTCTATTGTATTGGCTATGTAGTTCTACATTCTATCGGCTTTGTTGATTGTTGCTCTGGATTGGTTGGACATGTCAGGTGTTGAGTTTACCAAGATTCCTAGGTCTCTTTCAGCTTCATTCTTAGCTCTTTAAACAGCATTCATGGAGTGCATGGGTCACTTATTTTTTCTTCTGACGTGCAGTACTCCACACTTGCCAGCATTAAATTTCCTCTGCCATTGTTCTGACCATTTATATATTTTGTCCAACTCATTCCGTAATTTGAGAAGTCTCATCTGATTCTACCGTATCTTAGTTTAGTATCATTTGCAAATTTGACCAATCTGCATTGAGTTTTTGATTCCAAGTTATTTATGTAAATTAGAAACTGGAGTGGTCCAACAACCAAGCCCTGGGCCACCTCTCAGGACCCCCCACACTCCATCCACCTCACCGTAATTCCTCTAACATGTACTCATTGCATTTTGCCCTTCAGCCAGTTTCTTATCCATTCCCAGGGTTTACCTTAAATCCATAGGGCTTTGAGCTTAATTGATAGCTCTTTATGTGAAATTTGTCAAATGAATAAACCTTCCAATTCTGCACTCCCAGTGCAGATCACAGCTCACCAAGAACGCATACTGGAATACTGGGCACAGGGTGGAGCAGTCCTCCAATCTTCCCCTGGGTGACTGTACTGATTTAGTCAGCAACAAACCTCCATGCAACTCGCAACTCAGTTTTTTACTAAGGGTGGTCTTCAACCCTAAATAGGAGACCTCCTTTGTTGCACCTCCTCAATATCAAAAGAAGCAATTTTGCCCACATTTCTATTTTTTTGTGCCATTCTCAACAACTACTCACCATAACCCTCCTTTAAAGATGGGAGAATTTTGGGAAAGAGTTCCAGACGACAAGGGGATGTTTGTAATTGGAGCAAATTTTGTTTCATCCAATACTTAAGAGTAGATTTTTTATCTTTACCATGTTTTCAAAGCGTGTCTGTTGTAAAGATTATGGTGGAATTATAGATATATCATTTTCATACCAATCTGACTCCAGCGCCTATCAGAATGATAATCATCTAATTTGACCCATGCTATTACAATTCTACCTTCTCTGACTATCTGGGGGACATGCAGTCACTAACTGTTTTATTCAATAGTTTATTTCTGAATACTTTTGCTTTTTTAAAAAAAGTACCACTTTGGCTAATTCACAAAAGGGATTTTTTGCAGGAGATCATTTTGGACCCAGGATATTTTTAGGTTCCATCACATGACTTTGGATCACATGGAGTCAGCGACATTACAAGAATACACATTTTTTGTCACAATGTCACACACACTGATAATTAAATTCAGACTGAGGGATTGCAAAAAAGTATATCCATGAGCACAAGGTTATCAGGATGTGAAAACACTGGGGAGGGGTTGCCTCTTTTGATACTCCATCCACTTATAATTTTCCTCTGCACTGCCATAAATATTGACTTGCAGATGTTAAGTCAATCGTCTAACCAAAAGAACAAAGTACAAACTCCACATGTTCCTATGCCACACGTATGAATCAGTCAGTGGAAATATGTTAAGTCAGGAACAGATAGGACAAGACGTAGAGTAGAATAGTGTGCCTGTTCCCTCAAACCAAATTTTTAAAATCTATGTAGTTAGGTGGGTTGAAGTGTTGTTTTCCAGTGGATGTGAAACCTGGAGTCATTAGAGTTTAAAGTCAGTTCTCCTAATTATTTTAAATAGTTGTATAAGGGTATGATATCCCTTTACTTTCCTCCTCACTTCTCCCTACTCACACAGATCTTGCTAGATATATCATTTTCTGCACCTCCTGCAGACAGGAAGGCAGATGGGCAACCTGGATTCATCTTTCTACCAATCCTGCTTGTCATCTGCCCACTACGAGATGTGTAATAGTAGCCAACTGACAACTCATTCTTCAATATTTCCTTCTCATTCTCCCAGAGTGGAGAGGTAGGTTACCTCTGCTCACCATCTCCCTACCGCTGAAAGTGAGAAATCAGTACAATAGGGAAATTGAACCTGCTTCTCTTCACTCTACACTGTAGAGATATGTATGATCTTGGAGAACTCAATTAGTTTAAAAAGTACTATGGTTTGATTTTATTTTTGACTGAGATTGAATATAGTAAAGACAGCAACAAGAGAGGGAAACTATACTTAAGTAATGGGAAGAAAATTATTTTTTTGCTGTCAAATATTCTTGCTGATGAAATACTGGCCTTTATCTCAAGGGGTTTGAAATACAAAAGTGAGGAGGTGATATTCCAGTTGTACAGAGCCTAGGTCAGATATCATCTGGAGTACTGTGTTCAGCTTTGGACAGCGAATCTCAGGAAAGATAATATTGGCCTTGGAGGCGGTACAGCGCAGATTCACCAGAATGATAATGGGTTAAATTATGAGGACAGGTTGCATAAACTTGGTTCGCACACCCTTGAGTTTAGAAGGCTGAGGGGCGAGCCAATCAAGGTCTTTAAAACGATAAAAGAATTTGATAGGGTAGATATGGATAAACTCTTTCCTCTGGTGGAGGATTCACAAACAAGGGGGCATAACCTTAAAATTGGAGCGAGGTCATTCAGGAGTGAAATCAGGAAGCACTTTTACACACAAAGGTTAGTGGAAATCTGGGACTCTTTCCCCCAAAAGGTTATGGGTGCTGGGTCAATTGAAATTTTGAAGACTGACATTGACAGATTTTTATTAGGTAAGGATATCAAGGGATATGGAGCAAAGGCGGGTCAATGGAGTTGAGGTACAGATCAGACATGATCTAATAGAATGACAGAACAGGCTCGAGGGGCTGAGTGGCCCCTACTCCTGTTGTAATATTCATATGTTCCTATGCTCCTCTCCAGTTAGACACTGGGGGATCAATTTTACGGGGAAATTGCAGGTGCGTTGGGGCTGGGGGGGGCTCCGAAAATCGGGGAAATCCCATTCGGATTTGGAAGCCGGCTCCAACCCGCTGACTTCCGCGTTTCCCAGGGACCCCACCTGTGTGCACGTGGGCGTCCTGAAACCGGAAGTCCCGTCGGCTTATGATAGTTAAAGAGCCAAATATACCTCATTGAGGTACTTAAGGCACTTTACTTGTGAGAGATTACGTACTTAGAACGATTTTTAACTTACCTGGGCGGCTTGCCCACCGCTTCTGCCAGGCGTGAACGGCCAGATCAGGGAAAAAGAAACTAAATAAAGTACATCAAAAACCATTGCACAAAGTTAAAACGCAAAATCAAACTACCTTTCCACCCTGCTCCGATGTCTGATATCTCCATCTCTGATCACTCCCTCTTCACCTCCCCCGATGTCCCCCCGATCTCCCCCTCTTCACCCCCCACCGATGTCCCCCCGATTTTCCCCCCTTCACCCCCCGATCTTCCCCTCTTCACCCCGCTCTCCCCCCTCGATCTTACACTCTCTCCCCCGACCCCTATCTTCCATTCTCCCCCCCCCCACCCCGATCTTTCTCTCCCCCCAGATCTTCCGCCGGATGACGTCTCGCTCTCTCTCTTTCTCAACCCTCCCCCACACCACCTCACGTTACAGCTCCTGACGGCAGCCAGCCTGTCAATCAGGCTAGCTGCCAGGCATGAAACCCAGAGAGGACGTTAATCATCATCAATCAACATGCGATTTCATCGGAAACGGTAAGTTTTGTTAATGCGGGTTTGCCACGTGCACCTTCGCCCCCCCGCTGCCAACCCGCCACCATTTCATAATCGAGCTCTGGGGCTTCAGTGTCCAAAAATTCTTCAGTTTATTCCTAATCATCTAGTCATGTCATACATGATATCTGGGATGTGCAGATGATGTGCACAAAAGAATCTGTGTTCAATTTTTTCCAATCTTGGATTTGTTCCTATTAAAGCTAACAAAGCTCTGTAATTGAATGTATCGCTTTATATTTTATTAAGAACATTCTAAAACATTGACCTCTTTCCAGATTACTTTCACATTTCCACAACATTATGAGCGTGGGTTTGATGTAATTTTTACAATACTTTCATGAAATGTCATTAATGGTTGTCTTTTCCAAAGGTTGACGAGAGTACAAGATGTTCGACCCCTCTTGGTTATATGCACGCAATGTTCTTTTCAAATCAGAAAATGAGCTGGTTTGAAAAAAAGGACACAAGCTGCTCCCTCTTACATTTTCTAAAACTGATTTAGATCTTTTTCACATAGAAATATGTTGCAAAAAAAATGCAATAGGTCATACCTCCCAACCAAGAAACCATCACAATGGGGTGGATTTGCATCTTTAGCACCGAAGTATAAAGCATTGCCTGAGCACAGCACAGAGACAAATATTGGGTGGGGAGGGTTCCACGCTCATAATGGAGCTCACTTGATTTTCCTCACAATTAAATTAACAAAAGGAAAATTGTGTGGGATCAGTTATGAGTATGTGACCTTCTGTGCCCACTTTTTCTCCTTTTGCTGTACCCAGGCGATGTTTTACTGTCTAATAATGAAATTTATTAGGAATCTGCAGCAACAATTGACAAAACCTCAATTAGAAATGTTAATTGTTCCAGTTTGGACTTTAACTCCCAATTCATGGCGAACAGGCACTTTCCATAAATGGACTGAGTGCCTTTTTTGTGCTTTTTAAAAATTTGTTCATTGGATGTGGGCATCGCTGGCAAGGCCAGAATTTATTGCCCATCCCTAATTGCCCTTGAGAAGGTGATGCTGAGCCACTTTCTTGAACCACTGCAGTCCGTGTGGTGAAGGTTCTCCCACAGTGCTGTTAGGTAGGGAGTTTCAGGATTTTGACCCAGCGACGATGAAGGAACAGCGATATATTTCCAAGTCAGGATGGTGTGTGACATGGAGAAGAACGTGCAGGTGGTGTTGTTTCCAAGTGTCTGCTGCCCTTGTTCTTCTAGGTGGTAGAGGTCGCAGGTTTGGGAGGTGCTGTCGAAGAAGCCCTGGTGAGTTGCTGCAGTGCATCCTGTAGATGGTACACACTGCAGCCAGGGTGCGCCGGTGGTGAAGGGAGTGAATGTTTAGGATGGTGGATGGGGTATCAATCAAGCGGGCTGCTTTGTCCTGGATGGTGTCGAGCTTCTTGAGTGTTGTTGGAGCTGCACTCATCCAGGCGAGAGGAGCGTATTCCATCACACTCCTGACTTGTGCCTTGTAGATGGTGGAAAGGCTTTGGGGAGTCAGAAGGTGGGTCACTCGCTGCAGAATACCCAGCCTCTGACCTGCTCTTGTAGCCCCAGTATTTATATGGCTGGTCCAGTTAAGTTTCTGGTCAATGATGACCCCCAGGATGTTGATGGTGGGGGATTCGGCGATGGTAATGCCATTGAATGTCAAGTGGAGGTGGTTAGACTCTCTGTTGTTGGAGATGGTCATTGCCTGGCACCTGTCTGGCGCGAATGTTACTTGCCACTTATCAGCCCAAGACTGGATGTTGTCCAGGTCTTGCTGCATGCAGGCACGGACTGCGAATGGAACTGAACACTGTGCAATCATCAGCGCACATCCCCATTTCTGACCTTATGATGGAAGGAAGGTCATTGATGAAGCAGCTGAAGATGGTTGGGCCTAGGACACTACCCTGAGGAACTCCTGCAGCAATGTCCTGGGGCTGAGATGACTGGCCTCCGACAACCACTACCATCTTCCTTTGTGCTAGGTATGACTCCAGCCACTGGAGAGTTTTCCCCCTGATTCCCATTGACTTCAATTTTACTAGGGCTCCTTGGTGCCACACTCGGTCAAATACTGCCTTGATGTCAAGGGCAGTCACTCTCACCTCGCCTCTGGAATTCAGCTCTTTTGTCCATGTTTGGATCAAGGCTGTAATGAGGTCTGGAGCCTAGTGGTCCTGGCGGAACCCAAACTGAGCATCGGTATATGCTGGGCCATGAGGTTACAGATTGTGCTGGAATACAATTCTGCTGCTGCTGATGTCCCACAGCGCCTCGTGGATGCCCAGTTTTGAGCTGCTAGATCTGTTCTGAATCTATCCCATATAGCACGGTGATAGTAGGACACAACACGTTGGATGGTGTCCTCAGTGTGAAGACGGGACTTTGTCGCCACAAGGACTATGCGGTGGTCACTCCTACCAATACTATCATCGAAAGATGCGTCTGCTACAGGTAGATTGGTGAGGACAAGGTCAAGTAGGTTTTTCCCTCGTGTTGGTTCGCTCACCACCTGCCGCAGGCCCAGTCTGACACTATGTCCTTCAAGACTTGGCCAGCTCGGTCACTAGTGGTGCTACCGAGCAACTCTTGGTGATGGACATTGAAGTCCCCCACCCAGAGTACATTCTGTTCCCTTGCTACCCTCAATGCTTCTTCCAAGTGGTGCTCAACATGGAGGAGGACTGATTCATCAGCTGAGGGAGGGCGGTAGGTTGTAATCAGCAGGAGGTTTCCTTGCCCGTATTTGACCTGATGCCATGAGATTTCATGGGGTCCAGAGTCAATATTGAGGACTCCCAGGGCCACTCCCTCCTGACTGTATATCACTGTACCCACACAGGGACGGGACATATCCAGGGATGGTGATGGAAGAGTCTGGGACGTTAGCTGAAAGGTATGATTCCGTGAGTATGGCTATGTCAGGCTGTTGCTTGACTAGTCTGTGGGACAGCTCTCCCAATTTTGGCACAAGTCCCCAGATCTTAGTGAGGAGAACTTTGCAGGGTCGACTGGGCTTGGTTCGTCTTTGTTCTGTCCGGTGCCTAGTGGTCCGATGCCAGGTGGTCTGTCCGGTTTTATTCTTAATATGTCTTTTTGTTGCGAGATTGTACAACTGATGGGCTTGCTGGGCCATTTCAGAGGGCGATTAAGAATCAACCACATTGCTGCGGGGTCTGAAGACACATATAGGCCAGACCGGGTAAGGACAGCAGGTTTCCTTCCCTAAAGGGGATTGGTGAACCAGATGGGTTTTTACAACAATCCGGTAGTTTCATGGCTAATACTAGTTTTTTTTTAAATTCCAGTTTTTATTTAATTCATTGAATTTAAATTCCCCAGGATTTGAACTCATGACTTCAAATTATTAGTCCAGCCTCTGGATTACTAATCCAGTAACATAACCACTATGCTACCGTACCTGTTGCATGCCCAGGATTAACATTTAGCCCCTAATCACAGATTATTACTCATGGGAGATCATGTAGGAAGCCCATCATGCTCTCCTGTCTCTTCCAAAAGTGGAAATAACATGCCAACAGAGCAATGGATACTGGTTAAAACCAACCTAGTTGGATTTATTTATAGGTTCAATACAAAGAAGCCAAATGATACTTCAAGATATTGAATCAGTACAAAACTAATAAAATGAAAATAATTTAATAAGGAGTTATCATGTTCCATTTGGAGTATGTTTCTTACTAGTCTGAGGGGTGCAAACTCAAGTGTACCCAGCGCACAACTGGCCTAGCCATCCATTACCAGATCTGGCTTGACCACATCAAGCACCAACATGCTTCACTTTGCTAATCCAAAACTACCCACTATTCCAGGATCATCCTGGCGGGCAAGAATAGGCCCAGGTTCAATTTTACTATGAGCAAGTGTCTCCTTAAACCTGTCCCACCCACTTGCTTCACCCTCACTAACTGCAAAGAGTTAATGGATTTTTTTTTGTCACCACGATTGAGACCATCTGTGCAGCTACTTCTGCAGCACCCTCCACATCCTTGTGCTCTCATGCCCCAGACTTCTCCTAGGCTCCCTTCTATTCTAGGCCTGAACCCCATCTCTCTGCAGTTTCAGTCTCATCTTCCCTCCTGTCCTTTCCATCCATGAAACTCACTTGTTCCCTCAATCCCATTACCACTCAATTTCTGACCATAACTTCCCATCGTGGTCCCCATGTTAGCTGACATTGTGAATGAATCCCTCTCCTCAAGCATTATCCTTCCCCACTTCAGAGCCATTATCCCCTCAAAAAAAAACATCCTTGACCCTCAAGTCCTTGCCAATTACCACCTCATCCCCAACCCCTTATTTCTTTCTAAGGCCCTTGAACTTGTCATCACCTTCCAACTCCATGGTCATCTCTCCCATAACTATGTTCAAATCCTTACATTCTGGTTTCTACATTTCTCCCAGCACTGAAATAATCCTTAGAAAATTCACAACTGACATCTTCCGTGCCCGTGATAATACAAATCCGCATCATTCTCGACACTTCTATAGCATTTAATGAAGTTGACCAAGCCATTTTCCTCCAATGCCTTCCCTCCATTGTCCAGCTCTGTCGAACTGCATTTGCATTGTTCCATTCCTATCTGAGCAGAGCCAGCACGTCTCCAGTGATTTTTTCTCTTCCCTCCACCACAGTTATCTCCCAGATCCCCAAATATCTTTCTTTGCCTCCTCCTCTTCCTTATCTACATGCTGTTTCTCAGTAAACATCATTCACAGACAACATATCTGCTTCTGCAGTTATACTGATGACACCAAGCTTTACCTCTCCTCATCCTTATGTTTACATGCCTCCATAGCTTTGTCCCACCCTCTCTTTGCAACCTCTCTAATCCTACAACACCCCCTCCGAACACTCTGTAACCTCTCACTCAGTCCTTTTATGCACACCTCCCCCCCACCCCCACCTCTCCTTTCACCTCAACATTGCTGGAAGCAGCTTCAGCTGTCTATGTCCAACACTCTGTAATTCCCTCCCTAAACTCCTCTTCCTTTCCTCCTCTCTCTATATTTAAAAACCTTCTCAAGACTTATCTTTTTGCCTGAACTTTGGTCACCCATGCTAATCTCTCCCTTCTTGGCTTGACATCCACTTTCCTTACACATATCTGTGGGACAATTTTTATGTATAAGGCACTATTTAAATGCAAGTTATTATTGTTATTGCTAAATGATAAAACTTTTGAATGAAAGAGTCATGTTGTCTTATTATATGTCAACAATAAGAATATCAGTTCATCGACACTAGTCAGAATTCTTACTGGAACTAAAGCTGAGCAACCATTGCTGTGATTTATGCCGTGGGATATCTTTCATGTTATTGCCATCTCCTTGATATAAACAATAAACTGAAAGTTTGACAGATCTTACACCTTACGAAGCGAGGTGTTAAATGTGGGCATCGCTTTCTCAATACTTCCTACTTAATGGCCTAGCAATCAAAAAGATTACAATTGTCAACTCCATTTAGGAAGGATGTGAAAGTCTTAGAGAGGGTGCAGAAATGATTTATTAGACTGGTTCCAGGGATGAGGGACTTCAGTTACGTGGATAGACTGGAGAAGCTGGGGTTGTTCTCCTTAGAGCAGAGAAGGTTAAGAGAAGATTTGATAAGAGTGTTCAAAATCATGAAGGATTTAGATAAAGTAAATAAAGAGAAACTGTTCCCATTGGCGGAAGAATGAACCAGAGGACACAGATTTAATGTGATTGGCAAAAGAACCAAAGGAGATATGAGGGAAAACTTTGTGACGCAGCGAGTAGTTACGATCTGGAATATGCTGAAAGGGTGGTGGAAGCAGATTCAATCGTGGCTCACAAAAAGGAATTGGATAAATACTTGAATGGAAAAAATTTGCAGGGGTACGGGGAAAGAGTAGGGGAATTGGACTAACAGGATTGCTCTTAGAAAGAGCCGGCAGGGGCTCGATGGGCCAAATGGCTTCCATCTGTGCTGTAACCATTCTATAATTCTATGATTGTCTGTCAAGGTGTAGAAATTAGCATCTCAAGCAGGTTGTTGTAGCCACCAAGCAACTTTTTGACTTAATCAGTTTTGGAACAAAGGCAGTGAAACAAACAAAGAAATCTGATTTAGGACAGAATATGCGATCAGGATCTGATTGTGCAGCTTGGGAAGAATGAGTCCTTTCAGAGACACAGCTGGCTGAAGGCAATTCCTAAACTGGATTTAACTTATCTATTTGACATTGCATAAAATACAATACAATAGAACAAAATCTTTGTTCAGGAAAAATAAAAGCCTTCAGGCTTTTTATTCTACAAGCAGAGAATCTTACTTATTCAGTGCAGTTACCTAATAATACCTGGAGTTGTTAATTATGGAAAAAAAAAGGCACTCATTTTTTAATATATTAACAGAGGAATTTCAGCACATATTGTTTCATGAGAACAGTAAGAAAAGTGATCAATGCTGTGAATTGCCAGCAGGAGACACACAAGATAGAAACTATGGAGGAGAATATAGAAACTGAATGGGCCAGAAATTTGCTGTCAAAATAACGGGGAGGCTAATGGCGCTCGCCGTTTTTATACGCAAATGGTATAGCTACTTCAGGCGAGGGGCAGATGTGCGGTTAAATGCGGATATTCAAAAGTTGCTGTCTGAGATGTGTCGCTCTGGCATTAGCTTTGAGAAAATGGCATCTCGCTGTCTGCCTCACCATTGAAATGCATTGAACGGCGTGAAGCTGCTGTATTTGCGCGATAGATACGAATAAAACTCGCCACAGAAAGTTAAGTCTTGTCCATTTCAGTCCGAGTACCCTTTTAATGATGTGATGAGTGTTAATTACTGCCAGTCAACCTCTCTCTGGTACTGAAAATTAACTATTACAAGCATAGAGTCTCATTGCTTTAGGTTTTAATTGTTGTTGGAGATTTTAAAAAATGTAAAATTACCATTTTTATAACTTTTCGTTTCTGTCTTTTTTTTTCCTCTCTCTTAATCCAATCTTTCTTTCCCTCTCTGTACCTGATTTGACATTGAATTCACCCACTCTAATTTACACTTCCTCCTCAGTCCTTGTGCTGGTAATTTCACAATCCTTCAATCTGATTGGTTAAGGAGATACACAGTTACTTGATCTGTTCACTCAGGTCCCAGATGCCCTGTTTCTCTCGCTGCAACGTTACCATCTCGCACTTTCAGCAACTTGCCACACAAAAAATTTATAAACTTAATGTGCAGAGGCAAGTCTAAATAAACGGCAGATGCCGTTAGATGTCCTGCCACAGCAAAACATGGCCCAATAGCTTTAGTTTTGAGCAGTGCATTTTCAACAATGCAAGGGTTCAGGTTGGTCTTCAAGGTGGTATTGCATTTGTGTATGTCCTATAACAACTTAGCCTGTCACTTCAGCCAGCTGTGTCTCTGAAAGGACTTCCTCATCAGAGTCAAATTATGAAAATAGCTGGATTTTGAGTTATTATTTCCATATCTACTTAATCAAATAACTGATGCTAGGCGGCACTACCACAAGTGTAAGACTGTAGCACTTTGTTAATTTATTCTCAAGGGAATTTCAAACCTATTCCTATCCAGAGGGGTCAAAAAATTGTGGACCCTCCACACCCAGATGGGGACTGTTGGAATTAAAGTCAGAAAGCCCCAAAACAAATCCAACCTTTAGCTTTCATTCACATGAATCTACAACCCGTTCCACCAATCACCAAAAATAGTAGATGCAGCATAATTTCAGGCCTATCTGCCTCAGCTAGAAGGGAAAATATAATCCAATCAATTGGGATCTCACTTTTATCAAGCATTGCTGTTATTGCCCAATAACATTGAACAATGCACTGGAGAATTATGTAGCCCAGATCATCCAGTGCTACTCAATTAAAAAGAATGGTCTGAGCTTTGAATCAGGTGATAAAGTGACAAAATAGAGTTAAATGTTTTTTTAAAATTATACAATTAATTATAAAGTTCAATCATTGCCTCACCATCAAAGTTAGATTCTGCCTCAGTAGATGTTTAGTAATTAAACTCAGTGCCTGTTCCGATAAAGGGATTGGGGTGGTGGCCACCAGTAGATCCACCCAACATCCCAATGTGTAGGGGCACCTAACTGTGACCTTATTTTTCACACTCAATGAAGTGAGGTACAGACACCTAATATTACTCACATATACTGTCTGCACCAGCAATAAAACCTGGGGTCCTTTCTTACTACACTATAGGGTTTTCATAAAGTGTGACTTCATAATGTATTGTTTCACATGCCACATGAAGGGTGACAGGAACTATACAAGATAATTACAGAATTATACGGTAATTACGTTATTGTATCTCCTCCTTTACCAGACATAGGGTTATGATTATTAAAACATGAAATGTGGCAATCATAGAAGAAATGAGCACTGACAATGTCTAGAAAAATATTAACATACACTTGCATTCAATCAGAAATCTAATAAACCATTTATCTAAACATCCATCTGACCAGCAGATACATTCACTGGATATTAGAAAACATCAATCACATCTTTAGTTTAACATTGAGCTGTAGATTTTCAATAAACCCAAGATTTTAAACATTTTCACTTGATTATAACACTGATGGTCTTTCATTCTAAATGGAGATAATTTTACACGATTCTATGCACTATTCATTTTCACTTTGTGCTTTACTAATCCAACAGCATCTGATTCTAATAATCATTACTGTTGGCAATCACTGAAATAAAGGAAAAGAGTGTCATTTTAATGTTATTTCAGTCTTATTCCAGTTTATCATATAATTTTCAGCATTTTTTCATTCCATCAGCCAGTAAATTGTGTGTGAACGGTGTGGGATGGTGTATCTCTGCCCAAGAGTATCATGGAGACTCTGCGGTTCAGTAGCCCTGCCTGGCAGCTGATAGAATCATAGATTCCTACACCACAGGAGGTCATCATTCGGCCCATCGTGCTTGTACCTTTGAAAGAGCTATCCAATTAGTCCCACTCCTTCGCTCTTTCCCAATGGCCCTGCAATTTTTTCCTTTTCAAGTATATATCCAATTTCTTATTGAAAGTTATTATTGAATCTGCTTTCACCACTCTTCCAGGAGTGCATTCCAGATCATAACTCGTTGCGTAAAAAAATTCTCCTCATTTCCCCTCTGGTTCTTTTGCCAATTATCTTAAATCTGCGTCCTCTGATTACCCACCCGCCCGCCTGTGGAAACAGTTCCATCATATGGAGGCAAGCAGTGGTGCAGTAGTGTAGGACACTGTTCCGGATCACTTTTTTCACATTTGGAGTTCAATATCTCAGGTAGCTCACCACATGAATGCAGAACCCCTTGCAGCCCCACTGACATTTTTAAGATATTTATGCCAAGATTTAGTGCTAGAAGTTGGGTTCAGTATTTCCACTTATCGCTCCCCAACACCCCCAATCTCAATGGAGCTATCCCATTAATACAATTGGACAGTTCCACTGTAAAAGAAACTCTGCAATTATTCTCATCTCCTTGTTGCCAGTTCCCACCTTCCCTCCCATTGTTAATCTTTGATACTAACCAGTGTTGCAGAGAATTTTTTAAAATAAAAGTATCTATTTTCATGTTTGCTGTAGTATGGGATGGGGCAGCAGCAATAGAGGTGGGAAGTTGAGTAATGAATCCAGTTTCTATTTTCTACCAACTTGTATTTCATACATTTACAAATGGGCAGAACTACTGCAGATGAAATTCGATATGATTTTTTAAAGACTGGAAGAAAGAATTAGAGAAACAATAAATGGTGTTGAACTAGCTAGAGTAGAGGCTGAAACAGATCTGGGAGTGATATTAGTCTCGAGGCATAGAATGATTAGTCACTGTGGTGCAGCAACCCATCAAGTGAAAAGAATGCTGAGCTGTGTTACCAGATCAGAAGAATAGAATTTTGAAATTGTATCTCAGTCAGGCTGTACCCCGTGTACTGTATTCAGTTCTAGTCACCAAGGCAGTGCAGGGAAGGGGCTTGAGGCTGATCCCTAGTGGTGGAGGACGGCGTTATGAGAAATGTCTGAAAAAACTCAAACCCCAGCTTGGAAAGGAAGTGAATGGGACACGACTTTATAGAGGCACAATATTAAACACAAAATCCAGCGCACTATTTTAAGTTACAATTACAGGCCAGTTAGCCTAACGTCAGTGGTGGGGAACTTTTAAAGACAATAATTCCGGACAAAATTAACTGGCACTTTGAAAAGTATGGGTGAATAAATGAAAGTCAGCACAGATTTGTTAAAGGAAAATTGAGTTTGACTAACTTGATTGAGTTCTTCGATGAAGTAACGGAGAGGGTTGATGAGGGTAGTGCAGTTGATGTTATGTATATGGACTTGCAAATAACACATTTGATAAAGTACCACATAATAGACTTGTTAGCAAAATTAAAGCCCATGGGATTAAAGGGATAGCAGCAGTCTGGATACAAATTTACCTAAGCAGAGAGCAGTGGTGAATGTTTGTTTTTCAGACTGGAGGGAAGTATACCATGGTGTTCCCCAGGGATCGGTATTAGGACCACTTCTCTTTTTGATATATATTAATGGCCTGGACTTGGGTATACAGGGTATAATTTCAAAGTTTGCAGATTACATGAAACTTGGAAATGTAGTAAACAATGTAACAGACTTCAGGAGGACATAGACAGACTGGTGAACATTGCAAAAATGTTATTCCAGGTCTCTGAAATGACAAATACAAGCATGTTTGCAGTCTCTCATTTGGTGTCAGTTATTGGTTTGAAAACAAACAACAACTTGCATTTATATAGCATCTTTAACGTAATAAAATGTCCTAAGGCCCTTCACAGAAGCATAATCAGACAAAAAAATTAACACCGAACCAAAGAATGATCAAAGAGTTGAGTTTTAAGGAGTGTCTTAAAGGAGGAGAGAGAGGTGGAGATGTTTAATATGACAGTCAGACTGTACACAGGAAAACAGAGTGATTGATCTGATAAGCAAGCAGATGAAAGGACAGGGCAGCAGCACATGCCCGATCTGCCTGGAAAATATAATTGATTAAAAGCCTGTTTATTTACCTGCTATGGAAAGACCCAGGGCTTCTTGAAAGAAACTTGCTTCATGGTGAAAAAATTCTTTGTTCTGAGATATGAGAAACTGTCTGGACCAGATTTTACAATTCATTTATTCTAACACTTGTCAAAGTTACAGCAGTTAAACAAAACTCCACGGAGCCTACATGTTGCAGATTTCCAAGACATAATTGTAAGCACTCCAGAAAAACCCTATGCTTTGTTATTTTGGTCTCAGAAAAGAGTTTTCTTGCCAATGAGAGTAAAGCTATTTTACTTGCTGATTTATCAAAACTTAGTGTCAAAGAGCACATCGCTCATTAAAACAAAATGGAGAAAAAGATTTCTTGTAAAGCTCATTCTTGCCCATTTATTTTACTATGTTATCTGCTTGGTTCTGCTTTGAGTGGGAGGTGAACCGAAATCAGATCGGACATTAAAATTCAGCACTTTGGGAGGTTACAAGGCCTCAAATGTAGAAAATTGGTGGGGAACTGATCCTCTTTTGTAAAAAAAAAGGCAAATTTAAATAATTTGCACCTACAAATCTTAAGCCATACAAAGTGTTGTGAAGTTGTGGAACACTGTATATAGATCAATCAAATGTGTTCTGGTTGGAAGATGTGCCAGCGACGCCCACATCCCATGAATGAATATTAAAAAATCACCAAGCTATTAGCAAAATTACACCCCATTATCTGATCAGAGGAGCAGTGTTTAGCATTGGAATACTTTGGTTAATAGATTTGAGAGGAAGCCTTTTCATTTGTGTACAAGAAAAACAGCCCAAGCAAAACTGTTTTCACCGACAGATTAATCAGAGAAGGGTAAATAAACCAGAGATGTATAAAGGCAAAAGTACCAACAAACCCAAGACTGGAGAAAATAAAAGAGCCTATCATCCAGAAAACCTCCCATGGGAGTAATCTCGTATTTTTTTTAAAAAAGTAAAGGGGAGTGATGTTGTTTGGGGCGGGGAAGGCGTGTTCCAGAAATCAATTTTGAGACCCGTACTTTTTCATAATTACATCAACAACTTGGATTCAAAAATTCGATGCAAACTGGTCAAATTCACAAACAATCTCAAACTGGGAGAGGCAGTTGAATCTGAGGAGGCACCACAGGAAACTCAGAATAAATTGGACAAAACATGAAAGTGAACAGAACAATGGCAGATGAAGTTAAATGTGAACAACTATAATGTACTGTATATAGAAAGAAAAATATGTGCCATAGAATCTCCCAAAATAGCTAAGGATGAAAAAGATTGTGGGGTAGTAGTAGACTCAGCGCTTAAGAGGTCCGATCGCTATGGAGCAGCAACCAACAAGGCCAATAGACTGTTGAACTATATCGCCAAAACAATAGCGAACAAGTCAGAGGAAGTTGTTAAAAACTTAGGTCTAACTTAGATATTCTTTCAGCTCAAGTGGTGCTGGTCATTTTCGTATGGGTTCCGAGCATGTTACACTCGAGTGTATCCATACTGCACAATATCTAATTGCATGATAGCGTAACCAAGAGGTGTAACAGTAGGACTCTCTTGCGAGCTGAAATGGAAATTATGTGTTTTGTGCATGCCCTCATGTGCGCTTCTCTAATCTTTCTGAAGGCGGACTAAAATACTTGGTGAGATGAGGCAGACACGAATCGTTAAATTGCTTTATTTTACAAAGCAGTGAATATGCAGAGTAACAGTTATAATCAAATCTCATCGGATTCAACTACTGACAAAATCCCCTTCAAAAGCAAGAAAAATAATAAAAATACACCACCCTATCCTTATCAGCAGGCTCACTTATTTTTTCATGGTTAGCCTACTGTTTCCTTCTGGCTCAGGGATCAAGATGACAAAGCTTCCTCTTGCTAGGCCAGGCTTCATCCCCGAACCTTACTGTCCATGTATCTCTTTGTTGTTTTTTTCTTTCTGTGCCCAGATATTGGGAGGGTTGTCCTTTGTCTCCTTTCACAATCAGTGATTCGCTAGTAGGCCCATCAATAAAACCAACTACCACTTTTGTTGACAATATTTAAACAGTTTAATTCTAAGATAAAGGATAAAATAAATCCTGAAATTTGACTGAAGTCATGCCCAAACTGTATAGTACGTCCAACTCTGATCACTGAAAAATTGCATTTTCAATAAATGTCATACAAAACATTCCTTTCCAGTGCCAAATCATTCCTCACTAACATTCAAAATGCCACTTCTGTGCTGCACATCCTTATGTTAGGAACTGTCAAATGGTTTTCTGCAGCACCATAATTTTTTCATGATGCTATGGTGGGCCACGGTGGTTCACATATAATGAAGGAAGCAGGGAGCATGTATCTGCTTCTAATATGCTACCAGATCAGCTCAGATTTGCCCAAGACGACTTCTGATTGATCAGTTCCTGAGAGCAAGAATTACCAGAGGCCACAAGAGTCGAGAATGGTCCATCAAGTGTGGATACAGAAAGTAGAATTAATAGTCCCTTCAGTAGCAAGTTCAATTCAATCAAGACATGCTATTTTACGCAACATAAAATGTCCTGGTGTCAGGACAAATGACAGCCTCACAAAGAGGATTTTAAATTTTGATGGTAGAAAATTCCACCTTCAGCCAATTGAATGACATTGTCTTTATGTCTGATGAAAGGGGAAATTACTGAACAGCTGTGTGTAATTTTTCTCACAATAATATCACACACAAGCGACATAACATTTTTAAAGTGTTTTTTTTATAGTTTACGATTAATATTACAACAATAAAGCTACTATGAACATTTAAGTAGGTCTGTTACTGCAATATTAGTGTTTATTTCAATGTCATCACAGCCTGTGAGCTGAAAACTTACAAAAAATGTCTGGCGCAGACACTCATTTTCTTGGACCTGTTAGCAGCTTAAGTGTTAACCTCTACCATTACTTCTATTTCATTTGGAAACAAATTTGATTTAAGGTTGTCCCATCAGTTCCTGACTCCTCATATAGATAGCGGGACATTATCACCATAAGTCCACCAGAAGGGCCAGAAATTAGCCAGATATACTAGGTCCTAGGCCTTACACTGTGAATTTCCTTGTAAGGGGCAGAGCCTCCATCCAACCCAAACAAGGCCAGTGTCATAGGACGGAGTGTGGCCAGGGTGGAGACTCCCAAGGCCAGGGGTTCCAAGCCTCTTTGACAACTGGTAGAACATCGGTGGCAGCATAACAGGTCTATGAATTGGCAGATGTGCATCGCACCTGGAGAGGTTCAGGCATGAGTCCCAGTTTGGACCACTCAAAGATTGAAAGAAAATAAATTCAAACATCAGCCCCCTTCACAAAAGAGGCTGAGGGAGGCACAAATCTCTGATCTTTCTGGGGGGTACCCAACACCACACCCTCCCCAAGCCCAGTGGCATTCACTTGATTTTACAGCAGTTCATGCCAAATGGTAGGCACAGTTGAACCACAGAGCGACCACCATTACTAGGGTAATGAGGTAACGGCTCCCAGAAAGTCTGCTGGGGTCAGCAGTGGAGGTTCCTGGCACCTCAGCACTTATATCTTCCATGGAATTTCAACCGCAGAACCTTTAAGACAGTTTGACATTATGTTGTAGAGATGTTTAGAACACACTTCATTCAAAATGATAACATTTTGAAGTTTGGTCCTTCAGTCTGAATGACTAATCCTTGATTAACCTCTATTCTACAAAATGGTGCCTATCTTATCCTGTGCTGATGAAAGCACACCCACACATTTTTATTGTAGAGTCAACCATTAATGTCCTTGAACTGAGCATGTGATGCAAGTAACACAACAATGCAACACCCATATATACAACAATAACTTGCATTTATATAGCGCCTTCAATGTAGTAAAACATCCCAAGGCGCGTCACAGGAGCGTTATCAAACAAAAGTTGACACCGAACCACATAAGGAACTATTAGGACAGGTGACCAAAAGTTTGGTCAAAGAGGTAGGTTTTAAGGAGGACAGAGAGGTAGAGAGATGGAGAGGTTTAGGGAAGGAATTCCAGAGCTTAGGGCCAAGGCAGCCAATTGCGGATCGATTAAAATCAGGGATGCGCAAGAGGCAAGAATTGGAGGAGTGCAGAGATCTTGGAGGGTTGAAGGGCTGGAGGAGGTTACAGAGATCGGGAGGAGCAAAGCCATGGAGGGATTTGAAAACAAGGATTAGAATTTTAAAATTGAGGCATTCCCAGACCGAGTGCCAATGTAGGTCAGCAAGCACAGGGATGATGGGTGAACGGGACTTGGTGTGAATTAGGAGACGGGCAGTAGAGTTTTGGATGAACTGAAGCTTATGGAAGGTGGAAGATGGGAGGCCGACCAGGAGAGCATTGGAATAGTCAAGTCTAGAGGTAACAAAGGCATGGATGATGGTTTCAGCAGCAGATGAGCTGAGGCAGGGGCGGAGACGAGCAATGTCAGAGATGGAAGTAGGCGGTCTTGGTGATGGAACAGATATGTGGTTGGAAACTCATTTCAGGGTCAAATGGGACGCCAAGGTTGCAAACGGTCTGATTCAGCCTCAGAGAGTTGCCAGGGAGGGGGATGGAGTTGGTGGCTAAGGAACGGAGTTTGTGGCAGGGACCAAAGACAATGGCTTTGGTCTTCCCAATATTTAGTTGGAGGAAATTTTTCCTCATCCAGCATAGACAAGCAGTGTGACATATGAGAGACGTGGAGGGGCTGAGGGAGGCGGTGGTGAGGTAGAGCTGGGTGTCGTCAGCGTACATGTGGAACCTGACGTCATGTTTTCGGATGATATCGCCGAGGGGCAGCATGTACATAAGAAATAATGGGGGGCTAACATGGGGGCCAGGAAGGGAAGTTGGCTGGTCAGCAGTTTGGTAGGAACAGGGTCAAGGGAGCAGGAGGTGGGTCCCATGATCAAGATGAGCTCAGAGAGGGCATGAACATTGTAACTATACCCTGTGCTCTTTGTCCAATCCTTCTGTATGTTGCTAAAAAGCCAAGGCTCTAACTGGAGTTAGTATTATTTAAACCAAGGCAATCCCATCTGCAATAATGGTGCTGAGCTTCAAAGAACTAATTAGACACAGCATTCATTTCACTCTAGAAAAGTTTTGCTGAGGCTATTTTCAAAGTACTCTAACAAGACTTTTATGAACCTGACAGAAAAGATGTCATTAATTTGCTAATGCTTCAAAAATAAACCAACAAATTTTACAATATGACGATGGACAATTATGCTATTCATTTCAAAGCATTTTTTGTTTCCCCCCCCCAAAAAATGTAATACACTCCTCTCTTCTTCCCCTCCCTCTTCCCTGGCTCTGCCATCCCAATGCTTCACCTGAGCTGGCTTCCAGAAGATGGATGAAAACAGGCCTTTGCTAATGTTTTTTTGATATGGCTATTAGAAGGTGCATGAGGTGCATATTTGAATAATTGAGAACATTATACACTTTTGTATCTGATGGTGTCAAGTACCCTGTAAGTAAGGCAGCTACATGGTTTGTTAATCACATAACTGGACAGAAACAGTCCTACACACACAGTATTTTGCATAGTGTGCTTCGTGAAGCATTATTTAGAAAGAGTCAATGGGTAGAAAGAAAACTACTCAATAAATGTGAATAAAAGGCATCATTACCATGCCTCTGTCAGCTACTTCCTCTGCTGGCACAACTATAATCAAAGACAGGGAAAAACCCACATCCTCCCACAGCTTATTGGAGCACCAGCAGTGCACAATTTATATCAGGGCCAATGTGCTAAATGTTAAAATAAAGAAAACTCTTATACTCACATGTATCGGAGTTCCGACTCTCTTCTAACCAGTATATCTCTTATCCTTTCAATTTTAAAAAGTTCATCTTCAATGTCATCCACTGTTATGGTAGAATCTGCCATTGATATAATGTCTGTCTCTGCAAAGCAAATGAAGGCAACAGTGAACCATTTGCACATTTGATTTACAGTGTCTTCTAGAAATCACTAAACCAATACTTTTTAATTCAGAAATTTTTTTTTAAAAATTGTTATTGTATAATATATACAAGATAGGAAACTATTAAAGTTTTCTAAATGTTTCGTAGGAATAGTTTCACCACTAAAATTAAAAGCACAAATAATTTGTAGTCCAAACCAATCACCCATTGTTTCTAAGTGCAAACCATGAGAAGTTAAAACTTAACCTTAAAATTCACTGATAGAGGATACTCTGAACATTTTCAACAAGCTAAATGTTCAGTACAGCCGTACAAAATGGCAAATTGCCCAGTATGTACATTCATGTCTCCTATGTGTTCTGTACAGAGGATAATGGTCACAACATACTGGTTTTATGTATAAAACTATCATAAAGAGGTCAAACTTTGAGTTGTGTGGCCAACATTGGACCAGACTCTTGGTTGAACTATCCAACAGATGACTGTTGTTTCAATCACTTACTATGATCTGACCCATCTACAAGGTGGATGGAAGTGGGTTGAGGTGTCCCACAGAGTTCTGTTCTGGGACTGTTTCTACTCACGGTGTAGTAGGAGAGGAGACCGAGCGGTGACCCGATAGAGGTCTTTAAGATTATGAAAGGATTTGACAGGGTAGATGTAGAGAAGATGTTTCCACTTGCGGGGATGACCAGAACTAGGAGCCATAAATATAAGATGGTTACTAATAAATCCAATAGGGAATTCAGGAGAAACTTCTTTACCCAGAGAGTGGTTAGAATGTGGAACTCGCAACCACAAGGAGTAGTTGAGGCAACTAGCATTGATGTATTTAAGGGGAAGCTAGATAAACACATGAGGGGGAAAGGAATCGAAGGATATGTTGATGAGGTTAGATGAAGAAGGGTGGGAGGAGGCTCGTGTGGAGCATAAACACCGGCATGAACCTGTTGGGCTGAACGGCCTGTTTCTGTGATGTACATGCTGTGTAATTCTATGTAATACATCAATAATTTGGAATATAGGGCTAGAGGGAGTGGTGTCCAAATTTGCAGATTCGCGTCTCCCCATCTCTGCAACCTCCTCTAGCCCACTAGCAACCGTCCCCCTCCCCCCACCCCAGCCCTCCCAGAACTCTCCGTTCTTCTGACACTGGCTTCTTCTGCATTCCCCCCTCCCTTTGCCCCACCATTGGTGGCTATGCCTTCAGCTGCCTAGGGCCATGCTCTAGAATTCTCTCCCTAAACCCCTCTGCCTCTCCACCACCCTCTCCTCATTTAAGGCCCTTCTTAAAACCCATCTCTTTGACCAAGCTTTTGGCTCCTTCTTTGGATCAACATCCATTTTTGTCTGATTATGCCTCTGTGAAGCACCGGAGGACATTTTTCTACATTAAAAGCGCTATAAAAATGCAAGTTGTTGTTATTGAGATCGGTTGTGTAGAGGATAGACACCAACATGGATTGGTTCGGCTGAATGGCCTGTTGCCATGTTGTAATTTTTATGTAATTCTATGAAAAATGTTAGTGTTGTTTGAAATCACTATTATATTTGCCATCATTAGCTAAACAATACCACTGACATCTGGGATGGACCATAACTGCTATTCCAGATTCTGAAATAACTATTGAAATCTTGAAGACTGAACATGGCTATCTGACAGAATCCTGGATCTAAACAGTGAGAGTGATAAACATTATCCTGGAATCACAGTTAGATACTTAAAAAATTTACACATGTGCTGTCTCCAATACCAGTGAGAGATCAATTTCACTTCACAAATATAAAGAGCTTGTAATTCACAAAGCCTGCAATGCTCATTCTGCAGTTTAAGAACCAAATGTTCTTTGAAACTGAACAACACCTTGAATTTCAGCAGGGTTTTTAATTTGGTTCCAGAATGCTGTGTACAGGTGGTTAACTGTTAAAAGTAATACTTATAGGACTGCTTATGTTATTCACTCTTGTGAGTTATCAAATGACTTGACAATACTAATTATACGACACCCTCCTCAGGTTAATTTTTTCCTTCACAAATACATTTCTACTAGGAGGTGCTTTGATGAATTCTACTTTCAATCTCAGAGGTCATTGGATCGTGATAGCTGTATCAGCATCATCATCAGATGTGTTACAGTACCAGCCTGCACTTGGACAGGGCCACTAAGATTCAGAGTTCTCCAATTGGAAACTCTCTAAACGGATGCCAGTCCTGCCCATATAACATTTTCATCATGTAGGTGCTTTGAATCTCCTTCAAAAAAGGTATCCTAATTCATTTGCTATGTAACTGACTGAAATTACACCTACCACAATAAAACTAGTCATTTAAACTGAAAATTTTGATTGTCATTTTCCTATTAGCCCAGTAAAACATTCCCCTCTCATTAATGAAATGGTCAAGTTCAGACTACTTGCCACAGAGGAAATCATGGGCGATAACCCACACCCTACAACATCTCAGCATATGAGACTGGAAGATGGATCCATTCCTTTTGACTTGTGCCACCAAGACATGATTATAAAGAAAATGAGACATCAAGAATCAGAATCTCTTTTCATACTATCATAGTAGGTACAGCAAAGGAGGAGGGTTCTCACTCCTACTTACTCATACACCCTATATGCCAGTATCAAAGTATCAGATCCTGGTTGTTCACCCCGTTAGTTATGGGTGAATGTATGGAGCACACAGCATATGACCCAGTGCAGTCTGTGGATATGGGGAGGGGATAGTATTGGGATGGCTGTGGTGCCCCAGTGTACAATTGTCCTGCCAACAATTATCAATTAGCATGTAAATGGAGGTCAAATGGAAGAGGTGTTAGATGGCAACTGGCATCCATAGCACCAAATCCCAGGGAGGAATCAACAGCTTCAGTAGAGAAGAGGTGGGGTGGAAAGGGAGGAAAAGGGGTGGGGGGAGGGGGCTGGAAAGAGAGCATTGGAAGCAGGGGGAAAGGGAGAGAAAAGAGGAGTGAAGGGGGAAGGACAAGGGAAAGAAAATTTGATGGAAAAAATGGAAAATGACATTCCCTGACAATCTGTCTTTTTAAAAAGGTAATTTTTGGACTTTCAATTTTTAATTGCCTAATTTTGAGTTATTAATTTTCTTGAAGTAAATAACAGTAAAATAATCTCCTAGTGCATTAGCATACAGGAGCAAAAAGGTTTTAAATTAGATGGATAATAGATTAATGTGTTAAAACACTGAGTTATTGAGCTGCAGGTATCAATTTGAAACTGACACATGGGGATGCAATGCCATAATAAAAGTGTTTCCCATGCACAAGCAGAAAAGGGAAAATAGCTCACACTTCCTCACACACCCTACGTACCAGTATCAAAGTATCAGACCCTGGGAGCTGGTTGTTCACCCCATTAGTTATAGGTGGATGTACGGAGCACACAGCATAATACCCAGTGTAGGGAAGAAAACAAAGAGCAGAAGAGGGGAATTTTGTAAGGGGAAAGAAAAACAAAATCCCTTCACCGTGCAAATTCATCAAGATTGTAATTTCTTTATATTTGCAATTCCACACATATTGGCCCATTGCAATGATACAAAAGCAAAAAAAATAGCAGAGTACACATTTACCAAATATATTGCAAAGAATTTGTGGTCTAATCTACAATGATTGGATATTGGATCCAAACTGAGGCAGCTTGGTGAGCATTAATGCCTGCTCTAGAAAACCAGTTGAACAAATTAGTCTAATTCATCAAGAATTAAGACTAGAGAGCTGATCTCAAAGAGGGCTCTCCTTTTTAGAGGTCCATCTCTGGGCAAATTTTCTCTCTCAGTATTCTGTCCCTTCTTCTGTTTGCTCACAAACTGACCATAATGCTGACCACCAGCAAGAATCACCCCCATTATAATCAGTGAGTCAGGTAAAGACATTTCCCAATTTACCACACTCGTGTCTACCATTCCCTCCCAAAAAAATACATACAAAAGAAAGTGGCTTTAGCAGTTTGCTCAGATTTGCAAGGTTGTTAGGTATCTAATCATGGCAGGACTTTCTCCCTTTACTTTTCCCACTGTCCTAACACTATGTAAAAATGCTGGTCCAGTCCTATCTCCCCACACACCATCTAAATAGGTGATACAGAATAACTTTGTGCATTGCCACAAGTGATCTCGAATATTTTACCAGTTGGAGTGGCTTCATATGAAAAATAAACTGCAGGTGTCTTTGCAAATACAGTCGTGCAATGATTATGTAATAGATTAACAACCCAGATGTTGACAGTTCAAATCCTACTATGGTAAATTGTAAAATTGAATTCAATACTCTTATGAGTTAGTATCAGAAAAAAATAACAATAAAAGCGGACTAGTTCATTAATGCCTTGGAAAAGCAATCACTGTTTCCTAAGAAGGTGGCCCACCACCACCTTCTCAGAGCAACTAGGATAGGCAATAAATGTAGCCTTGCCAATGGTACCCGCATCCCGAGAACAAATAAAACGTAATGATTGGATGGTACAATAGTTGCTGATTGTCGATGTGAAACAGTACATTTTAGCACTAGGAAATACGCAGTGTATAATTTTTTTTTACAAAAAAATTTCTAAGTTAGGGCCCCCTGCTCCATACCATTTGCAGATCGAAATGATGAAGGTGACTTGTGTTTGTCCTCAGCCAGTTGATGTGCTGCATCAACTCAGCTGGAGATGCAGGCAAGTGCCTGAATTGACTCCCCACTGAGATCCGGTGCTCACTCCATGGGCAGCTGCAAATATAAAAGCTACATTCTGCTGGTCTGTGGTGTGATTGATTTGCACAACAAAATAAAATACCACCTGGTGAGTCAAAACTCACTGTTAGAACACTGAAATTGAAAGGAAATTTTCACTTTTAAAAAGTCAATCCAATTCCACCAGTTGTTTACAGTATCACTTCTAACTCTTTGGTACAGTATATTAATTTGAGAAACAAACTCACAGATGCTGGTGGGTGAAAGGAGCTATACAAGAAAGATGGTAATAAGAGTTTACACTGCACATTGTTGCCAAAATATATTGGGTTAAAATAGGGATTATACTAATATTTAGTGGCAAACTCACTAATATAACATAGCTATTCTATGGTCCAAATTCTCTTATGCAATGTCTGCTATCTCAGTAGAGGCCAGAGATAAAGCGCAATAATAAAGCTGCTATTTGTGTATAAGTTGTAAAGGATGCAATGAACACCAGCAACTTATTAGCACTTTAACAAATGTAAAAGTTGCATTTG
Organism: Heptranchias perlo; assembly: GCF_035084215.1. NCBI lineage: Eukaryota > Metazoa > Chordata > Chondrichthyes > Hexanchiformes > Hexanchidae > Heptranchias > Heptranchias perlo. The sequence continues at coordinate 27,126,956 of NC_090347.1, read as the reverse complement.
AAAAGTTACAGCTCCTGTGAAAGTTTATATTTTTTTCAGTTAGTATGCAGATCTTACTCATCTTTACTTCTGATATATGTTAAGTTTGCAAATCTGTCTTTACTCAATGAGTAAGCTAAAATCAGGTGCTCACTCCATGGCCAATTAGACATAAAGCTGTTCTGCCAGTCTGTGGTGGTGCAATGGGTTTGCACACTAAAGCACAGTGTCATCACATTAGCTACGCTATGTGATCTTTTGGTCCCTCAACCAACAAGCTGTAAGCCAAATATAAACAGCTTCTAATGTACTCATTGTAAAGATAAGCTCACTAAATGGAAGTCTGATGATCTCTCCTGAAAAGTGTATCTCCACTGGGTGATTTGCTGTTGATATTTTTGTAATTTGTGCTGGATAGGAGGCAGTTGATTGCTCTATAAATGAGCAGAAGCAGATAGCAATACAAAAAAAAAACTGTGAACATACTAGAGCAATTTTCTAAAAGGATCTATTTTATATCCAAAAGTATTTGGGGATAAATTCCTAATAACCTATAATTGTTCAACGATTGAGAAGTGTTAAAGGATACAGCTGGGCCATCACATGTTAGGAAATTGTACAATGAATAAACAAGTATTACATCCAATTTATTTAATTGACTTACATAGAAATTAAATGTATTTTTTGTACTCATCAGGATAAAGAATGTTAAATATATGCTCCATGCCACAGCACTATTTCAGAGGCAACCAACATCAAGCATTCCCTCATTAGTTATAGAACAGCCAGCTGTACAGTAAAGCTTCAGTATTCTGTCTCATGTTTAGAAGGATAGAACCTAACTGCACCAGTTAACTGTGAATGAGATTGCAAAATTAGGGGCAGTGTTGTTCCGCAAAACCAGCAAAAATTGGCCAGGCACATATCACATAGGATCCTTGGGCTCACCGAAAACAAATCCAGGTACCAATCGCTTTTACCACTCAATCGCCTTTTCAATATTTTAAAATACTTTTATAATTGCAGATTTCCCCCTCTCGCCCCTCTCCCCATTAAAACCCTCCTAACTTGTTAAAATCCTCTACCTATCAAACAACTTTGGTAAATACTACACGACCATAAATGATCTTGGTCAATGTTTTTTTTATTTTCTTAAGTGCAAATATCACACTATATAGTGCACAGGGGTGCTCCCAAATCCAAAGCAGAGTGAATGGCACACTCTTTCCTCTAGCAGTGATGTGAGCACCCGATTCTTATTCTGTATACAACTATATCCAAAAATGCTGTACTTGTTGCTAAATAGAGAAATGTTACTGGGTAAGTGTGACCCAAACATTACCATTCAGCCTATGATGAAATTAGTTGTGTTTATCCCAAGCGAGATTTAGAAGACACGGGGCAGCTATTTTGGGCTTAAATGCACCAAATAGAAACCCAAACTCTTGATTCAGCAGGTTTGTAATATTCCTTTTTAGTGTCCGTTTGGTGTATTCCCCCTGTAAAATACAGGAATCCCTGTAGCTATGAGTATTGAATAGGTTGCCATGATCGGTGCTGCTTTTCAGCTTCGCAAACATTTAAACTCAGTTTTTATAGTAGAGGTGGGGGGCTCTTGTAAAAAGGAAACACCATTTAAAAAAAAAATCAAACTTTTGTTTTCAAAGTGATTTTTAAAACCGACGCACCTGTCTGAGTATGTGATAATTTCTAAACATAAATGTTTCAGTAACATGCAAAGCGGCATTTAGGGTTGATTTCTATGTGTCTTTCTCGACCGGTAAACATCTTTATCTACTAAAAATAAATAAAATCCATAAATAAATGATACTAGGTAATGACGAGTGCAAGGCAACTCAGCAAGCTAATTTTAACTGTCAGCAAACCAACCGAAGCACTCTTAACCATATATCAGACCACGATATGGATAAGAAATTGTTTTAACATTGATTTTCTGTTGTCACTATACCTTTTCAATCTCTACGGAAGAGCAGCGAATAAACAAAATACCATGTTAGGATCTGACATTTTATTTTTACCTTTTACAATGTCTGCATTCCACGTAGTTGATTCAAGAGATCCATAATGTTTTGCGTACGCTTTTTCATTCTCCATGATTTCTAAATTCAGTAATGATAAAACACAGGTACTTTTTTCCCTCAGGTCTTTTGGTCAGTAATGTTACAGAACTAGATTCTTACAATACCATGCATGATTTACATCCATTATTTAAACGTGTTCAACATTTAAGTGAAATTAGCACAAGAGGAGCAGCAGCAGCACTTAGGACTGTAGCGATGTGGATCTGATGCTTTCCTGTGTTCAAATCTAAATTTGACCACGGAGATGGGCGCAGGTTTCTCCACAGAGGTGAGTTTCAGAGACACCTGGTGGATTCTCGAGGAATTGCCGCCAATGGGAGGATCTTTTGTTTCTTGGCAACAAATCCTGTAAGCTAAGGGGAAAAAAATATATATTTTTTTAAACAACCAAAAGCATGCATTTACTGTAGTGATGTAAACAATAGAACTATAGCATACACCTGATTTTTTTCCCTGTAGATGATAGACCTCTCATAAATGATCAGTTTCTATTTATTAATTTGCAAAATTTGGCAAAACAAATTCCCGCATTATATTGGTCCTTTAAATCGCTCATTACCTATTGTAGGTTTATATTTACTATTGCAACCGGTTAAACATATACACAACAGTATATGTACAAGTACGCAGGGAAAATGTACAGGGGAGTGCCCAGTGAAACGGAGTGTTTGCCTTTCGAGTGGAATATTTGTTCTTCATGTTGAATGTATGGAGTTATGAGGTGTTCTCACCAAGTTGTTTTTTTTTTGCTGACGGGTATGATAGTGACAGCTTCCTGTGATTTACGCTACTTTCATAATAGTTAACACAGGTATCTGCACAGTGCAATGCAAAAATATAAGAACATGAGAAAGTCCGGAGTAAGGAAGGGCCATTCAGACCATTATGTCCCTTCCATCCACAGTCCATGTGTAATTATTTTATCACGGACTCTTTCCCTGCCTGTGCCGCGCCACTTGTTGATCCTGAAGAAACTAAATTCCTTCCCATATATCCTCTGAAAAAAAGTGTTGTTAATATCTCTATAACTTTTAATCCCCTTTAACTGATGCCAAACTCCCTTTTAAAAAGTTAGCAATTGTCCGAGTCAACTGCCTTCTCTTGGAGTCTGTTCATATGGATGCTAGCTTCTAATTTCTAAGTTTTCTTTCTTATGAATTTTGTACTGTGTCCTGATCACATGTTCCTACTTCCCCCTTTCTGGTAGTGTTTCTTTTTATTCGTTCATGGGATGTGGGCAGAGCTGGTGAGGCCAGCATTTATTGCCCATCCCTAATTGCCCTTGAGAAGGTGGTGGTAAACCACCTTCTTAAACCACTGCAGTCCATGTGGTGAAGGTTCTCCTACAGTGCTGATAGGAAGAGTGTTCCAGGATTTTGACCCAGCGACAATGAAGGAACGGCGATATATTTCCAAGTTGGGATGGTGTGTGACTTGGAGGGTAATGTGCAGGTGGTGTTGTTCCCACGTGCCTGCTGCTCTTGTCCTTGTAGGTGGTAGGGGTCGCGGGTTTGGTAGGTGCTGTCGAAGAAGCCTTGGCGACTTGCTGCAGTGCATCCTGTAGATGGTACACGCTGCAGCCACAGTGCGCTGGTGGTGAAGGGAGTGAATGGTTAGGATGGTGGATAGGGTGCCAATTAGTTTCTGGTAGTGTCATGCTACCACTCACATGGTGTCAAACTGTTAGTCTAATGTTGCATATAGAGGTGGGTCATTCCAAATTATGAGAGACATTTTAACCATTATTAGCAAGATTTCCTCATTTATTTAAGGGTCTCCTTTTCTCTTACACTTCCACTGGGTTGCCAATATCTGCATAATAAACAATTAGCAGCTAGGTATGCTACAACTTGCATTTATTTTGTACTTGTCTTGTAGAAAAATAACCCAAGAACACTTTACTAGGGGAAAAGGATATCAAGCAGGATACAAACAGCAGATGGGAAAGATGGAAGGGGAAAGGAAAGTAGCACAGCAATATGATTTTGGAAGAGAATTCCAGAGAGCAGAGAAGGGACAACTGAATGATTGACCTCCTTAGCAGGGAAGTCAGGGGGTGCAGACTGGTGTGTGAGACTAGAAAATGTAAACTATGGAGGGATCTAAAAATGAGGTCAAGACCTTGAGGTTGATGCGCTGGGGGTCAGCACCTTGGCACTGTCAATCATAATAGAATTGTAAACAATTTTACAACACCAAGTTATAGTCCAGTCATAATAGAAGTGTGGGAGAAATCACACTGCAGATTTCTGGATTAACTGGAGCTTGTGAAGGGGAAACTAGCAAAGAAAGCATATGAAAAGGACCCTGTGTGATATTTGAAATTACATCAGTTTCAGTTGACGTTTGCATTCACCTAACTTGGTGTTTGTACCAAAATGGCAACTGTAAACCAGAGGTGTCACTAAGACATCAGGGTTTACACTGCACTCCAGGCAGCTGTTGAAAAGGACACACCATAAAGCACTTGATTGGTAGAATTACAATTTATGATACTGTAAGTAGTACTTTTATAAATGACACCACTGACATCTAGTGACCAAAAAAAAATCAATGCTGCAACTCTTCCAGGATTATCAAGTTGGGACTTGTTTTAATTAATCAAATAACTATAGCTCGAGGCAGGTTGATTTTTTTTGACTTAGTTACTTTGTGTCCCTCTTTTCCTTCACCCAAACCTATAGGGAAAATACCTTGTAAACAAGGAAAATAGACAGACAGGCCAGTATCACTTTTGACAAGGTTGTTTGCTTTGCACTGCACCTTGGAGCTTATATATTTGATCACAAAGGTGCCAATATTCCCCTTGTATTTATAATGAAGCAGTCATGCAAATCTGCCTAAGCAGACTTAACAGATGGGGCAAGTTATACTAGTGTCAGACACTGTATCTGTGGAACTGCCAAACCATTGAAATTTCAAGTATTGAATATGCACATGCATGTTATATGACAAACAAATCTGTGCATTATACATCAGAGCATTTTTCTAATATAGGTCCCATGTGTGAATAAACAACTCTAAGGCCAATAATAGAGCACTAGGAAATTCCAAGGCCATATCAGTGTAGGCAGAAAGAAAACTGTAGAGATAATTTAAATTGAGCCACATAGATTCATAATAGTGTCCTTGATTTTTTTTAAAAAAATCTATTACAATATCATTTTTAAAAATGTAAGTCGTGGTATACGGCAGCAAAAATGTGATCAGGAAAATTGTTGATATACATTTACATTAAGGTATTTCAGACTGTTAAAGTGACCAATTACAATTATTAGGTTAGTTAACATTTGTAATGGTGTGAATTGAAATTATACACTAACAGAGGAAAATCTCAGCAATTTACACTTAGAAGAACAGACTCCTTTAATAATGAAGTGGCAGTAAGTGTGGGCCTAAATTAAATACAGTGAGGTAGACAATGATGCTGCTATCGTATGTAGCTTGATTTAGTTCTCTACATCCATTGGATAACACCTACATCTACTTTTTTCTGTCACATTTTAATTTCATATAGGGGCATGCAACAGTGGAATTTAAATGACCTGACAGATTCTCTAACGCTCTCCTCAAATCATTCTAACTCAGTTCATTATACAAAGCATTTTATCTCTGTGCTACCATGACAACTGCATTCCTGCATGCAGAGAACAATGACTATTCATGAAAACAGAATATTGCATAAATCTTTCAACCCTGTTACACATACTTTGTGCAACATATAATCCCATTAAAAAATATAAAAATACATTTTGAATGAATTTCAAAACATATAAAAGTTAAGGCTTAAAACAATTAACTTGGACCCAACTGAATGTGATATTTAATAAATAAGCAGCTTCAACTGACGTATGACTTCATAACTCAAATTGTTTAGATGGATCTGCTTATAGGATAAATATTGCAGTCAGTGTTAACTGGAGATGCATTCCCTAATTGTAGGAAACATGCTCATTTATAAACTGATTCAATTCAATTATTTTCTGCTGGAACTACTTTCAAACAATAGTTGTTGCCACTCCTTCAAATGATGTCATGGAATCTTTTCTGCCCATCTGCAGGCAGAGAGGGCCTCAGTTTAACATATCATCCCAATAATACAGCACTTCCTTGAACTGTCAGCCTAAATTATACATTGATGTCTTAGAGTGGGCCTTGAACTCACAATTTTGAGTTCAAGGCAAGAGTACTACCAACTGAGCCAAACAGACCCATTATACAGTATCTGTGGAAAATCTGCCTTCAGATTTACTCCTGACCAAATCTTTTCAATAGGCCTTCACCAAGTGTTATGCTCCCAAAATAAGTTCTACTTGCTTCTTCTTGATTCACAATGGTAAAAGAACGGTGCTATTCTCAAAATGAAAACATGAATCAGATTCTTCATATAATTCCATCAAATATTTCCACCCTATTTTCAGACAGAAGGCCTTTTTAATCAAATACCAGAACAATTTGAAAGTATCCTTAGTTATTTCTGTTGAAAAAGGACTTATGTTTCCCACTGATTGTCCTCCTACTCACCCTGTGGGAGGCAAACTTAAAAATATCAGTTTGATTAAATAGCAATAATAGGATATGTAGTGAACAGATTAAGTTGAAGGTGGTGAAATGGAGGGTTTGACCAGCAATCCTAGCTTTCAATCAGCTGGCCTATTTTTGACATTTGAAAGTAAGCCAGAGGAGGTATCAAACTGCAGGTGCTCTGGTCAGATTGCATCTTGAGTATTGTTCAGTTCTGGTTGCCAAGAAACAAGGGAAACTTTCAAGTGCTGGAGGCAGTGCCGAGTTAGCCACAATGTTGGGGGAGACTGTAGGGTGCATCTAGATAGATAAATTAAAAAGGACTCCCTCATCTGTAATTATCTTATGATAGTGACACACAAATATTGTTAAAAAGATACGGCAAGGGAGTACTTTCTATACAAAGTAATCCATCATCCCTATCATTTGAATATTCATTTTGTTTATGTAGTTTATCTTCAGTTCCATGGTTTCTGCTCTGCTCATAAGCTGCATCACTGATAGGAGTGTCCTCAAATGACTTTAAAGGGTTCAATTGCTTGTCCAGCCTGGGGACTGATCTGGAGGTGTCTCAGCCAGGAAAAATCATTGACTACACATTGCTGCATTATCAACTGACAATGAATGCAAAGGGTGTAGATGAAAAAAAACAAAACCATATACTTTTTGCCTAACATCAGCTATTAATTTAAGTGAAAACAAATGTATCAGATACTAATTCATCTTTCAGTACTCCGTGGATAAGCTGGTGGACGACTACAATCACCCTTTTGTTTTCTGTAGGATTTGACTCATCCATGTTAATGAAACACAGCTTGTTTCCTTGCTATTTTATAAGCTTGCCAACGAAAACATTTGGTTACAGATGCATCGCAAGTTTCTTAACACTTAACTCTTAAACATATCATTCTGAAACTAGAGAACTAAATTTTGTGCATTACCACTCTTTAGATGGTTGTGTAGAATGGTAACGTCTGCAATATTGTTGAAATATAATTTTCTTCTCCAATTTTGCCACTTACCTGTCCTGCTGGCATCAGAGCTGTGGGTGTTGGCAGCCTCAAATGTACCTCACTCATGTATCCATTTGTGTGTGCCTCTGGATCGTTAATGTTGAAAAGGCATTTTTGACTGAGTCACCAGATGGGAACCACTCTTTTGAAAGATATAGAAGGCATAAAAGAGCATATGAGGCTAGTGCATAGTTCACACTTTTGTATAGTGTTTAAACAAAAGCTCAGAAGTAGATGCCATATGGTTTTTAATTATACTATGCTGAAATATTGAGCATCAGCTCAGAATGACCAATGCTGAAGCAACGGGCCTACAATCAGTAATATAGCATATTTTGGTGAGAAGATTGTGATGAGCAAGAAATGTATGCAATTACCCTCACGTTCTAGAATAGATACCAGCTTGGACAAGACTATCTAAGCTGAGATAGTGTAGCAGCTTTATCCAAATTTGTCAGTGTTAATGAGCATCGAACCAAAGCACCTGTTATTGGGGGCATAATCTGGTCAACTTTTGGGTTTTTAAACACAAATACTTTCCTCATGCCCAACAATAAAGACCACTCATGTAACAGAGCTCTTGGTCCCCATAAGCTAGAGTGTGACTTTATATATGCAATATCTGGTAGAATGATGTACCCAGGATCAAACTGAAACCTTTGGTTCAGTATTCAGTTACTAAATATGATACACATCCACTATTGATTACCTAACAGTAGAATACTAATCAGACTGTGGATTAGGCTATAAACCATAGAACAGATTTATTAAAAGTGACAGAATACTGGAAAATGCAATACAGTACTAAGTTCTGTAAAAACAGTGCAATCTATTCGTCAAATACAGAAAATAAATAGATGCAACTCTTACTTGGGATTGTTGATTACTAGTTACAGAAACTAGCTTGGAGCTGTTGTCTTTGTACCAGGAGTATATTCTAAACGCAGTCTTAGTTTTACAGATTTTATTGGAGGAAATGATACAGAAAATACACAGGGCGAAGGTTGCTATAGACCTCACGTTATAGTTGCAGATTTCGGTCGCAGGAGAAATGAACCCCATGGTTTTCCCTAACTTCCTTACAATGGTCTCACTTTTTAAGGTCAGCTAAAAGACCATTACATCACCTCCTCCATGACCTTCACTGTTGGTTTTTATTGCTAACTTACATCAACACAGCATTCTAGAGAGTGGGTCTCAACAAAAACTGTCCTTACAAGTATAGAAAAGGTAAACATAGTCACCTAACAGATAGATATAATTTCTATTTGAAGATTAGACTAGACTATTTTATATGATGAGTTACAGCCTTGCAGATTTGGTCTTGGTGATTTGAGCTGTCTTAAGACATTCTCCAGATATCGCCTGTTGCAACAGATTCTGCGAAACTGTCTTTTAACCACAAAATGGAGTCTTGAACATAAATTGGATTCTTTAATAAATCCTTTCCTGCTAGCATGCCTAACACGGATGCTTTGCATATTCCCCTTGCTGGCCTCAGTTTCCTTATTGACTTCTGTAAGGAGTCTTACAACATCAGGTTATAGTCCAACAGCTTTATTTGAAATCACAAGCTTTCGGAGCTTTCCTCCTTCGTCAGGTGAGTGTAGGATTGGCATCATGGCCTTATTGACTTCAGAAGGGCTGGGAACATGCTCCATGAGATATATTCCTGGTACCCTTTGAAGTTCAACCAGGAACAAAGGAGATCAAACAACTAGATTTCAAAATCAAAGTTGCCAGATACTTAAGCAGAGGATGTCTGCAGATTCCATCAGAGTAAGCATGAGACACAAATCTGTATCACCATACTGCAAATTCCTTGAATGAAAACAAATCAGGCAGTTATCAGGTGACAACAGCCTTAATGACTTGGCCATTAAAACACATGAACATATTAAAGCTACCTTGCCTCATAGCAGTAATGGTAGACCCACAAGAAAATGGGAATGCACACTAATATGGTGCAGAAACTGGAAGATCCTATAGCTCAAGCAAAGAAATCTTACAGGGCTAAGTATTCTAGTGGTTTCTTCTGGTTGTGTAAAGAATAACCCATTGTGTTGGATGCAAAAAGAAATGATATCCAACTAAAATTTAATAAGATCCCTAATTGGTGACTAACCAATGCTGTTAATAATTGTTTACAATTGTCAACCCCAGTCCATCACCGGCATCTCCACATCATTAATAAAGGCTGCATTTTTAATTTGGAATAATTCAAATTCAGTAAAATACTAATTGGGTTCCAATTATGACAACGCAATCTATATTTATAGTTTCAAATCTCATGTTTGATACTCAAACTTAAAATGGAGAAAATATAGGAATAATTGCAATTAACGGGGTAGAGTTTCCACTTCGGGCACAATTGGTAATTGGGCTCCAATTGCACCCGAAAATTGCGCCAGTTGGGTTACAGTTCTGTTCCTGCTAAAATGCATTTGCATAATCACAAACGTAAAATCTTGCCTGAACCAGCGCAATCTGGCAGCTTAATAGAGTGTAGTCACTTTTTTTCTTTGCAATAAAAAATATTCATAGATGTATTTAACAGTGGTAATCTGGTGTAGTTTTATTAGTACAGCTGAAAATGGGTTTACCACAATAAATAAGCATTTTTAGTAAGTGTCTGGACTTCCACCTTTGAGCAACCCGATTTTAAAATCACTGAAAATGACTTAAAAACTATACTGAGCCATTTACTACTTTCATTGGTGTACACTAGTCAGTTGCTTAGTAAATTAAATATTTAATATGTAAAAACATTTAAAACGTGCCTATTAGTGCCTTTGCGCCTAAGAAAATGAGCTTAATTTGAAGAACCTCCTTGAACAGCTGCAATCGGCGGAAACTCGCCATCTTCGTTATTTCAAATTCAATGCCAGTTTTGTGGGCGGGGTCGGCTTCAGCGCAATGATTTTTGAACCAATGCAAAAGATCACGGAAACTCGAATTACACTGGACGTAAGGGTGAATAGAAATTCCACGATCTTTTGCGCTGGTTCGGCCGGACTGCGCTGATAAAACCAGCGCAATCTAGCAGAAACTCTACCCCAATGTCTCTCTGTTGTAAACTCCAACATTGACCTGAAATAGAAAATTTGGCTTTTCAAAAACAATGTTATTCATCAAAAATGTATTATCCATTAGTTAACAATAAATTGACAAAGTAGGCAAAAAAAGACAGAATTGATCAGTTTTCAATAAAATCATCTATTTAAAATCAGTACATCGTCACCAATCCAATAAATAATTTACTAGTACATTTACTAAGAGAAATTTAATATATTTTACAATATTCGCAAAGAGCTTCCGTATATAACTAAATACACCATTATACAACAGTGATTACCAACTAAAAAGTGCAGTTTCAATTACACACTGCACAATTTGCAATATTACATGGAAGACAAAATTGTACCACCCCTCCTAAAGCAAGGCACATTCAATTTTATTTTACCAGTGCAAGAATATCTTCAAATCAATGTCTAACCACAAAACATTTGTAAATAAATCTTTCCCCTTTCAACCCCATGCTAGGGGCATCAAACCTCAACCAAATATATTTAAAGCTGATTTTTCCCACGACAAAAAAATCCAGCAATGTTTGTTCCTCTTATTAGCAATAAATGCAACAGTGAAACAAAGCATGACCAGAATTAACCAAAAACAATATGGGTACCCTATAGCTTTTAGAATTTTGTTTAACTCCAGGTAGAGGAAAAAAAGTCAGGCATGCATCCATTTCAAATTTTGTACCAGCTCACTTCAATAAAAGGGGCCAATTAGCCCTTGAATTTAAGATTTTTTTTCTTTAAGCATATATCAACTCTTACTTTACCTGCATTGTTTTTCTTTTTACAAAGGGAAAGTTTTATATATTCAAACAATGCCATCTCAAAACTTATAAAGCTTTTCCCCAAAGAGTAAACAGTGCATTCAGCTTTTCAACTGATATAATGTAGTGCTATAACAGCTTCTTTTCATGGTGCATTAATTTAATAATGAAACACCATAGTGCAGATGATCTGCATTTGTGACATATAATTATAGTTACGGATTTCTGAAGTAATATATTGTTCAGGTATTATACATTCACAGTATTTTTTTAAATGCAAGCACAATAGTACTGTATACTTCAACGCACTTGCGCGAGAATGTTAATTTTTTGAGGAAGTGTGAATGAAGTTCCTCTCTCTCTCTCAACCCCACTATTACCTGGCATGCTAATAGGCAGAGTCATAAGATACTTGTGCAAAGATTCTGTTCCCATTTCCCAACTGCATATAAAACTTTCCTAAAAAAATACATATTTAATTTTGTAAATCAAGAAAATTCACCCCTTAAGCAGCTAATAAAGATGGCTTCACTGTATGGCTATATTTTAAAATTAATTCTAAATGCAGTTGGCATATTGCATTAGTGTATTAACATACTCCAGTATGGAGGGGTAATACCTGAGGTGCATGGAGTGAAGCACCCTGCACCTGGTTTTGAAGTGACATTGGTTCTTGAAGCAGATCATCTCCTTGTCTGACCTACTGGCTGAGAAACAGTTCTGTTCCACTAGATTGAGGAGACAGAGTAACCTCTAGAAGTTCTTTTTAAATGAAAATGGAGAGCATGAACAAAAGTCTCTCAAAAAAGATACCTCAGTTCAAATTCTAGAAATGTGAATGGCAAAGGAATCCAGTAGGAAAATAGAAAACGTCTTGAGTATAGTTTTCAAAGAGCCAGCATATGCACAATGGACTGAATGGCCTCCTTCTGGGCTGTACGAGTCTACATATACAACTAATTCCACGCAGAATATCCAACCTTACAAAATGTGTTGCGCTTTTGCTGAGCTGGTCAGTTACAGGATTTTGAAAAAAAAATTCCCTTCCTTTCTGAAAGGCACTGATTCCTGCTGGGGTACACTACAAAGGCAATCAGTCTCCCTCTGGTACCTCACCTATGCATCCATTCTTCATGTCAGCCTACACAATGTCATCAAGCTGACTTTAGGAAGAAAAAGAGGTCATCATAGTCTAGGTCAACCCCATCCTCACCAAACATTCACTTGCATGCACTTTTCAGCAGGGTATCACTGAATCGCAATCAAGAACAAACAACATCAGCCAGGGTTCCGTACCCTCACCAAGAGAAGCTGAGACTCACTGCAGCTTTGATAAGCTAATTCAGCAAAGACCAGAAATCAAATATGGGAACTTCTTGTCTGTATGGCTGTTATACACTAGCTTCACTAATTGAGCCACCAGCAAATCTGGCAGTAATGCAGGTACTTTGAGAGAAGAATAAATCCATTTTAAGCTAACATAATCAATCTGCAAATGCTCAATGCACTAACTGACTTGCTGGCGGACTCAACTGTATTGTTGGCAAGACAGAGAAAACACTTGGTGCAGCATGAAGTAGCATTAATTCTCAACTGGTTTATCCAATCTGGAAAATCATCTAGCACCTTTCATCTCTTTCCAGTTTATAAAAAAAGTGTTTACTGGCTATTAAAATGAATAGCTGCCCACTTGTAATAACAGTTAGCATATCTGTATTCTCGACTTACATGTTTTTCTCCCCTGCTCTCTTTGTTGAAACACTGCATCATGTATCCATCCTGACAAACATTTCCACCTAAAACAACTTGTCCTTTCTCTTTTCAAATGCTGACAAATCTGTATTGTATTTCCAGCATTTTCCTTTTTTTCCAAATCTAACCTAAGAGTTTAATTGCTATTGACCGTTACCCTTAATAAGAAAATAAAATCTAGCAATAGGATATGATTACACTAAGAACATGTGATACTGTGCAGAGAATGCAGGAGCACTAATCTGTCCAAGATGCCCAAATATTCAATAGCATAGACATTTTTTTGAAGATAAAAATTAAAGAACATGAATTATGGAATGACTGTCCATCCTCCCCCACTTCTGTTTTTTTTTAAAAAAGGAACTTGGAGAAAGAGAAAAATAAGAGAAACAGAAACACAAAAAAAAGACAGGAGCACAAGGACAACAAAGTAATTTGTTGGATGTGAAATGTTTTGGAATGCCCTGAGAGCATGATACAGAAAAGGTGCCGTATAAATGCAATTTTTCTATCTAATTATTTTTGTTCATTAAGCACTTTCTTTTCTCATTAAGAACAATGGAATTGTGGATGATAAAATATATTCAGTCCAAAACATTTCTGGCCCTCCAAGTGTTCACTGTTCATTAATGACAGTAGGCACAGGAGTACATTTATACAACAGTTTTATATTAGATTAACTGAAGACACCACATAAGCAATTACACCCAGTCATCATAGTTATGGCCTAACAATTATTGAAGGAAAATTTTCATTTCAAACAAATATTCTAATTTAGTCAAAACTGTCAATTACCATAATTTGCCTTTTTAAAAAAAAACCCGCAATCCTGCAATTTTGTAGATAAAAGGAAGAGCCAGCCTCAATGAACACACAATGAAGTAGAATTGGTATACAGTATTTAACAGCACAAGTCATTTAACCTTAACTAGGTTACCAAATTGAAACCTGAAAATTTCTATTCCAGTAGTCTACTATATACTTTGGCTTGAATCCTTAAAGCAACCAGAGCACTTGTGCTAAATATGTAGATTTCTTGTATAGTCAACATGGAACAGGCTAGAGATAAACTTAGTAAACTAGTTATTTCTGTAAAAAGTCATCATTTTTCAGGGCTTTAACAAGCCAATCGGTATCTTGCTCATCATCTGAGTCACTCATATCACTGGTATCAGCTGCTAACAATCGTGAGTAGTTTAGTCTCTTTTGTCGAGGAATTTTGGACTGTACAATGAGGAACACTACCGCCCAAAGTACAGCAGTAACAGAGCATGCTTGGTAAAGCCTTTCTATGCCAAAACTATCCACAATGAAGCCACTGCAAAAGCTGCCAGAACTCGCACCAAGACCAAAGGATAGCCCATAGTAGATTTTATGGAGTGTCCTTTCAATACCGGGGGTAGCCAGATCATCAGACTGACTCAAAACAGCCCACCACAAGGCACCATTGCTAAAAGCATTCAAGACTTGAATAGGCAATACTGCCCAAGAGGACCAAAGGAATGAATAATAGAGCAGCTGAGCTGCAAGGCAAACCAGTCCAAATCCCACTGCTCCAGAGAGTGAAAGGATCTTTAACATTTTGTCCTTGAAAAGGAAAAGTAGACCTTCAGCTATGGAGCCAATTGCAACTGCAGTGCCCATATATGCCTCATTGCTCCCTTTGTTCTGCATTTGCCAGAAGAGGAAGTTGTTTACTGTAGATCCAATAGCTCCGGTAATGAAGACAGTGACTACATACAAGAAAGCCCTTCCATCATTTCCCAACAGGTGCAATCCTTTGACAGTTCGGTTTACCATATCATTTTTCTTAGCTGTGTGAATTGGATAGAATGCACCAACAAGAAGTGCCAATGTAATCAATATAGCATAGCCATAAAAGTGCACTGCAGTTCTAGAAGTATGTGCGTTGAGGAAACAATTTAGCCTGTCCACAAGGATGCCAATACTAAAAGCTGCTCCAGCTGTGCCAAAGTAACCCCAAATCCACTGTCTGCCATAGCGGTCAACAGAGTCAATGAAGTCCAGATAGTCATAGAACCCATCATCTGCAACCCAATCCAGAGTTGATGCTAGAACCTCCCATATAGGGACAGCTAGTAAAATAAGCACAAATGTCTGGTGCTGGATATCCAGAATTTTAAGACTGTGATTAGGCTCAGCACTGATGTGTTGCCTTTTTTTTCTGTCTTCAGAGCTGGTCTTCAATCCAGCAACCCTTTTGGCGAAGCGGCTGTTTGCCATACTGTTGCCTCGTCCCTTGCGATTTTTTATAACAGGGAGGTCATTGGCAGCATCTCGCATAGCTCTTGCATGGCCTGCGTCTTCAGTCGGCAGAAATTGGTTCTGTTTTGATTCAAGATGGTCATCTGTATTTTGTGCACTACCCACATCTTCTAATAGAGCTGTGACTTCTGAATTTGTAATATTACTCAGCTCAGTCTTGTATGGATATTTGGTTATGCTGTTCGTAACAGGTGGTTCCACAGTGGTCAGCAACTGGAGGTTCTCTTTCATTCCAGTATGGTTTATATTATGGAGTGTTAAACTAGGATGGCTTGTTGAAACAGCATTCACTATTGTTGGGGGGGAGCTATGTGCAATTTTATTCATCTCAAAATTACCAACATGGTCTTTGTCTTCTGGTCTTATGTTTTGATTCCAACTGTTTTTTGCATACATACTTCTATTACAGAATTTGTACTCTGTTTCCTTATCTACCGGTGGAATGAGTGTGAGTAGAAGGCCTGCTCCTAACGATGACAACAGGGAACCCAATACAAGAATTCTTCTTTTGTTATGGCGTCTAGCACAGTAAGACCAGAAGGGAGCACAAAGCAGGGAAATAAAATACTTGGTTCCCATGACAATACCGACAAATGGTGCAGTCAATCCAAGCTGCCTGAAGTATACAGTGAGAAATGGAATTACACAGGCTTTTGCTGCACAATAAAGAAAATGATAGAGACTAGCAAGAGCCAGTGCTTTGCTGACATTCCACTGTTTATTTCTCTTCATGGTTCTATGCTTCATCTTCTACCAAACATTCCTAGTTAGCTGCCTGAAAAAAAAAGAAACTTACATTACTCTATAATAGATTTAAAACAAGATCTATGCAAGAGATATACTTACAGATTACATACATAATAGGATGTTCCTAATTGTGCTTAAAGTGTGAAAAGCCTGTCTCTCAAAGATATTATAGCTTTCTTGGCACACTATTCCTGGATCATCTTGGAGAGCAAAGTTAATCCCCAGTTTCTTTTCTCCACTACCTACCATCATCTTCTTAAACCCCTCTCCTCTGCCACCTCCAAGTGAGAGGAGCTCATAGACTTCTTTATCATTATGATTGAGGCCATCCATTTGGCTGCCTCAGCTGCTTCCCATGCCCTACCCTTTTCCCACCAAGCCAAAACTGCCCAGAGGCTCCCCCGCCCTAGCCCTAAACCTGTGACTTGCCCCAGTTTCTCTAACTCCCGTTATGCCCTCTCTGAGCTTTTGTCCATGAGACAACTACTCCCTTGACCCCATTCCCTCTAAATTACTGACCACCCAAATCCCCTTTCTGCCCAGTCCCCGCCCCCCCAATACTACCTGACATTGTAAATGGTTTCTTCTTCTCAGGTACTGTCCCCTCTTGCTTTTAAAACTGCCATTATCACCCCCTTCCTCAAAAAAGCCCACCCTTGACTCTTCTGTCTATACAAACTATCACCTCATTGCCAACCACCCTTTCCTCTCCAAAGTTCTGGAAGCCAAACACAGTAGTTTAATCCCAAGTACTTAAAATAATAAAAAAAATACTTCTCCCACAGTTTGCTAAGTGCAGTAAGAATAAGCAAACGTGTTCTGGACAAGTATATTTAGTAGAAAGCCTGTAACAGGTTTGTCAGGACTGGGGAACGGCCCAGCACCGTCACCACCAGCTATGAGGAAACCATGAGTGCTTTCGATAAGGCAGTTCCGACATCACTCCCGAACCAGCCACACTTCCTCCATCACATTCACCCCAACAGACCAACTTTTAAAGGGAACTCCGGGTGCACTCGGCTGTTCCTCCCAGCCCACCTCTTGCCACCTGTACCCTGCCTCGAACCGCAAAGGGCAGGGCCGGGCCGGGCCGGGCCAACCCAATTAAACTAGCCTAGCCTAGCCTGTCGCCCTCCCCTCTCGGTACCTGCACTGCGCTCGATCCGGAGGAGCACCCGATGCCAAGAGGCTTCCAACGAGCCCGCAGTCACGGCACGTCATGCGCCCACTGTTCGACGCGCGCACTGCCCTGCGTCACGTGGGCGCGCCCCCCCCCTCGCGCGCGCATTTTAATTCAAAAGAATTTCGTTTTTTTTAAGGGAAAAAAAAGAATTTGGGTAACGATATTTTTTCCCCGTGGTCTCGGACTCACCTGCTGGCGGACGGGAGGAGTGGCTGCTCTGGCTTGGGAATGAGACCTCCCTCAACAGCATCATCTACAGACTGGCTGTTGCCAGTACATCGAAATCCAGCAGGCAGGACCTGCCCGATATTATTTTGCATCCGTTAAATAATTGGCCCAGAAATTGGTGGAAAAAAATAACGGCGAGTTCAGGACGGCCACCATTATTCGTGTGTTAAAACAAAACCGCAGCAGTTTGTGGCGGAGAAGAGATAGGCCGTGAGTTCCGATTCGCCACAAATTGCTGGACGATTTGCACAGCTCCGCCGTTAACCTCGCCAAAACGGCAAACATCTCCATTGTGTGTCACGAAATTTGCGACGTTAATACGAATTAATCTCGCCACCGCTATTTAGGACTCGTAATTCATGTTGTAAGGACCCCGCCAATGAAATGATTGATGTTCCTTACATGCTACTACTCAACCTTGGAGGACCAAAAAGGGAACAATGAAACTGGGGAGTTACATCGAAACTACAGAGCAGAAACAGGCCATTCAGCCCAACCGGTCTATGCCAGCGTTTATGCTCCACACGAGCCTCCTCCCTCCCTACTTCATCTAACCCTACCAGGATACCCTTCTATTCCTTTTTCCCTCATGTGCGTATTAAGCTTATTACGCCAGTTGCCTCAACTACTCCTTGTGGCAGCGCGTACCACATTCTTACCACTCTGGGTAAAGAAGTTTCTCCTGAATTCCCTATTGGATTTATTAGCGACTATTTTATATTTATGACCTCTAGTTTTGGACTTCCCCACAAGTGGAAACATTTTCGCTACGTTTACAAGTACTTGAAAGGAAAAAAAATGCAGGGCTACAGGGATAGGGCAGGGGAATGGGACTAGCTGGATTACTCTTGCATAGAGCTGGCGTGGACTCAATGGGCCGAATGGCCTTCCACGCTGTAACCTTTCTATGATTCTATCAGACCCTATCATTATCTTAAAGACCTCTATCAGGTCACCCCTCAGCCTTCTCTTTTCTAGATAAAAGAGCCCCAGCCTGTTCAACCTTTCCTGATAAGGGTATCATCCTCATGAATCTTTTTTGCACCCTCTCCAATGCCTCTATGTCCTTTCTATAATATGGAGACCAGAACAGTGCAAAGTACTCCCAAGTGTGGTCTAACCAAGGTTTTACACAAGTTCAACATAACTTTTTTGCTTTTCAATTTTGTCCCTCTAGATACGGACCTGAGTGTTTGATTTGCCTTTTTTATGGCCTTATTAACCCACGTCGCTACTTTTAGTGATTTATGTATGTGTTCCCCTGGATCCCTTTGCTCCTCTATCCCCTTTAGACTCTTATTATCCAAACAGTATATGGCCTCCTTATTCTTCCTACCGAAATGCACCACCTCACACTTATCTATATTGAAATTCATTTGCCAATTACACACCCGTTCTACAAGTTTATTAATGCCCTCTCACATTTTGACGCATTCTTCCTTTGTATTAACTACACCCCCCAATTACGTGTCATCTGCAAATTTTAAAACTGTACTTCCGATTCCCAAATCCAAATTGTTGATGTAAATTGTGAACAATAGTGGTCCCAGCACTGATCCCTTTGGAACACCACTTCCCATCTTTAGCCAGTCTGAGTAGCTACCCTTAACCCCTACTTTCTGTTTTCTGTTTTGTAGCCAGCTTCCTATCCATTCCGCTACCTGTCTCCTGACTCCACATGCTCTGACCTTAGCCATGAGTCTACAATGTGGTACCTTTTCGAAGGCCTTTTGAAAATCCAAATACATTACACCTACTGCATTACTCATATCTACTTTTTCTGTTACTTCTTCAAAGAATTCAGTAAGGTTGGTCAAGCATAACTTTCCCTTCTGAAGTCTGTGCTGACTATTCTTTATTATATTTTTGTTCTCTTGATGTCTTTCTATTACATCTTTGAGTGCAAAGATTCCATTATCATTCCTACCACTGACGTTAAGCTAACTGGCCTATAGTTCACTGGGATTGTTCTATCACCCTTTTTAAATATAGGAATAACATTAGCTGTCTGCCAATCCTCTGGCACAGTTCCCTTTTCCAGTGAATTTTTATATATATATGTAATAATGCCTCTGCTATCTCCTCCCTAACTTCTTTTAATATTCGTGGATGCAATCCATCCAGGCCAGGGTCTTATCCTCCCTTAGTTTGATTAGTTCATCAATTATCTCCCCCCTTTCTCTCAAATATTTTAATATCTTGTTCCATCTCTTCTTCTAATGCCCTGCCCACCTTGTTAATCTCCCTGGTAAATACGGAGGCAAAGTAACTATTCAATATTTCTGCCATTTCGATGTTGTTATCTGTGAGTTTATCTTGTGCATCCCTTAGTGGCCCTATCCCTATTCTGATTTTTCCTTGTTATTTATGTGTCTGTAGATTACTATTTCTTTTTATATTCCTTGATAATTTAATTTCGTAGTTCTTTGCTTTCCAAATTGTTTTTGTGACTTCTTTTCTAACCTTTTTGTGTTTCCTTTTGTCATTCTTTCCTTTATTGTTTATGTACTTAGAGTATGCCTTTTTCTTCAGTTTCAATTTTATCCTTGTTTTTTTATTCATCCATGGTGTTTTATTATTGGCTAGTTTCTTCTTGCTTTTTAAAGGAATATATTTCTCCTGAACTCTATTGATCACCATTTTGAATATTATCTATTACTGTTCTATTTTTTTGTCTGTCAAAATTTTTTTCCAGTTTACCTGCCCTGGTTCTATTCTCATCCCCTCAAAATTAGCTTTTTTCCAATCTATTACTTTGGTCTTTGTCTTACTTACGTCTTTCTCAATCACTATTTTAAACCTTATTATGTGTTGATCGTTATTGCCTAGATGTTCCCCTACGCTTACTCCTTTGGATAATAAATTGTTCTTAGAGGTTTTTTAAATGTATAATTTTCAATTTTTTTCTCACTTATCCTTTCTGTCTCTTTTTTCTCTGTCTCTTAATCCACTGTCTTTCTTTCCCTCTCTGTTTCTAATTTGACTCTAATTCACACAATTTCCATTATTTTTACAGGGTAATTCAATTTATTTCAAGTAAACAGTAAAATATATACATTTTATGTATAGTATATATTAGAGTATTCTACAATTAATATATTTTACACACCTCTTAATTTTAGATATTTCAGAATTGATAAAATAACAAATTGGATGTGAGTTATGAACCATAATTATGCCATAAATTAAGACCATTTTTAAATACGGAATTTATTGGGAAACAAAAGGATTGATTGTTAACTTGCTTATCACTTCACAGTTGCTTATGACAGAATGAGAATTACTTTCCCCAGGATTGCTAATACTTCTAGCAGTGATTCTACTCCTTAAAAACCCAGCTGAGTGAATTCCACTTGCTGTTAGAAAATAACTGATACTTTAAATTAATATGTACTATGTAGATTGAATTTCTTTTAAAACAAGTGTGAAAAAAGTAAACATAATGTACTGTGCACATGTGGAATTCTGCACTGTGGAAGCCAGGAGCTGTAATCATGGCTTACAATTGCCAGGGATGCAATTCCAAAGCTTGGAATGATGGCTATTTTGAGTGAGACAGGAAGACCTATTGGTAATACTCTGTAGATACAAGCTAAATGTAGTGTTCTTTGCAAAGTTCTATTTTGGGAGCAAAGAGAAAACAATACATTTTAATAACTTGGCAGCCTTGTTACAAATTCCAGTCAAATCCCACATTTAGTTAAAATTTGATTAACTAGCTGGAGTCATTTCTCTTTAGAACATATTGTTCTGGAAAGACTGGGTTATATTGAAGAAATGTTTTGTAGGTTTTATAGTATCAGCTTCACGGTACAGTCTGCAGAAAAGAAAACAGAATTCATAAATTGCAGTTAGTAAATAATGTAACAATATATCTCACTGGGTTTTTATAGCTTATATATCTGAACAATTAAGGATGAATATTATATTTCTTATCCAGACTTAGCTAACTACTTAAAATTACAATATAGCGTCTTTAGCATAGTAAGACGTCCCATGGCGCTTCACAGGAGTGTTATCGTACAAAATTTGACACCAAGCCATATAAGGAGGTATTAGGACAGGTGACCAAAAGCTTGGTCAAAAAGGTAGGTTTTGAGGAGTGTCTTAAAGGAGGAGAGAGAGGTAGAGAAGCCGAGAGGTTTAGGGAGAGAATTCCTGAGTTGAGGGCCGAGGCAGCTGAAGGCACAGCCGCCAATATTGGAGCGATTAAAATCGGGGATGCGCAAGAGGCAAGAATTGGAGGAGTGTGGGGATCTCGGAAGATTGTAGTGCTGGAGGAGGTTACAGAGATAGGGAGGGGCGAGGCCTTGAAGGGATTTGAAAACAAGAATGAGAATTTTAAAATCGAGGAGTTCCCGGACTGGGAGCCAATGTAGGTCAGCCAGCAGAGGGGTGATGGGAGAACGGGACTTGGTGCGAGTTAGAATATGGGCAGCAGAGTTTTGGATGAGCTCAAGTTTATGGAGGGTGGAAGATGGGAGACCAGCCAGGAGAGCATTGGAATCGTCAAGTCTAGAGGTCACAAAGGCATGGATGATTGTTTCAGCGGCAGATGAGCTGAAGCAGGGGTGGAGGTGGGCGATGTTACGGAGGTGGAAGTAGGTGGTCTTGGTGATGGAGTGAATATGTGGTCGGAAGCTCATCTTAGGATCAAATAGGATGCCAAGGTTGCGAACGGTCTGGTTCAGCCTCAGACTGTGGCCTGGGAGAGGGATGGAGTCAGTGGCTAGGGAACGGAGTTTGCGGCGGGGACCAAAGACAATGGCTTTGGTCTTCCCAATATTTCGTTGGAGGAAATTTTTGCTCGTCCAGCACTGGATGCCAGACAAGCAGTGTGACAAATGAGAGACAGTGGAGGGGTCGAGGGAGGTGGTTGTGAGGTGGAGCTGGGTGTCGACAGCATACATGTGGAATCTGACATGTTTTTGGAGGTGATTATAGGGCAACAGTTGAGCATTTGAGAGAATGGACATTTTGGAAACAATTATGTAATACGACCATGACTGGTTTCATATTGAGGCCAAATATTGGTGCAATTCAGTAGTTGCTCACTCTTTGAAAACAGTTGAAGGGAACATGATTAACAAGCAGAATTAAATGCTACACAAACAATATGGGAAATAGAGCACAGGTTCTTGATAATTCCATGTCATTCATAGCCAAAGGAGAGCACCTTTTTAATGTAGAGGGGATATCTTAATTCTCCTCAATTTCAATCCAGATACCTCAAATAAGGCTGCAGTTTTACTGCACTACTGGTTTGCGACCAGTAGTTGTCGTGTGAAGTGAACCTGACAAAGCTGGATCATGCAATGGACTGTTATTTGGAGTCTGCAAACCAGGAAAGAAATCTGCAAATGCATATTTATATGCATGGGCAGAGTTCAGCTCCCACAACAGCTATTTTTTAATGTTTGGAGAGCGTGGTGGCAGTGTCTGCTTTATTATAACATTAAGAAGACTCAAGACTATGTTTATAAAGTTTGGATGGCTAAAAAAGTCCTGAACACTCTTTAAAGCAAGTGTCACACCACAGATTGAAGTTATTCTCCACCTGGTGCCACATCTAAGCTCTGGGAGATTGCCTTCTGGTGGGCTTGGCTGTTTTCAGGAGTCAGCTTGCGATCTAACTCTAAGTTATACTGCCACTTTTGCAATTGATGCAAAATGGTTCCGCATATGTATTGATTTGAAGATGGTGGTTAAACTGCAGCCTAAGATAAACACTTTGGGGCTAATAAAGCAATCCCAGCACAGTCACCAAGACTGCTGCTTCTTAGGTGCTGCAATGCAAGGTTAGCACATTGAAACAAATATGACATCATGACATGACAGCATGACACGCTGGGAGTGCCCAGGGCTAAGGGCTGAGTTATCCACCAACAGAATGCTGGCCAATATATCTAGAGGACTGGAGTACAAGGGGGCACAAGTTATGCTGCAGCTATACAAAACCCTGGTTAGACCGCACCTGTGAGCAGTTCTGGGCACCGCACCTTCGGAAGGACATATTGGCCTTGGAGGGAGTGCAGCGTAGGTTTACTAGATTGATACCCGGACTTCAAGAATTAAGTTACGAGGAGAGATTACACAAATTGGGGTTGTAATCTCTAGAGTTTAGGTGGTTAAGGGGTGATCTGATCGAAGTTTATAAGATATTAAGGGGAACGGATAGGGTGGATAGAGAGAAACTATTTCCGCTGGTTGGGGATTCTAGGAGTAGGGGACACAGTCTAAAAATTAAAGCCAGACCTTTCAGGAGTGAGATTAGAAAACATTTCTGCACACAAAGGGTGGTAGAAGTTTGGAACTCTCTTCCGCAAACGGCAATTGATACTAGCTCAATTGCTAAATTTAAATGTGAGATAGATAGCTTTTTGGCAACCAAAGGTATTAAGGGATATGGGCCAAAGGCAGGTATATGGAGCTCGATCACAGATCAGCCATGATCTTATCAAATGGCGGAGCAGGCACGAGGGGCTGAATGGCCTACTCTTGCTCTTATGTTCCTATGTTCCTAGACTCTTTTAAAGCTGTGCTGCTCCTAAAGAGGGAATAACTGTCTGTAGCAACCACACATGATAGAATGGTTCCATTTAATGAGCCAACTTTGGAGGTGCTGCTGGATGAAGTCCTGTTAAACAGAATGATCCTTTTTGGAACTGTGAGCCTTCTATTGAAGAGCAGCCTGGATGAAGTTGATAGAAAGATTGAATACTCTCCCTCCTGTATATTGAACCTGACAACCTGGTGAGGAAGAAATTCGCTGGTCTTAGGAAAATTGTCAATGTAATTTCTGTTCACATATTGCTTACTTTTATAATGTTGCTTTATAAGGCATCTTAACACTTGAGGCAGCATCACAGAGGAAAAACGTACATTACTGACAACTGTTCATCTATTTTCCAAATGCACAGGCACGTCCATGTTTTGCCAGGCACAGTGTATTTCCATCATGACAATATGTTTGCCTTGAAGTCCATTACTTGCAGATAGCAACAATCAGCATCATTATGTTTGCAGACTTACCAAAGATGGCTGTTGGCCTGGGTTCTTGGGTGGCAAATGTCTTATCTTAGATTCCTCTTGCCAACATGTGCCCCATTATCTTCTTCCACGAAAGGCAGAACATAGCAAGAGGCAGTGCATACATTTGGGAGGGGGCCACCTTAGCTACAACCCTTGAATGCTGATGAGGAGAGGGCCCTAGAGATTGTGAGAGTGGAGGCTATAGGGTATTTTTGAGGGAACGTGGGGGTTAGAGGCCCCCCAAATTCATAATTAGTGACACACACATACACACACCTCCAGTAGCTGAGGTGCCTAAGAGCAGGAAGAAGCAAAGCCCAATGTGCATCTGAACTTAGCAACTCACAGCACCCTGCATCAACCACCCCTTCAATGGCAAGCAAAAGCACAGATACATCGAGGGTTATATTGGATAATCCCCAAAAACGGGCGCTGGGATCGCAGTGCGCGATTAACCCACGCCCATTCGTTGTGATCCAGGCAGCACATAACATACTACCTGGTGATTTCAACGATTGCTGCGTGCAGCCAGCGCTACCTACGCTGTTGATTGGCTGCACGCATCAGCAGGGGGCCCTGATATTGGGAGTGGGTGGCACAACTTAAAGGCAGCCTGCACCTCTTAAAGGGGAGGTGCACTGTTGCTGAAGGAATTGCTGGAAGTCAATTGGGAAGTAAATTTGTGCTGGAATTTAGTGAAGAATGGCTGTGCCTGCGAGAGAGCGTGCACCAACGTTCTTAGATGATGCACTGGAGGCCTTGGTGCAAGAGGTGAACTTAAATCCTAAATCCGCAGGGGGCCCCCCAGATATATGCTCAAGAGGCAGCGGGAGGAACTAAAGGACAAGGTCAATGCCAGGAGCATAGCGCCATGAACATGCAGTGCAGGAAGAAGTTCAATGATTTGACACGAGTGGTCAAGGTGAGTGACTTCACTTATCAAATGGCATATCCTATGAACTGCGCCACTAGCCTCATCCACTGCTTCACGTACTACACACCTCGTCACCCACCTACCAACAAACTCTTTCAATTAGTACACAACTCTTCCAATCAGATGCGTCCTCACACATTACCACTGTTGCAAGTTGCACACCCACAACTCACAGGTCACACACACTGTCAGCTATTCAACCCTGACAGCCACATCACCCAAACATCTTGCAGGACACTCATTGACACATTTCCCTCTTTCTTGCAGGAGAAGTTGGTGCAATAACAGGAGGTAGGAAAGAACTGGAGGAGGATAGGCACACTTATACGTTCTCACCCCCATGGAGGAAAAAGTGCTGTCCATCAAGGGCCATTGCTGAGGCTGTGACCACTGGCGGTGCTGAGGTATCAATGATGAGGGTCTCTGCATACTGAATCCTCCTTCTTGCTTCCCACTTCTCCCTCATCCCACAATCTTTTCTGACTCACGTGTTGCAGATGGTGTAAGCACGCACTTCTTACTTTCTCCTCTCCCCTCACCACAACTCAACCCGTGTCCCTTTGTCATTTCAGATACACAAGAATTGGAATCTGCCCAGTCAGAGGAGGCAGAGGCAGGCTACAGTGATGATGAAGACACACCATCATTCGATCTTACACTTGCAGCCACCAGCTCAGAGACTGACATAGATTAGAGGCTAGGATAAAGGAGGGATCTGCACATGGTGAGACACTGGGCACAAGTGCGCAGGAGTCAGGGCGAGGGAATGGATCCCGCAGGTGCCAGCTCGCCAGAGGGTGAGGTCACACACTAGTTCTGCTGCCGAGGAGTCATATGATGACTTTGATGGGCCAGGCTACAGAAGAAGGCTGATGGGCATACACAACCAAATGCTTGGTGCACTGGAAAGCCTGCCAAGAAGCCTGCACACAATGTCAAGAGGCATGGAGGAGTCCAGCTCCAACTTGGCACAGGGCTTTGCTCAGAGCTTAGACCTCATCCTTTCCCGCATGGAACGGGTGGTCACCTCCATCAGCCCACCTGTGGAACTC
This sequence comes from Heptranchias perlo, assembly GCF_035084215.1. Lineage (NCBI taxonomy): Eukaryota > Metazoa > Chordata > Chondrichthyes > Hexanchiformes > Hexanchidae > Heptranchias > Heptranchias perlo. The sequence continues at coordinate 27,100,283 of NC_090347.1, read as the reverse complement.
ACCACGATACAGCATCTAATGACTGATGTCACATCTGCCATCAAAGGTCTAACTGCTGCCTTGGAAGCTCAGACTGCTGCTATTGTGGCTCTGGGTACCACTGTTGAAATGGGCTTCCAGGGCATCACAGCAGTCCAGCAATCTGTTCTCCAGCAGATCACCAGGATTGCTGAGGCGCTGCCCCAGAGGAGTGGCAGTGGCGCCATGGAACCTGCTGTCCTCTTTCAGGATGACAGCATTCCCGCTCCCACTCCTGCCATTCCGCCAGTGCCCCTGCTGTTACCTGTCGGCCAGCCGGCCCAGACCGCTGCAGCCCAGGCTGAGATGGTACAGTCTGAAGCTGGGCCCTCTCGGTCCAGAGCTGCTCGAGGTCATCCTCCGAGGCCAACTGCACTCTCCTCAAACAGAGGTCAGCAGCCTCCCACCAACCATGCTCCAGCCACTGGGGATGCACCTCATGGGAGCACTGGGAAAGATAAAGGCACACGAACAACAGGTACTAAGGGGATGCACAAGGGTGAATAGTATCTGTTTGCATAATTCCATGTGTTAATTTATAAGTGTGAATTTGACTTTGCATTTGCTGGTGGTTTTTATTTCTGCAATGAGCTGAGGGAGGAACCAATGTGTAATCAGAAGGAGGATGATTTGATGGTCAAGGGAGAGAGGAAAGGTAAGGAGCATGGGACTGTTGTTGAATGCGGAGATGTCGTTGAGGTTACTGGTATCGCCCATCATTGATCTGATCATGCAGAGCCCTGGCAGACAGGGCTTATCTACCTTTTAGCCTTTCTGCTTCTTCCTCCACTTCCTGCTGCACTTCCTCTGCCTCTTCCTACACTTCCTCCTCTGTCTCCTCCTCCTCCTCCTGCTCAGGTTCTCGCCTGATAGGCGGTGGCAAAGTCTGATCCCTCATAATGGCGAGATTGTGCAGCATGCTGCACAAACGACAAATCTTAATATCCACTCAGCTGAGTTTTGCAAGGCTCCTCCAGAGCGGTCCAGGCAGCAGAAGCCTTGCATGAGGACGCCGATGGTGTGAACATAAGAAATAGGAATGGGAGTAGGCCATATGGCCCCATGAGCCTGCTCCGCCATTGAATCAGATCATGGCTGATCTTTGACCTTAACTCCACAATCCTGCCCAATCCCCATAACCCTTGATTCCCCTAGAGTCCAAAAATCTATCTCAGCCTTGAATATAATCAACGACTCAGCATTTACAGCCCTCTGGGGTAGAGAATTCCAAAGATTCATAACCCTCTGAGTGAAGAAATTCCCCTTCATCTCAGTTTTAAATGGCTGACCCCTTATCCTGTGCCCCCTAGTTCTAGACTCTCAAGCCAGGGGAAACAAACTCTTAGCATCTACCCTGTCAAGCCCCCTCAGAATCTTATGTGTTTCAATTAGATCACCTCTCATTCTTCTAAACTCCAGAGAGTATAAGCCCTTTCTACTCAACCCTCTGAGTGTGTACAGAGCCTCAGTGACCTCCCGTATACGGCAGTGCACTGCAAAGTTGCAAGATGTTGCTTATATCTTCAGCAGTAGCTTGAAAGGAGGCAGAGCCGTAAAAAGTAAGCGCCACAGTTATTGTGACAGCCACAGGCAATGCTGTCCTTGCCCTGCTCTGAGGCTCCAGTTGTGGCTGCAGCAGTTGACAAATTCAGTCACAGTCACGACCTCTTTAGTGAACCACAACTGTCTGATGCACTGATCGTCGCTGAAGTTGAGATAAGAAAATTGGTCCCTGAAGATCCTCTTTGGCTATGGCCTCCTGCTGAGTGCCCTGCTGCTCCTCCTCCTCCTCTTCCTCCCTCTTCGAGCAGCTTGTCCTGCTCTGCATGGCCTCTTCATTCTCCCAGTCATATTCAATTCCTAGAGGAAGCCTCAGCAGGCCACCCATGTCTGGAAGCAACACTTCCAGCAGCCTATTTTAAATGCCACTAACAGAACTACAAGACCAGCCAGACCCCTCTCTATAGAATATTGCAACTTTCTCCAAGTATAAGAAACGTCCAAAACACGTACAATTGCACCAGCAGCCAGAATAAATAATCCAGCAACTAACCTTTAACCCCTGCCACATAATAGGCTTGTGAGCAAGCCCATGGAATAAAAAGGGCAGTGGCAGCATGGATACGAAATTGGCTAAATGTCAGGAAACAGAGTTGTGGTGAACAGTTTTTTTAGACTGGAGGAAAGTATACAGTGGTGTTCCCCAGGGGTCAGTATGAGGAACACTGCTTTTTGTGATATATATTAATGACTTGGGTGTACAGGGCACAATTTCAAAATTTGCAGATGACACAAAACTTGGAAGTGTAGTAAACAGTGAGGAGGATAGTAAGAGACTTCAAGAGGACATAGACAGGCTGGTGGAATGGCAGATTAAATTTAACGCAGAGAAGTGCAAAGTGATACATTTTGGCAGGAAAAATGAGGAAAGGCAATATAAATGAAATGGAACAATTCTAAAGGGGGTGCAGGAACAGAGAAAACTGTGGGTATATGTGCACAAATTTTTGAAGGTGTAAGGACAGGTTGAGAAAGCAGTTAAAAAAGCATATGGGATCCTGGGCATTATAAATAAAGGCATAGAGTACAAAAGCAAGGAAGTTATGTTGAACCTTTATAAAACACTTGTTCGGCCACAGCTGGAGTAATGTGTCCAATTCTGGGCACCGCACTTTAGGAAGGATGTGAAGGCCTTGGAGAGGGTGCAGAAAAGATTTACTAGAATGCTTCCAGGTTTGAGGGACTTCAGTTACTTGGATAGACTGGAGAAGCTGGGGTTGTTCTCCTTGGAGCAGAGAAGGTGAAGAGGAGAATTGATAGAAGTGTTCAAATCATGAAGGGTTTAGATAAAGAAAATAAAGAGAAACTGTTCCCTCCGGTGGAAGGGTCAAGAACCAGAGGACACAGATTTAAGGTGATTGGCAAAAGAACCAAAGGCGACATGAGGAAAAACTTTTTGACACAGCGAGTAGTTATGATCTGGAATGCACTGCCTGAACGGGTCGTGGAAGCAGATTCAATCGTGGCTTTCAAAAAGGAATTAGATAAATACTTGAAGGGAAAAAATTTGTATTGCTATGGGGAAAGAGCAGGGGAATAGGACTAATTGGATTGCTCGTACAAAGAGTCAGTGCAAGCTTGATGGGCCGAATGGCCTCCTTCTGTGCTGTAACCATTCTATGATTCCTACACGATCCCTTTAAATAGCGCCGGTTTGGGTCCTTCATGCCGTTTAAGTCCTGTTCAGCTGTGCGAGGTTGAGACAGTGCTTTGGCTGGAATGTGGAGTTCCAAAATGTCACCGGCTGCTTCAAATTAGTGTTGCACGTTGATTTGCCCCATAATCTCCCTACTCTACATGCTGCGGGTTCATTAGGTGCGCGTGCACAAACCCTTTTATCAAGATGGTGTTCTGCGCACTTCACATTGGAAGTGTGTGCGCTCATCTCGGACACCATTTTTGGGGTTTAGGTGTCCGCGTAGCGCCTACAAAATGGGCACTACACGGCCTAATTTCACCCCATCCACTCTCTGGGGTCATTTATTAGGTTGCGGGAGGGAACACTTGGAGACGCACAGAGCATGCATGAGGTGGAGCAAGTGCCAGGTAGAAATGGAAAGCTCCAACCTGGCTCAAGGGCCAGTTTGAGAACTCCTTCATCTGCTAAGTACAGGGATTCAGACCTCACAAGGTCTACCTTCAAGTTCACTTTGGTAGCTCGTCATCAGTAATTCATTCTGTCATTTGAAAGTGTGCCAAGCAGCCTACATGGGCATCTGTGGAGAAGTGCATAACCTCCAGCTGTGCAGCGCTGCATGACTGGTCGATTGAGTTACAGCACACCATGCTTGAGCTACAGCCCACCATAGAGAAGGTGGCCACTCCAGGGCCCTCTGCAGCAGAGCCCTCCCCCATCCCTTCTGAGATCCTAAACTCGACCACAGCTTCTATAACAAATACACTGACTAAGGCTCTTGAAGCCTTTGCTTCCCATCTACACAGACTATCTTTTCCGGATTTACCATATTGGAGAACCAGATAACCCAGGGCTCCAACAAACTCATTGCTGCCCAGCGTACTGCTTCCACACAGATACCTGGCTATGCTGCGGTGGTGCACATCAGCAGGAGAACAGCACAAACTGGCACAGATAGTAGAGATGCCTCTCAGAGCAACACCACATCTTTTTTATCCCCCAGAGACATGGTTAGCGAAACAAATTCCATCATTCATAATGATGTGTCCACAGGGTGGATTCAAACTTAGACATCCAGATATAAAGTACAGCATCTGATGCAGTCCTGTTTCAACCAGTCCTTTTCTACAGTCTTCAATGGTTTTATTGAACTATTGGTGAAAAAAAAATCAAAGGCTTTCAGTAATATTAAACAATGTGGTTATATTCTGGTTATGTAAAAATAAGGTTATCGTTATGGAAAATTACAGAAACATTCTTCAATAAATACTATACATCTAAGCCACACGAATACATATTACAAGCTTAGGTTTTAGACATGTGGCTAAGTGGTAAATCAAACAGCATAATGGAATTAACAGTGTAAAACTCCATGGAAATAGATATCCTCCATTCATTAATTGTAGTGAAATCATACTTCCAAGCGTAAATTGCATGTTCATGACTTGGCTACAAGTAGTGAACAGAGGAAATCACCCTGCCGCCGCCCCCCCCCCCCCCCACCCCGAGATGTGCAGTGCATTTAAACCCATGTAGTGAAGTCAAGTAACTTTCCAATCATATAGATCATTCTAAATTTAAAGGGAGGCTTTGTTTTTTTAAAAAATCACTGCAAATAATATAACAACTGTACAGTTGGTGCATATCTTTCCTGCAATTGTGTACCAATAGTTCTGTGTCCACGATATTATTTCGTAAGCTATAATCTTGCTCTATTAGCAATTGTATTCTAGCTCAAGATGGCTAATGCAGATCTTCACCTCCTGTTTCAGGATCAAACAACAACACACATAAGTTTGAGTATTAGACAGTCAATGATAGCACATATTCTTATTGGCTGAATGGAGACATAAAATAAATCACTTCGTAGGAGATCTGGGGATTTTTGTGTTGCTCTTATTTTGTTTGTATTTTTTTTACTAGTCATCTTTTCTATCTTCTTTCAAGTGGTTCAATAAAAAAAGCAGGCAACTACCAAATAATACCATCCTGAGTGACAGGAAGCATATTTTTTGGGCTAGTCAAATCTTACCAAATAATTTTTCCCTCCCCAGGAAGGTGCGTGGAACTTCATCAACTCTTAGCACAATTTCTGAGTATTTCATTACACATTGTCTCTATTAAAAGAACAGTTAGAGTTATAAACTCAATTCACAATTACTCCATTTACAATGGGTAGATTCCACTGTGATGATCTATAATTGATTTGGACTAAGTTTACTGTCTTTGTTGGATCATGATAAACTAGTTTGACAGCGAAGTATTGCAACTTTTGCATACAGATACTAATACTGACATAGCCCTTGAAATATAGTGTCAAAAATCATTTCCAGATGAAAAGTTGACTTCAAAAGCAACACCTCTCTTCTACAATATGATGCTGGTAACTTTCAATCTGCTTTGTATTTCTCCAACCATTCATCAGATCATTTTTTGTCCTTTGCGCTTCCAGGCTTGAAGGGAGTTTCCATAATATTGCTCAGTTCCATTGTTTTTAAATAATGCATAACAAAAAAAGGGTACTCCTGAATAATTGAAGTTGTAATTATTATTACTGATTTACTGTTCCAGCAGCTCTATATGATTGGCTTCTTCAAGCAAAGCAAACCGATGTCCATGTTGAATCAGCTACTTCAACTTACAGGATACCTGTAAACGTGTTGATCGGTAACAACAAACACTTTGGCATGTACTTAGTTAACCCAATGTCTTCATTTTCATTCTGAATGAATCTTGATGCCCTCATTTTATGCAAACAGTATCCAGGTTCCAGACAAGGAGATACTTCAATGCTGTGTTTAAAACAAAATCTGTGAGCAATATTTTTCAAAGTGCGAACAACAGACTACTTATTTCCCCCAGTATTTTAAATCCGACATGAAATTACAATATAAAAAATTCTGTAGTAAAGGTGAAGGTTAAATCTAACAAAATACAGAACTGAGTTGAGGAAAAAATGTCTACCTTGGGATTTTACACTCTGGAGAAGAGGAGAATGAAGAGGGACTAGATAGAGGTCTTTAAGATTTTTATGGGAATGGAGAATTTGGATCCATGTTTTTCCAGGTTCAGCTCATTTAAATGTGTTGAATGAGCACTAGGCATGACCCTACCTCAGATTCGGTGCTTGTTCACAGTGAGGGAAGGAAGTTGTGTGGGTGGGAAAGCAACATGTGAAACATAAAGGCTTCAGCACTGGTGGCTGCTCTTTTAGGCAGCTGCTAAAACTGCTCCACCCATACATTGCTACACCAAATATTTTGTTTCATGGTCACCCCCACAAAAACATGAATGTTGCTGGCTGTCCCTTTGAAGATCCTCTGAAATATAAGGTGCAGTCTAGCAATGACTAATACCAAGCTTGCATGGGTGTACTTCATTCCAGGCAATCGCCCAGTGGAATCCTCAGAAAATGACATGGGAGGTATTTTACATTACTCCTGTGTCATTTTCATGCTTTCACCTGTTTCAGGTGCAAGCTTCCCACCCCATCTGTTTAGCTTCATGAAATATGCATCATGTGCAAATTGGGCAGAGAGCCAACGATACAGGTCTCTTCTATGTTCTGTCCATAACACTCCGGGAACTGGTGCACACGGGGTATTAAGCACAAGAAAATTGGCCCCAGATCTTTTATAATAAATACGAGGTTCAAATTATCCTCTATGTTCCAAAATGTAATTCTTTTACATTGTTGGAAATATTTTCATAGTTAAATGAGGAAAACATTGGACTGAAAGTGAATATTTCTGATTTTTTAAAAATCAGCTTTTTGCAATATACATAACAAATTAACAGAAACATTACTTTCACAGGCTTTCAGCTACAATCTTAGTGCTATTTTTGAGGCTATGGCACCAAAATATGATATTTCAGTGCTCAGCCTTATTCCCGGCACCTCCATCCACATTCCCCTCCCACTACCCACCACTCCAGTTTATTTTCACTGGAACAGTGCAGGATGCTGTTACACATTAGCACTCAGTCTCAGAAACAACAAGCCTGCAGTCCTCATTAGATTGTCAGCCACTGCAAGATGAGATTAAAGAAAAACTTGTATACGCTATAATATATTATGTATTATACATTATACCCTCTTTCTCCACCCCCTCCTTAATTATATTTTCTCACTTTCCCTGGTCTTCCCGGGCCATGCACCAACTCCCAGAACGTGTGCTTATCTAAATCAGCCATTAAATAGTATGAAAATGGCTTGATGACAGTTGTGGGAAAATGCCTGGCCTTCCTGAGATACGTTTTCTTTGATCATTCAACTATCTAAAAAGCACGGAAATGCACCAGGCTTATCTGTCTCCAAATCAAACGGAGAAATCCAGAGATTGTTTGACTAATGTGGAGCGTACATTTTCTCCCCTTATCGTCACATTGGGCATGATTTTGACCCCGAGCCGGGTAGGGGATGGTGGGGGTCAAATTGCGGACGGGAAACCCGGAAGTATGGAATTTAAAATACGATTTTGACATAAGGACCTCTTTTTTTTGTCGGTTTGCCATCCGACTGGCTGGCCTGATTGACAGGCTGGCCTTAGTCGGACAAGAGCGCAGCCAGGGAGAGGACGTGAAAGTCTTCAGGTAAATCTTTGATTGTATGGATGGTGGGGGGAGGCATGGGGCGCATAGGTGGGCACAGGGGGCATGGGTGAGCACGGGGGCATCAATGGGCATGGGGGCCGTCAGTCATGGGGGGAGGTATCGGGGGGGGGGTCAGAATCAGGGGTCATCGTGGGGGTCTGTGATCGTTGGGGGGGGTCGGGGGTCATCGCAGGGGGTCCACAATCGTTGGGGGGAGGTGGGGTCACTGCAGTTGGGCCTGGGAGGGAAGCACTCCAGCTCCCCAGGGCCCACGTGCTGTGCCAGAAAGGCATTTACCTGCAGTTTCGGGCCTTCTCGCCTCCTCTCACACGGCGTGAAGGAGAAGGCCCAGGAATCCCAGTCCCCAGGAGTTGAAATTGCAAAATCTGTAAAAATGAAGGCCCGCAGTCTCCTTGAAAGGTTTTAAGGCAGGGATTGCCTGCCCCTCCTCCCACCCTGGTGAAAACCGGAAATGGGTGGGTTGGAGGCGGGTCTGAAATGGGTGCGATTTCCAAGCCCCCCTCGTCCCCAACCCACCTGTTTTTCAACGTTAAAATCATGCCCCTTGTACTTACCTACACCTGAGGAACTAAGGAGCATGTTGGCAAGAGCCATAGCTTAAGGACCCTCAAGTGTGCACAGGGATACTTCTGGGATTTAACCAGCTAAAATTGCAGCATACCAGCACAGAACAGTAGTAATTTTCCCAGCTAGGACAATTCTATTCATTAGGGCACTGGCTTGCAGAGTTATCTAGAGTTATCTTGCAGAGATGTCTGGAGTGAATTGGGAAGAATTCCAGCCCTTCTCATCTACCCTCAAGGTCCTATTAATGAGCAATGCTGGCTAGTCAATCCTCAACAGTGTTCTAGAGCACTGTGCACTTGTCTCTTCCAGGTATCAGATTACTCAGTCTGTAACAGAGGATCAACCTGGTTTCAAATGTCCATTGCCAAGTGTGCCATCTTGAAGCCAACTCAACCCTAAGGAGACCCTTCTTGCTAAACATCCCCATCTCCCACGTTGATAGCTACTGGTTGGTCATTAGACAGCTTAAAAGTATGGGTTTCAATCATCTCTGAGCAGCAATAGGAGATCCTTATGAGTGGCATGGTGAACAAACAAATCACCATAAAATGTGGGAGGGGTCGTTCAGTAACTGAGGCCGGGGTGGGGTGGGGGTGGAGATCTTGCCACGATTGGAGTGGGGTGGGGGAGAGTGGTTAGCCCAGTTCAAGGGAGGCCCTAGGCTTTCTTGTGAGGCCTGGAGGTGCACTCCTGCCCCTTCCTGGCCCGTAAGAAAACCTGAGAAGTAAATTTCAAACTTACCTTCTAGGCCACTTCTGGCCCAGGATCTGGCTCCCGGCAACTTTTGCCTGACGGGGAAGCCGACTCTGCCGCCCCCACTCAGGTCTCTGGTTGATATAGCAGATCGGGTGCTGATGACATCATCAGACCCGATCTGCATATTTAAAACAGGACCCCGCTTCCTTCCTGCGGGGGTCCTGCTCGCCTGCTCAAAAGAGCAGGTTAATATGGGGACCCGCTGGGAAGGAAACAGGATCAGTGGGGGTAACTGACACCCGTTATTTTAACTGCCCCCCGGCCTGGTTTCCACCAGGTAGGGGCAGTTAAAATCGGGGCCTACGTATCACCTTCCAGCACTTGTCATCCCAAACCTCAGAATTTTCTCATCAGCTGTTTTGGTGAACATCTGCTTATGGTTTGGTGGAAGGACTTATGTACGAAAGCTTGTTGCATGCCAGCCACTTTGTTGTTCTCGACATCCAACCCCAATGTTGCATTCCACGCTTACTTGTTACCAATTGCTTAATCTAGCTGCTCATGTAATGGGCTTTGGCAAAGGCCATGTTCTGTCCTGATTGGAGTAAACTACTATCATCCCTAATGTTAGCAGTTTGACTCTATCATGGTAGCAGCATTGTTAATGAGTTTGACACACAGGTGGTCTGATCTGATCACCCCACAACATTTCAATGGGGTGCTTCCAAAAAGGAGAGGGTGAAAGTCTCTTATAGCATCTGGGACCCATGTTTCTGTAGTATTGCTTCTTATATTGTTTCAAATTATGGCAGGCAGGCAGGCCCCTACCCAGATTCTAAGTGAAAATAAGGATATCTAGCAAGTCATTGATGTAAGGCCTGCTCTCCAGCTTTTGGGCATTGATAGTATTTCTAATTGACACTGTGGTAGGACATCCTACAGTGTGGAATGAAGAAAAATGTTCCTTTAGGAGTTTAAAATTTCTTCATTAATCTAAATGGATTCATCTAAATTTTTAGACCTGGTGGCACCTAAATATAGCTATAGTAAACAGCTTTGTGTCTGAAACTAGTTTAAAATGGTCAATATAGATATTTTTCAAATATAACTGTACGCGTATACCAACCTGACAACATCCTTATATATTCTTCTAGAATCCTTGTCCAGACAAACCTTCATGGATTTTCCACAGCTATCCTGGACTTCAATCTTTACATGAGAGGTTTTGATCTTGATGTTCTCAATCTGTAAGAAATAGTTGTTTATTGGTTTAGTTACTGAAAAACTAAAACCAGTTTGTCAAATTGGAAGATTAATAATCCTTAAAAGGATTGTTTAGATTACCTGAGTACTATACCAAAACCAATAAATGCAGTTTATTTTACTGACCAGCATGATCTGCTTTGGATTGATAATTTTGGTGAACCGAATATTCAGTCTCAGTACTCAGGCTGCACCTCCATGTAATTAAATAAAATTACATAGAATTTACAGCACCAAAACAGGCCATTCGGTGTTTATGCTCCATACGAGCCTCTTCCCACTCCATTTACTTCATCTCACCCCATCAACATATCCTTTTATTCCTTTCTCCCTCATGTATTTATCTAGATTCCCTTTAAATGCCTCGATGCTTCACCTGAACTGCTCCATGTGGTAGTGAGTTCCACATTCTCACCACTCTCTGAGTAAAGAAGTTTCTCCTAAATTCCTTATTGGATTTATTAGTGATTATCTTATAAATATGGTCCCTAGTTTTGGACTCCCCCACAAGTGGAAACATCTTCTTTATGTCTACCCTATCAAACCCCTTCACAATTTTAAAGACCTCCATCAGGTCACCTCTTAGTCTTCTCTTTTCTAAAGAAAAGATCCCCAGCCTGTTCAGTCTTTCCTGATAGTTGTATCTGTTGAATCAATAGCTATGTTTAGTTCTCACTCTGCAAAACACCAGAATATTCACTCAGTACGTGTAAAAATAATTATAAGCTGTTATTTCTTAAAGGGAAACTCTCTTCCCATGCCACTGATGCTGTCAAAAATGGATCATCTTTTATTTCAACCAGGGTTAGCGCCTTACTGCCTTTTGTTTCTGTCACCACTTTACTTCCCACTGACTTCCTGCATCGGTTCCCATCCCCCTGCCACTTTAGTTTAAACCCTCCCCAACAGCACTAGCAAACACTCCCCCGAGCCACACTTCCCAGCATAAATGACCCAAGCTGTAAAGAACAGATGGTTTTGTAGACCCCATAAAAATCCTCATACAATCTCATGGCTCTATCTCATACTCACCCTCTCGTGCATCTCTTTCACGGCCAGCCTCACTCAACCTGCTACTACCTGTGCTGCAGCCACAGGGCATGCATCACATATGTGCAGTAGGCAGCGTAAGGCAAACGTGTCTTGAGCATGAAGGGGATGCACAAGGGTGTTTGAGGGTTTGTGATGGTTGTTACTTATATTGAATTTCTGACCAACTCACATTACATATTATATTGGCACCACTACTGCCATGTCTTCGCGAATCTTGTCTGGTCTGTGCAATAATGCCCTTTCCTGAGGATCACTATGAAGACCCACAACTGATGCCACCCATTGTGTCACTGCAGAGTGGGTGTAGGTGTATTTGCAGGGCTCTTTTGTGCAGACGGCTGAGAGACGTCGGTGATGTCCCCGGTTGCACCCTGGAAGGATGCGAAGGAGAGGTTGTTGAGGGCAGTGGTGACTTTGGTCATTTCATCAAATCTCCGGGACCTGATGAAATGTATCCCAGGATGTTATGGGAGGTTAGGGAGGAAATTGCGGGTCCCCTAGCAGAGATATTTGAATCATCGACAGCTACAGGTTAGGTGCCTGAAGATTGGAGGGTAGCAAATGTTGTGCCTTTGTTTGAGAAGGGCGGCAGGGACAAGCCTAGGAACTACAGACCGGTGAGCCTGACATCTGTAGTGGGTAAGTTGTTAGAGGGTATTCTGAGAGACAGGATCTACGGGCATTTGGAGAGGCAGGGACTGATTAGGAACAGTCAGCATGGTTTTGTGAGAGGAAAATCATGTCTCACAAATTTGATTGAGTTTTTTGAAGGGGTAACCAAGAAGATAGATGAGGGCTGTGCAGTAGACGTGGTCTACATGGACTTTAGCAAAGCCTTTGACAAGGTACCGCATGGTAGGTTGTTACATAAGGTTAAATCTCACGGGATCCAAGGTGAGGTACCCATTTGGATATAAAATTGGATTGACGGCAGAAGACAGAGGGTGGTTGTAGAGGGTTGTTTTTCAAACTGGAGGCCTCAGGGATCGGTGTGCCTCAGGGATCGGTGCTGGGTCCGCTGTTATTTGTTATTTATATTAATGATTTGGATGAGAATTTAGGAGGCATGGTTAATAAGTTTGCAGATGACACCAAGATTGGTGGCATTGCGGACAGTGAAGAAGGTTATCTAGGATTGCAACGGGATCTTGATAAATTGGGCCAGTGGGCCGATGAATGGCAGATGGAGTTTAATTTAGATAAATGTGAGGTGATGCATTTTGGTAGATCGAATCGGGCCAGGACCTACTCCGTTAATGGTAGGGCGTTGGGGAGAGTTATAGAACAAAGAGATCTATGAGTACAGGTTCATAGCTCCTTGAAAGTGGAGTCACAGGTGGATAGGGTGGTGAAGAAGGCATTCGGCATGCTTGGTTTCATTGGTCAGAACATTGAATACAGGAGTTGGGATGTCTTGATGAAGTTGTACAAGACATTAGTAAGGCCATACTTGGAATACTGTGTAAAGTTCTGGTCACTCTATTATAGAAAGGATATTATTAAACTAGAAAGAGTGCAGAAAAGATTTACTAGGATGCTACCGGGACTTGATGGTTTGACTTATAGGGAGAGGTTGGATAGACTGAGACTTTTTTCCCTGGAGAGTAGGAGGTTTAGGGGTGATCTTCTAGAAGTCTATAAAATAATGAGGGGCATAGATAAGGTAGATAGTCAAAATCTTTTCCCAAAGGTAGGGGAGTCTATAACGAGGGGGCATAGATTTAAGGTGAGAGGGGAGAGATACAAAAGGGTCCAGAGGGGCAATTTTTTCACTCAAAGGGTGGTGAGTGTCTGGAACGAGCTGCCAGAGGCAGTAGTAGAGGCGGGTACAATATTGTCTTTTAAAAAGCATTTGGACAGTTACATGGGTAAGATGGGTATAGAGGGATATGAGCCAAGTGCAGGCAACTGGGACTAGCTTAGTGGTATAAACTGGGCGACATGGACATGTTGGGCCGAAGGGCCTGTTTCCATGTTGTAAACTTCTATGATTCTATGATTGGGTTGAGTGGTGTTGGCGGAATGAGTACTAGCGAGGTGAGTAGGTACAGGTACGATGAGGATGAGGTTTGAGTGGATATGAGGGGTGATGTGACAGTAGTGTTGGCAGTGCAGAAGGAGATGTGGGGTGGGGGCGGTGATGTGGCAGACGGAGTGTAGGGGAAAGAGTAAGTGTACTCACTTTGGCTGACCTACTGAGGTCATTGGAGCGCCTCCTGCATTGTTTGCAGGTGGGTGATATGTTGGTGGTGCAGGTGACCTCCTCTGCCACCTCGAGCCAGGCAGAGATAGGCCGCTTCCTCCTGCCCGCCGGGGGGAAGATCTCTGTCCTCCCTCTCCTCCTCACCCCATGTATTGATACCTGGAGTGAGGCATCATTAAACTGGGAGCAGCCTTCCCCCTGGGCTGCTCCATGCTGTAATTTTTTCTATTTGTTGCAGCATCTGTCAGTGGAGGACTGCCCCTTTAAATAGAGCTCCTCCAGCTGACAGATCTTACTGCGCATGTGCAGCCCGCCCGACGCACAGATCAGCAGTGGGGAACCCGGAAGACCAGGTAAGTGAATCCAATTATGCTACGATCGCGCGGGGAGCTGACTGATTTCGCCGGGCGCGTTACCCACACGTCCGATAGCCCCCCCGCCGAGAACCCGCAGCCCTGGTAACATCGGGCCCCTTATGTCCTCTTCACAACTTACTTTCCAATCGCATTGGAAAGACAAAGAACATTTAGTAGCCCACAGTTAGCACACAAACAGCAATTTCCAGGCTAAGATGCCATCTGTGTATGCAGTGGTTAGCACATGCTAGAGAATTATATATATTTTTTTGAAACTGCTTTATTTTAGGAGGATAATTTTGTACGAATATAGCACAAATAAGGCTCCCTAGAAACTTCATCAGTTGTGGTCGGGGCAAGGTCGAAAGGCTTGAGGTAAGCAGGTTTGAATCAGTCTGGCGATGGCCTGTCTTTTGGCTGCTACAGTCATCCCTCTTCTCCCTTGTATTGGGAACCGTCAGTGACCATCTGTCACGTTATGAATCATAAAAGATTATGCTTTAAAAAAAATTTTTTTTGTGGGTTTTTGTGTCTGATTTGGGAACCACTCTAAATTGGTCATATGGTCCTTTCACTGTCCATTGGGATGCCATTTCATCAAAAAAAATTAAGGAGGTTCGTCAGGCAGGATCTTCCCGATCTAAGAAGTCTTGTTGGTTTGCATAAATTCAATTATTCTCCTACAGATACTCCTCAAGTTTATCCTTGATGATTGATTACATTATTTCACGAGGTATAGATGGGCATGTTGTGGATTTGTCACCTTTCTTGACTGTGGGTATTATGTTAGCTTGTTTCCAATCTAGTGGTACCTGTCCGACATTCATTGACTTTTTCATGATGATTGTTAGCGCGTAACACATTTCATCCTGAATCTCTCATTGCCCTGAGAGAGATATTGTTTATCCCACAGGAATTTGTTCATTTCGAGGCCTGTTTAGAATCTCCATCTCATAGATAGTGAAGTCCCCAAGTCTCCATGCATAACTTTTGACTCAGGAGGGCATGTTGCTGTAGTCTTCTCTAGTAAATACTTCAATGAAGTGTTCATTTAGTATAACTATTCTCTGCTAATATTAAGTTTATTCTCCATCAGCATCCTTTAATGTTCTCACCCCCTCTGTAACATTGCACAGTTAGAATGTGAAAATACTAAATGGAGCAAAAATACTAAATGGAGCAAAAATGATGAAATATGACACGGTTAGGACAAGGTTAGTTTAGAAAATTGCCCAGTTTCTAAATGTCAAATGGGTAGATTTTAACTTTTGGGCGGCTGACTGGCTGAGCTCCAGTCAAATTTCTGAGGAAAGATCCTGGTTGCCCTTTCCGGGGGTGAAGAGGTTTGAGCCATTTTGAGGCCCAGGCACATTTAAATGGAACTGGTGAGCTGTGGGTGCCAAACAGGCATTCCGATGCAGATTCCTCAGGCCTGAGGAATTTTGACTGGCTCCTATGCCAAGCTGGACTGCAGGTAGGTAGATCTTGAGGGGAGGTAAAGCAGAACAAGGCGAGGCGAGGCGAGACTAGACTGGTAGCAGCCCACAGTATTTTTGTGGATCCAGAAGGAGCGCTCCTGTTTTAATACTTTAATACCCATCTAAATTGGCAAACAGAACCTTCATTTAACACCTTATCCAATGGAAGGCACCTCCAACAATGCAAAGGAGTGTCAGACTTGATTATGAATTCAAGTCCTAATGTGAGGCTCAAACTGACCTTTATTCAGGGATAGTTCCCATCGTACCATGTTTTGTTTGGGCTGATTTTTGACATATCTACTGTTGTACGACAACTTTCACTTACCAAAGATGCTCTTCCAGACAAGTTTGTTTTATTCGTTACCTCTGATATGTTTACATCCAGGCAAACAAGATCTGCAAAACACAAGTGCATTACACACAAAGGCTACTAAATTAATTGGCTACACAGTACTTTATGACTGCACTTCAATGAAACCTAGTTATAACACCATGTCACTGCACATACAATCGTCCAGTCATCCTACAATTTTAAAACAATTTTCTATTAACTTCCATTTTATGTCACAATACAACTTGTCAAATATTGGTTTTCTTGAATAAAAGAACAATGGCTACCATCAAACCACTAAACTAATCAAAAGTAAGTTAGCCCAGACTAAGCCTATCCACTAAGTTTGGCAACATTGATATTTGCCAATAATTTCCTCAATTTAATGATTAGCTGAGTTATTCAATTGATCCTGTGACACCCATATTGTAACATAATCTTCAACTTTCTCTAATCATTATCTTAGTCCTTTATGATAAACTGATTCCTTCTTATTTCTATGATTCTATGTTTGTTTCTTAACTCCCACTGTTTCATAAACTAAGTTAATGTCATACAGCACAATATCATCAATGCAACTTGAATATAATCATTAGTTCTGGGATAAATATTGCACCTTCAAGTCTATTTTTAGTCTTTGCATGTATAGGGAAGAGACTTGTACAGCAGTGTGACTTACCCCAAGGAAACCTTTCTGTAACTTGAGTTTCCTTTTTAATTATTTAATGGTCATCTTCTATTCTTGCAGGTACAGCAAGCAATTAGGAGGCGAATGGTATGTTAGCCTTAATTGCAGGGGGGTTGGAGTATAAGAGTAAGGTATTGCTGCAATTATATAGCACTCTGGTGAGACCACACCTGGAGTACTGTGTACAGTTTTGGTCTCCTTACCTAAGGAAGGATCTACTTGCTGTAGAGGGGGTGTAACAAAGGTTCACTAGATTGAGACGGTTGTCCTATGAGGAGGGATGGAGTAGAATGGGCCTATATTCTCTGGAGTTTAGAAGAATGAGAGGTGATCTCATTGAAACGTCTAAAATCCTTAGAGGGCTTGACAGAGTAGATGCTGAGAGGCTGTTTCTCCTGACTGGAGAGTCTAGAACTAGGGGTCATAGTCTCAAGATAGGTCAGCCATTTAGGACCGAGATGAGGAAAAATGTCTTCACTCAGAGGGTTGTGAATCCTTGAAATTCTCTACCCCAGAGGGCTGTGGATGCTCAGTCATTGAATATATTCAAGACGAGATTGATAGATTTTTGGACACTAAGGGAATCAAGGGATGTGGGGATAGGGCGGGAAAGTGGAGTTGAGGTAGATGATCAGCCATGATCTTATTGAATGGCAGAGCAGGCTCGAGGGGCCATATGGCCTACTCCTCCTCCTATTTCTTATGTTCTTATTAGAGTCATAGAGTTATACAGCACGGATAGAGGCCCTTCGGCCCATCGTGTCCGCGCCGGCCATCAAGCCCTGTCTACTCTAATCCCATATTCCAGCATTTGGTCCGTAGCCTTGTATGCTATGGCATGTCCGTACATTATAGACGGCTTTTTCTCCTGAGAATGTCATAAGTAACTTACGTTTGTCATCAAACAGACCTCGTAACGTAATTGTAAAATTAAATAACCATTGAGTCTTTTGAACTTCAAAATGCATCACAGGTGAAATATTCTACATTTATTTACACCAGCACGATCACAACAGTGTAGTACAGACACATCTTGGGTCAGAATGCTTTATTGTAACACTTCAGTCATAACTACCCATTTAGAATTTCCTATCACAATTTAATGAGAGTTAGTTGGGACCACCAGTCCAGCTTTCATAACATTAATGATTTGTTTCTACTGAGTGGCTGGTTAACTTGTGACAGTATTGTCGGGACCCTCTCTAATCCTATATTCTTATCAATGCACATTAACAAATATGTTCACTATTGTTTTTATTATCTTAATAAATACTTTTTTGTCTCTTTAAAACAATTATATTGTGCAGGCCTTAAAAAAATTATATAACTTCAGCAGAAGCATAATTTGGTAATATTCATGCCATTAGGTCTGTTTATTATCCAAACATTTCAGCCACTCAGACTGGGACAGCAGAAATAAGTTGTGCCCCACTGTGCAAGATAAAAAAATGCACATAGGTAACTAGCACCTTGAAATTAAATCTATATAAAATAGCAAATTGCAGATACAGAGGTCAATTTAAAAAATATAGATTAGAAAGCTGCTGATTATCAACACTACCTTCTTTTCATGTTTCCCTAGCAATTGGAAGGATTTTGCAGTCTGAGATTCGATGAATCATAGAATCATAGAATGGTTACAGCACAGAAGGAGGCCATTCAGCCCATCGAGCCCATGCTGGCTCTTTGTAAGAGCAATCCAGTTCGTCCCATTCCCCTACTCTTTCCCCGCAGCCCTGCAAATTTTTTCCCTTCAAGTATTTATTCAATTCCTTTTTGAAAGCCACGATTGAATTTGCTTCCACCACCCTTTCAGGCAGCACATTCCAGATCATAACTGCTCGCCGCATAAAAAAGTTTTCCCTCATGTCGCTGTTGGTTCTTTTGCCAATCACCTTAAATCTGGGTCTTCTGGTTCTCGACCCTTCCGCCAAAGGGAACAGCTTCTCTTTACTTACTTTATCTAAACCCTTCATGATTTTGAACATTGCTATCAAATCTCCTCTTAACGTTCTCTGCTCTAAGGAGAACAACCCCAGCTTCTCCAGTCTATCCATGTAACTGAAGTCCCTCATCCCTGGAAGCATTCTAGTAAATCTTTTCTGCACACACTTTAAGGCCTTCACATCCTTCCTAAAGTGTGGTGCCCAGAATTGGACACAATGGGTACAATTTTAAAAGGGAATAACGGGTGGGATGGGGGTGGGTTGGGCGTTCAAAATTGCAACCATTTCGGACCCGCCCCCAACCCGCCCGTTTCCAGTTTTCACCGGGGCAGGCGACCAACTTGCTCCCAAGAGGCAGTTTGGTGATTAAAACCTTTCAATGAGGCTGTGGGCCTCCATTTTTCCAGAGTTTCTGATTTCAACCCTGGGGGTGGGGCGGGATTCCCGGGCCTTCTCTTTCCCGCCACGTGAAATGAGGCAAGGTGTCTTTCTGGAATAACTTGTGGGCCTGGAGGAGCAGGAGTGCTCCCCCCAGGCCTAACAAGCTTACCAGCAGCGACCCCCCAACGATCGCGGACCCACCCGATCTCTGCCTTCCCCCCCAATGATTGCGGAACCCCCACCCCCGATCTCCGACCCCACTTCAATGATCATGGACCTCCACCCTGATCCCTCCCCAGTGATTGCGAACCACTGCCCATGATCCCCGACCCCCCTCCCAAACGATCGCGGACCCCCGCGATGTCCTCCGACCCCCCAAAACGATTGTGGACCCTCGCAATGAATCCTGATCCCAACAACCCCTCCCCGATCCCTCCCCCCATGACTGATTCCCCGTGCCAACCCACGCCCCATGCCACCTGTGCCCACCCCCCACCCCCCACCCATACAAACAAAGACTTACCTGAAGATTTACCTGAACACGTCCACTCCCTGACTGGTCTCCCGTCTGACTGAGACCAGCCTGTCAATCAGGCCGGTCAGTCAGGATGCAAACCGACAAAAAAAATAAAAGAACTCCTTACGTCAAAATCGTAAGGACGTCCAGGAAACCCATACTTCCAGGTTTCCCATCTGTAATTTGACCCCTCCCCCACACTCCCTTCCTGGCTTAGAGTCAAAATCATGCCCAATATACCAGTTATGGCCAAACCAGTGTTTTATAACCTATCATAACCTCCTTGCTTTTGTACTTTATGCCTTTACTATAAAGCCCAGGATCCCGTATGCATTTTAACTGCTTTCTCAACCTGTCCAGCCACCTTCAAAGATTTGTGAACATATTACCCCAGGTCTCTCTGTTCCTGCACCCCCTTGAGAATTGTACCATTTAGTTTATATTGCCTCTCCTCATTCTCCCTGCCAAAATATATCACTTCACATTCCTCCGCATTAAATTTCATCTGCCATGTGTCCGCCCATTCCACCAGCCTGTTTATGTCCTCTTGAAGTCTATTATTATCCTTCTCACTGTTTACTACACTTAGAAGTTTTGTGTCACCTGCAAATTTTGAAATTGTGCCCTGTACACCCAAGTCCAAATCATTTATATCAAAAAAAGCAGTGGTCCTAGTACCGACCCCTGGGGAACACCACTGTATGCCTTCCTCCATTCCGAAAAACAACCGTTCACCGCTACTCTCTGTTTCCTGACACTTAGCCAATTTTGTGTCCATGCTGCCACTGCCCCTTTTATTCCATGGGCTTCAATTTTGCTGACGAATGCCTTTTGAAAGTCCATAAACATAACATCAACTGCATTGCCCTCATCAACCCTCTCTGTTAACTCATCAAAAAACTCAATCAATTTAGTTAAACACAATCTGCCTTTAACAAATCTGTGCTGGCTTTCCTTTATTAATCCACATTTGTCCAAGTGACTGTTAATTTTGTCCCAGATTATTGTTTCTAAAAGCTTCCCCACCACCGAGGTTAAACTGACTGGCCTGTAGTAGCCGGGTTTATCCTTACATCCTTTTTTGAACAAGGGTGTAACATTTGCAATTCTCCAGTCCTCTGGCACCAACCCCATATTGGCAAAGGAGGTGGTGCCAGAGGACTGGAGGATTGCAAATGCAGAAGAAGGATTGGCAAATTATGGCCAGCACCTCTGCAATTTCCACCCTTACTTCCCTCAGCAACCGAGGATGCATCCCATCCGAACCGGGTGACTTCTCTACTTTAAGTACATCCAGCCTTTCCTGTACCTCCTCTTTATCAATTTTTAGCCCATCCAGTATCTCAACTACCCCCTCTTTTACTGTGACTTTGGCAGCATCTTCTTCCTTGGTATAGACAGATGCAAAGTACTCATTTAGTACCTCAGCCATGCTCTCTGCCTCCATGTATAGATCTCCTTTTTGGTCCCTAATCGGCCCCACCCCTCCTCTTACTCCCTGTTTACTATTTACTTGCCTATAGAAGACTTTTAAATTCCCTTTTATGTTGGCCACCAGTCTATTCTCATACTCTCTCTTTCCCCCCTTATTTCCTTTTTCATTTCTCCTTTGTACTTTCGATATTCAACCTGGTTCTCATTTGTATTATCAACCTGACATCTGTCATACGCCCCCTTTTTCTGCTTCATCTTACTCTCTATCTCTTTCATCATCAATTTCAAGAAATCTTAATTTTTTGAACTGATAGTTCAAAAAATTAAGTTTTGTGAATTTTTTTGTAGGGAAAAAATTGTCACATTTCACTTGTCCAACTTTTTGAATTGCCTTAGCAGGAGGGTGCAAACCAATTTCTAGGCCAATGAGTTGGTGAGTTTCTTCCAGTCCTTCCTTACACCACATAATGTTTGGTTGAAGAGGAACATTGGCAGAGAACTGGTAGCAGCTCAACTCCCAGCCTTTTTGCTGTTGAACAGCATGTGGCACTGTAGGGAAGGAAATGGAAGAGACGAAAATAATTTTAACATGGGCTAAATTTAAAATGAAACATCTGTAGTAACCGCAAAAAATAAGAGGCAACCCGGCTTTAAATATCTGTACACATAACCAGTACAAAGGAAGTCACCGGACTGATCTGCAAACCAGGTCATGGCTGCTGCTCAACGATTCTTGTCATACCTTCAGCCCCATTTGAAGGAATTGCTTTCATCACTAAACCAGTGCAACGACTTGCAAACTGTCTTGTGCTTTCCCTGTTGCTCAATGCGATCTACAGTGGCAATAAATAGAAAATATTGGTTGCAATGTCTATTGTGAATTTGGGTGCATTCAATAAATAAGAAAAACCATGGGTTTGATATCGAGCTGTGCGATAACAGTAATGAACCGATTATTGCATTTGTATAAAATGCCGTTTCCTCTACTTTACCAAAAAGACATTAGGGTACAATGGAATTGAATGGATTTCAATGGAAATGAAAATCGTGACGTTTCTGTAATGATTGGCCAATTGACAAATTGAAAATATACCTCATTAATTTATTTACTAATATGGAACAGTGTAATTTCAACCTGTATGTGTAAGTCAGATAAGCATTCAGGTAATTGAAAGAATAAAAGTTGTGGAATTCTGAATTTCTATGACAACTATTTGAACAGTTACACAAAGCCACAAAATTCTTTGGAACAAATCTCTTAAAGACTGACTGGATATAGTTTCATCACATTTGAAAAAGCATTGTTTTCTGATGGAGGAGTTAGCAGGTAAAAGGACATTTCTGCAAGGAACTTTCACTCTTATGTTCTTGGATGATAAAGGACAAAGGGGTAGAAATTGATTCGCACCTGAATTTGGGCGTAAACCCAGGGGGCGGCGAAACTGATGTTGCAAGAGGACCACGCAAAATTGGTCCTTTCGCTGTAAAGCACTTTGAAACGTCCTGAGGTTGGAAAGGCGCTATATCGAGTCAAGTCTTTCTTTTTTATTTCTTGCATCATCAGGATGCGATCAATGTGCTGCGGTCAACAGTTGCGCTCCAGGAGGCAGTACACTAGTCATGAAGAGGATGAAATTTAGCCAGCGGGGATGCCAGCACTGGGCTCCTGGTGAGTCTGGGAGGGAGAGAGGAGTCCAGGAGTGGAGCGGGGGGGGGAGGCGGTGGCCGGCAGCAGATGCAGTTTCAGTGTGGAGCCAGGAGGAGCATTCCTGTTCCTCCTGGCTTCATATTCAGGGGAGTCATTTTTCTTTACTTACCTTTTTGTGGCAGCCTCCAATGGTCCCTTTAAATGGGTATGCTGTAGTCAGACTTGATTGAATCAGAGAAAGGGACCTGAAACCGGGGTTAGACCCTGAATTTGCACAGTGTATGAGCCAAATCCAAGTTTCAGGCATGTGACCTGGATGACTCTGGGGCCCCCTAACCATTTAGCATGGGGCACTCTACAGGTGCGGCATGAGTGCACATATGCCCCATTTAAAAAAAGGAGGGAGAGAAAAAACAGGGAACTACAGATTGGTTAGCCTAACATCAGTAGTAGGGAAAATGCTAGAGTCTATTATAAAGGATGTGATAACAGGCCACTTAGAAAATATCAACGGGATTAGACAAAGTCAACATGGATTTATGAAAGGGAAATCATGTTCGACAAACCTACTGGAGTTTTTTGAGGGTGTAGCTGGTAGAATAGATAAGGGAGAACCAGTGGATGTGGCATATTTGGATTTTCAGAAGGCCTTTGATAAAGTCCCGCATAAGAGGTTAGTGTGCAAAATTAAAGCACATGGGATCGGGGGTAATATAGTGGCATGGATTGAAAATTGGTTAACAGACAGGAAACAGAGAGTAGGAATAAATGGGTCTTTTTCGGGGTGGCAGGCGGTGACTAGTGGGGTACAGAAGGATTCAGTGCTTGGGCCCCATCTATTCACATATATATCATTGATTTGGATGAGGGAACCAAATGTAATATTCCCAAGTTTGCTGGTGACACAAAATTAGGTGGGATTGTGACTTGTGAGGAGGATGCAAAGAGGCTTCAAGGTGATTTAGACAAACTGAGTGAGTGGGCAAATACATGGCAGATGCAGTATAACGTGGATGAATGTGAAGTTATCCACTTCAGAAGGAAAAACAGAAAGGCAGAGTATTATTTAAATGGTGATAGATTGGGAAATGTTGATGTACAAAGGGACCTGGGTGTCCTTGTACGCCAGTCACTGAAAGCAAACATGCAGGTGCAGCATGCAGTTAGGAAGGAAAATGGTATGTTGGCCTTCATTGCAAGAGGATTTGAGTACAGGAGTAAGGATGTCTTACTGCAGTTATACAGGGTCTTGGTGAGTCCACACCTGGAGTATTGTGTGCAGTTTTGGTCTCCTTATCGAAGAAAGGATATACTTGCCATAGAGTGAGTGCAGTGAAAGTTCACCGGACTGATTCCTGGGATGGCAGGACTGCCGTATGAGGGGAGATTAGGTTGACTCGAGTTTCGAAGAATGAGAGGGGATCTCATTGAAACGTATAAAATTCTGACAGGGCTAGACAGACTGGGGTGGGGGGGGGTCTAGAATGAGGAGTCACAGTCCCAGGATATGGGTAGAACATATAGGACTGAGATGAGAAGAAATTTCTTCACCCAGAGGATGGTGAAACTGTGGAATTCTCTACCACAAAAGGCTGTGGAGGCCAAGTCACTGAATACATTTAAGAAGGAGATCGATAGATTTCTAGACACAGAAGGCATCAAGAGGTATGAGGAGAGAGCGGGAATATGGTATTGAGATAGAGGATCAGCCATGATCATATTGAATGGCAGAGCAGGCTCGAAGGGCCGAATGGCCTACTCCTGCTCCTATTTTCTATTCCATATTGGACCCTTCAGCGCCTGTTCTTCGCCCGAAACATGGCTTTGTGCGATCCAATTTCTAGGCCGAAGAGACTAGTGACATGAAGCTACTCTTACCTACTTCTGTAAAACGTGCTGCAAATTGGATGTGGTGGGAAAACTTGAAAATACACATGTTATATGAAAAAGAATCCCAGTATGTGCAATTAGTAACATAATGAGGGAAGTGCATAACATATTAGCAGTCTTTGTTTACCATGACAATGCCAGTCTAAGCAATTCTACACACCTCACGTTGAATATATTTAAATTCCATTTTCTTCATTATGGTCAATAATAGTACTTTATTTATGGTATAATTAAAAGTTCCTGATGTACTCAAACACGAGGAGTGATTCTGTGCTCCCATAGAGCGTCGGTCAGAGATAGAGTTAACACATGGAAGTCCCAATTCTCTGATTCGTGCTCCCTGGGAGCACAACTTGCTGGAAACATGTGATCAATGTTTGAATGTAAGCAATTACGGATGTAGGTTATGCAGTTCCATCATTATATCACCAATTTCACATATCAGGATTCTTTGTTGTATTATAGATTTTACTTTGCAGATATTTTTTCCATTTTAAATATATAAAACCTCTGTATTTGATAATGTTAGCCTTCTTTATAAATGGGATAGCAGCTGCTAATTGCTTAGTGAAACAGGGTGTTTTGACTCTTACCTTTTTGTATGCAACTGCAATTTGCATCCCCCATCCTTCTGATGTTATCCTCTTTCGTGACAATGTGGCTTCTGTAAGAAGATTGCAAAACTGTACAAATTGTTCTCATTATCATTGTATGAAACTGAATAGCCACTGACAAGGTAACTATCCTGAACTTATAACCTAAGGGCCACCATCGTCATGAAAGTGTCTTTGGCAAACTTAATTTTACATTTGTTTACAATGGTGTAGATTGTGTTGAAATATATCACTTGATAGGTGACACCATTGCAATGTATAATTTTTCTACCTAATTAAAAAGACGTTTGTCAAACACATTTTCGTGAATATAGTGCTCCTTTAAACCTCAGTATTCCATGCCAACAGCTAAGCATAGATAAGTAACAAAGAATATGATTATATTTTTGGTTTAATTTGATATAAAAACATTGGATATATTTCCTTAAGGTAGCAAACCTATTTACAACTCCCTATCATGATGTTGTATAGTCGTCTGGAAGTACATTCTTTGATTGCCAGGAGGTACAGTCTTGTCTAAAATGCATTCTAACAGGTGCAGTTGTGTGTAATGCTTTATATTCAATGGTCTGATCACTCTACAGCACACCAGCACGCTACCTAATGAGTGTATTGAGTGGTATTGGAAAATATTCGGTAGTAGGCTGTTTGTTCACCTTCTCATCTGGGGAACGGTCCAACAAGTGAGATGATCCGATAAAAAGGGGTTGGGAAGGATATGCAAACAACATATCTGACAGACCAATAATAGAACTATTATTAGAGATACTGTAAAGCAGTGCCAGAGCAGGACCAGAGAGAGACTATAAAGCAGCGGGAGAGCGGGACCTGAGACTATAAAGCACAGTGAGAGGGGGACCTGAGAGAGACTATAAAGCAGCGCCAGAGCAGGACCTGAGAGAAACTATAAAGCACGGTGAGAGCGGGACCTGAGAGAGACTGTAAAGCACGGGTGAAAGTGAGACCTGAGATAGACCATAAAGTGCGGTGAAAGTGAGACCTGAGAGAGACTATAAAGCATGGTGAGAGTGGGACCTGAGAGAGACTATAAAGCAGCGCCAGAGCAGGACCTGAGAGAGACTATAAAGCAGCAGGAGAGCAGGACCTGAGACTATAAAGCACGGTGAGAGTGGGACCTGAGAGAGACTGTAAAGCAGCGCCAGAGCAGGACCTGAGAGAGACCATAAAGTGCGGTGAGAGCACGACCTGAGACTATAAAGTGCGGTGAGAGTGGGACCTGAGAGAGACTGTAAAGCACGGGTGAAAGTGAGACCTGAGAGAGACCATAAAGTGCGGTGAGAGTGGGACCTGAGAGAGACCATAAAGCATGGTGAGAGTGGGAGCTGAGAGAGACTATAAAGCAGTGCCAGAGCAGGACCTGAGAGAGACTATAAAGCAGCAGGAGAGCACGACCTGAGACTATAAAGCACAGTGAGAGTGGGACCTGAGAGAGACTGTAAAGCAGCGCCAGAGCAGGACCTGAGAGAGGCCATAAAGTGCGGTGAGAGCACGACCTGAGACTATAAAGCACGGTGAGAGCGGGACCTGAGATACTATAAAGTGCGGTGAGAGCGGGACCTGAGACTATAAAGCACGGTGAGAGCGGGACCTGAGAGATATTATAATGCAGCGGTGAGAGCGGGACCTGAGAGAGACTATAAAGCAGCGCAAGCGATGAGTCTGAAACAGACAGAAAAATCAAAAAGTGACGTTGCAACACAAGCAAAAGGGGCGGGGCAAATTACAGATAAACATCTAGTTTATTGGTTAGTGTTTTTGGTGGTTAGTGTTAAGTTAGTGTAAGTATTTATTTGATTGGTTAGTGTTTTTTTTAAGTGGTTAGACTTTCAGTGTTTTAGTGTTAGCTACACAATTGAATAGCCTTAAAGCTAAAATTTTTTTTAAAATAACTATTAACTAACATGGCAGGACAACTGGGGCCTCTCACATGCACATCCTTCGCCATGTGGGAACACTTTGTGTGGTCTGAAAAACCACATGTGGAGGAAGTGCCACCAACTGCTCGAGCTTGAGTTCAGACTTTCTGAGCTTATGGGGCAGCTGGTATCACTATAGTGTATAAGGGCAGCTGAGAGTTTTGTGGATAGCACGTTTCAGGAAATGGTCACCCCGCAGCTACAGAGAGTTCAGGAGGAGATGGAATGGGTTGCCACCAGGCAGACTAGGAGGAACAGGCAGGCAGTGCAAGGACCTCTGGGAGTGTAGCACTCACAAACTGGTATTCAGTGTTGAGTACCAGTGAGGGTGATGACACCTCAGGGAAGTGCAGTCAGAAGCAAATCCATGGCACCATGGAAGACTCGACTGCACAGGGAGGCTCAAGAAAGTGTAGCAATGAAGTTGTTATAGGGGATTCGATAGTCAGAGGGTTAGACAAGTGTTTCTGCAACTGCTGACATGAGTCCCGCATGGTGTGTTGCCTCCCTGGTGCCAGGGTAAAGGATATCACTGAGAGGGTGCAGAACATTTTGAGGGAGGAAGGGGACCAGCCAGAAGTCGTGGTCCATGGGGGAACCAATGACATAGGGAGGAAAAGTGTTGAGGTCCTGCAGTCAGAGTTTCAGCAGCCAGGGAGGAAGTTAAAAAGCAAAGGTAGTAATCTCTGGATTATTCCCAGTATCACGCGTTACTGAGTACAGGAATAGAAGGATATTGTGGCTGGAACAATGGTGCAGGAGGGAGGGCTTCAGATTCCTGGGGCATTCGGACCAGTTCTGCAGCAGGAAGGACCTGTTCAAGCTGGACAAGTTGCAACTCAACAGAGCTGGGAACAATGTCCTCAAGGGAAGGTTAACTAGTGCAGTGGGGGAGGGTTTTAACTTATTTGGCAGGGGGATGAGCACCAGAATGAAACATTAGAAAGGAGAAACAAGGTGCACAAAGGACTGGAAGTGACAAATAGCACTAGAGTAAAAAATAGTTCAGAAATAGGAGGGATCAAACAGGGGGCAAATGCGAGGCAGTCTAAAATGAGTTTAGAGCGCATGTGCATAAATGCACGTAACGTGGTAAATAAGGTGGGTGAACTGCAGGCACAAGTCGCCACATAGGACTATGATGTAGTGGCAATAACAGAGACCCGGCTCAAAGAAGGGGAGGATTGGGTACTTAATATTCCTGGTTACAAGGTATTCAGGAAAGATAGGGAAGGAAAGAGAGGAGGTGGAGGGTGGGGAGGGTGGCAGTATTAATCAAAAGAAACTATTATTGGATTGGAAAGGGATGATGTAGCTGAGGGTCAAAGACAGAATCTATTTGGTGAGAATTAATGAACAATAGAGGAGTTGTTACGCTACTAGGTGTATACTATAGGCCACCAAATAGTGGGAAGGAGATAGAGGAGCAAATTTGTAGGCAAATTACAGAAAGATACAAAAACTGTAGCGTAGTGATTATGGGGGACTTCAATTATCCCAATATAGACTGGGATAGTAACACTGTAAAGGGCAAAGACGGGGAGGAATTCCTGAAATGTATACAAGAAAACTTTCTTGATCAATATATTTCTAGCCCAACGAGGAAGGAAGCAGTGTTAGATCTAGTTCTGGGGAATGAAGTGGGGCAAGTGGAGCACGATTCAGTGAGGGAGTATTTGGGGCTCAGTGATCATAATATCATTAGGTTTAGAATAGTTATGGAAAAGGACAAGGAACAATCAAGCTTAAAAATACTTAACTGGAAGAGGGCTAATTTCAGTGAGTTAAAAAGGGATCTTGCCTTGTTGGATTCGAATCAAAAATTGGGAGGCAAAACAGCAATTGAACAATAAGAGGCCTTCAAGGTGGAGATGACAGAGGAGACACATTCCCACAAGAGGGAAAGGAAGGATATCCAAAACTAGAGCTCCCTGGATAACTAAAGATATGGAGATTCAAATGAAATAGGAAAAGGAGGCTTATGACAAATGTAAGGTTCATAATACAGTAGAGAACCAAGCTAAATACGGAAAGTACAGAGGAGATTTAAAAAGGGAATAAGTGGGGCAAAGAGAGAGCGTGAGGATAGATTAGCGGCTAACATAACAGGGAATCCAAAAGTCTTTTATAATCATATAAATAGTAAAGGGGCAGCCAAAGGAAGAGTGAGGCCGATTAGGGACAAAAAAGATCTTCTTGGGGAGGCAGAGGGTATGGCTGAGGTACTAAATGAATACTTCGCATCGGTCTTCACTAGAGAAAAGGATGCTGCCAATGTAGCACTAAAGGAGGAGGTAGTAGCTATATTGGCTAGGATAAAAATAGATAAAGAGGAGGTACTTAAAAGATTGGTAATTAGAAAAGTCACTGGGTCCAGATGGGATGCAGCCTAGGTTACTGAGGGAAGTAAGGGTAGAAATTGGGGAGGCTCTGGCCACAATCTTCCAATCCTCCTTGGATCTGGGGCAGTGCCAGAGGACTGGAAGATTGCAAATGTTACACCCCGGTTCAAAAAAGGGGAGAGGGATAAGCCCGGCAATTACAGCCAGTCGGCCTAACATTGGTGGTGAGGAAACTTTTAGAGATAATAATCTGGGACAAAATTAATTGGCACTTGGAAAAGTATGGGCTAATAAATGAAAGTCAGCATGGATTTGTTAAAGGAAAATCGTGTTTGACTAACTTGATTAAGTTCTTTGATGAAGTAACGGAAAGGGTTGATAAGGGTAGTACGGTTGATGTTGTGTATATGGACTTTCAAGAGGCATTTGATAAAGTACCACATAATAGACTTGACAGCAAAATTAAAGCTCATGGGATTAAAGGGATAGCAGCAGTGTGGATACAAAATTGGCTAAGGGACAAAAAGCAGAGAGTAGCGGTGAGCAGTTGTTTTTCAGACTGGAGGGAAATGCAGTAGTGTTCCCCAGGGGTCGGTAATGAAAAGGATTCGAAAATTTCATTTCCACACCGTTCACCTGACGAAGGAGGAAGCCTCCGAAAGCTTGTTGAATTTAAAATAAATTTGTTGGACTATAACTTGGTGTTGTAAAATTGTTTACATTTGCTAATAGAGGCATAGAGTACAAAAGCAAGGAAATTATGCTAAACCTTTATAAAACACTGGTTCGGCTTCAGCTGGACTTTTGTGTTCAATTCTGGGCACCACATTTTAGGAAGGATGACAAGGCCTTAGAACGGATGCAGAAGAGATTTATTAGAATAGCACCAGGGAGG
Source organism: Heptranchias perlo (assembly GCF_035084215.1). Lineage (NCBI taxonomy): Eukaryota > Metazoa > Chordata > Chondrichthyes > Hexanchiformes > Hexanchidae > Heptranchias > Heptranchias perlo. Next base: position 27,070,213 of record NC_090347.1, on the reverse strand, counting down.
AGGGACTTCAGTTTTGTGGAGAGATTGGAGAAGCTGGGGTTGTTCTCCTTAAAGCAGAGAAGGTTAAGAGGAAATTTGATAGAGGTATTCAAAATCATGAACGGTTTTGACAGAGTAAATAAGGAGACTCTGTTTCCAATGGCAGAAGGGTTGGTAACCAGGGGACATAAATTTAAGATGATTGGCAAAAGAACCAGAGGCCACATGAGAACATTTTTTTACGCAGCGAGTTGTTATGATCTGGAATGCACTGCCGGGAAGAGTGGTGGAAGCAGATTCAATAATAACTTTCAAAAGGGAATTGGACAAATACTTGAAGAGAAAACATTTACAGGGCTATGGGCAAAGAGCAGGGGAGTGGGACTAATTGGATAGCTCTTTCAAAGAACTGGCACAGGCAAGATGGGCCGAATGGCCTCCTTCTGTGCTGTAACATACTGTGACATTATGAACTACTTATCATTAAAACAATGAATCTTCTAAGGTCTGTATCAAAGGGGAGTTGTTTTAGCCACACTGAGCAGCACTGGGAGCCCTTCATTTGCAATATCCCTTCATTGTAATAATTTGTAATAAGAATCCACTACAGTTTGGTATGTTAAATCTAATCAAAGTTGATTAACCTTCTGATTGATTTGAATGTTGTGAGATTAAAAAGTAGAAGGTATATTTAGGGACTTCAGGATCCTTCTGGTAATCAATTTTAAACTGAGAATGAGCTGTACTAATATTCTCAGGAAATGATCAGTCCTCTGATCAAAATTGCAGGGTAATATCCATGAGGTATCTGGCAATAAACCACATGACTTCCTGTGATTGCTGGTAATTGGTCACTGAGCCAGTCAGGCACCAACACCATTGTTCACTTTCCACCAGTAGATGGCATATGTCAGCAAGCAACATACAAACGTGGAGAATGCAAATACATTGGTACCAGTGTAGCTTAACATTAATGAGAGAATAATTTACAGTTACAGCGAAAGAAAATAACCATCATTGATGACATTTTATGAAATAACTTTACTATCCCACATTCTACTTACATTTGCTTTAAAATATGAAATGAAAGAAATTCACTTTAAAATTCAATATCATATATCAAACTAGTTTTTAAATGCATGATGATGTAATAGATGATGTAAACCTCTCTATTCATTTAGTGACTTAGACTCAATCAATTCACTTCTTTCTTTCCTGCATTTTGGACAGACTTTGAGCTTGATGCTGTTCAAAAATGAGATAAACTTGAATTGTAAAATTAAAATCAAGCAAATACATAACTTATAACAAGGCAAATCTTACTCAGAATAAAAACAGTTTTTACAGCTATTCCCATGGTGTAACTCAATTTAACTACATCAAATCATTATTCAATAATATCTAAGTGGGTATACGGAACTGCAGTTTTGAAATACACTCTCTGACGACACTACAACATGTAAACACATTAATTATTGTACTATAGTGATGAAGTGTCTAATAATTTCTCATAATAACTTACCTTTGGGACACTTCAATTCTGGAAGATCTGCGTCAAGTTGAATTAGAAAAACATCACTGACGCATTCAGTTGTTTCATCTATAAAAGTAAACTGGGACACAGGAAGAGATGTAAATTAAATTACAAAAAACAAGATTTGACTGAGCTCTTATAATTTGGTCTTTGACTAAGAAAATATCAATGAAACTCAGTGGTGCATTCTGAGCTGCTACTTTATAAATGGGAAGAATAGATGAGTACAGTTCACAAAGCCAAGCCAACTTCCTTCCTATTCTCCACTTCAAAAGTGAATTTTATGGCTAGACCGAGCTCGGCCTCCTGTTCAGAAGAGGTTTTTGCCCACAGGGGATTGAGTAGACTGATAGACGCATGGAGGAGTGACTTGACTGAAACTGAAGCTTTGTTGCCTCTGACAAGCGCAGTCAGCAGCTTACTGGAGTCTTGGCTAATAGGGGCAAAAATCACACACAAATCCAGATAAGGGCAAAATATCACACACAAATCCAGATAGGGGCAAAAATCACACACAAATCCAGATAAGGGCAAAATATCACACACAAATCCAGATAAGGGCAAAATATCACACACAAATCCAGATTGCCACCATACAAAATATAACTGTCTACACACAAATAGCATTTTAAAATATTTTGGTAATCTCAATCAGCATCCACTCTAATTGTTCAATTTTTGGTTGACTTAACAGAAATGTGATTATAGTATTCTGTAACTGATTAAAATGTATCACTTGAAATAGAAATATAAGTACTTACCTTTACACTGTAGATTTGAAAGCAAACAGGTTGATATCCCATTCGTACATAGTATGATGTAACATCTACAATAAATGGATCTGCACCTGACTGTTGTCCAGATGATGTTGACTGTGAAAAGCATTTAAACTTGTTAGCTTAACTGGCTAGAAATGGAACACCAATTCTTAATTTTGCTATTTTTCAACAGATTAATGGTTGGAAGTCGAAAAGCTTTTCACTTAAACTACATTTAACTAATCATCTATAAGGATTTTGAGTTATTTGTGTGTTGCAGATTAACTTGTTTAGATGACAAGAGGTCATCGACTTGAAATATTAACTCTGTTTCTTTCTCCACAGATGCTGCCCGACTTGCTGAGTATTTCCAGTATTTTCTGTTTTTATTTCAGATTTCCAGCATCCGCAGTATTTTGCTTTTGACATTATATTGGACTAACTGTAACTAAACCTACCCAAACACACAAAATAAGAGGATCTGTGTGATAATTGAAGGACTGAAATAACACTGTCCATTAATAATTAATAATGTTAATGTATTCATGTTAAATTTCTTTATCCATTGTTTTATCAAATGCTTTGACCATTTATTTTAAATGGGTTAATGCCTTTGTTAGAATAGTGGACAAAGGAATTTCATAAGAAAACATCAATATACTGAATACTAGTTGTACAGAGTGATTTCAACCCCTGAGAATCCACTCATTTGCTTACTACTGTTCAGGGGTGTGGTTTTTAAGTTCAGTATTAGTTTATCTGCATGGTCTGATTAAAAATGCAGTTGAAATCATGCAGAAAAGGCACTCACAGATATTACCTGTAGAAGGTTATGTTATATACAATATAGGTACTTCCGTATGAGATCATCCATACAAGATGATCCCTACTTTCAGCTCAATCACACCCCCAAAACTATCACCTGCATTTAAGATCAGGGATCACATTACAATAGTATTGTAGACTTTACCTTTCAAGCTACTAATGTACTGCTCCCCTCTCTTTGATTATGTGTATGCTTAGAATACGATCTAAATTTGCATCCTTCTCACTTCCAAGTTGCTTTGTTGGAAGGCAAGGTTCTAGATTCCATTCCAAATATTAATTAAAATAATTGAATTCTCAGTTCCAGTCTGCCACTCCCCAACCATGATAACATACAGTGGTGGCACTGAGCTGAACAGTCAGGACACATTCAAAATCCATTCTCTCATTTATTGCAAGTAATCCATATGCCATTTCAGCTTTCCAGAGAGGTGAAAATTTGATTTGAATGTGCGGTCACCGTTCTGTGTTCTATTGCTGCACATTAACAAAATCGGGCGACCAACTTGTAAGTGAGGATAGTGCTTTAAGCATACCCATATATTATAGAGAGAGCAGCAGATCCAGAGCAGAGAGAGGACAGTGGGAAATTACCACAGGGTGGAAAATTTACATCTTTAGTTGCGATATTGTGCCTGAGACTCACTGTGTGTTTGGCTCCAGGGGCAGGTTGATTTCTATACTTGCCGACTGGAACATGCCACGGTCACAAGTCCAGAAGTATACCTGCAGCCAAATAATGAGCGGGTGCCTAACATAGCATAAGTCCTTACTTGGATACAAGACAAGTCTCCAACTTTGATTACCAAACAGCAGCGTATATTTACCATCTTATACAGAAGTATATATGATAGTAGTCAGGATAATAGATTCATAAAGCCATTGACTTGCTACTTACTTAACCAACCATATAACAATCACATCAAAAGAGAGTCTACGGTGTAGGGTTAACAGTTGTGTCTGCAGTCTTTTTGTATGTCTAAAACAAATTTTAAAAAGTATATTTGGGCTCATTGAGGCAAGGACTGCCAGTGCAGGCAAATGCATCACTATGGATTACTGTCCCACCTCTTGTATAGCACATATGGAGAGTGAAGCTCCCTCTACTCTCCCCCAACAATCTACCTTAAAACAAATCATGCCCAACTGCATGAGTTTGAATGAGATTGCAAACTAAATGCTATTTTGTGTCAAACTGTAGGCAATGTTGTGCTGTGGACTTGTAGGCTAAAATATAGCTCCCCTCCCACCTTGCTTGGGAGCCAAATAGGCGTTCCACCTGTCCAGGCCAAAAAGCATTCAAATTTGGTGGGCTGGGCCATTACCACAGCCCAGTTACATCCCAGTTATAAAAAGCTATATTGACAAACAAATGACTAGGAAGGAACAAACCTGGTGAAACTGTGTGATTTGAGTTTGTATGAATTTATTTAGTCTGGTAGTTTAATGGAAGTGTTAACCTCTTTTAATAAAAATGAGGTAATGCTTAAAATAGCAGAAAAATAAATGTCATTATGACAGGTTAATGTGTTTATACACAAAAATTGCCCAGTGCGATTTCAACCCATTGGAGCTTCCTGACCATTTACCAGACATTGAATTTAAAGATCATAAGGGAGAGTTTCCGCTTTGGGCACAATTGGCTAATTGGACGCAAATTGCACTTGAAATTGCACTGGTTAGGTTACAGTTCAAGTTTCTGCTAAAATTCATTTGCATAATCACAAACGTAAAATCTTCCATGAACCAGCGCAATCAGTCAGCATAATAGAACGTAATTGTTACTTTTTTTTCTTTGCATTAAAAAATATTCATTGATATATTTAAGAGTGGTAATCTGGTGCAGTTCTATTAATACAGATGAAAGTGGGTTTATCACCAAAAGTAAGTATTTTTAATAAGAGTGTCTGGTCCTCCATCTGTGCGTAACCTGATTTTAAATCGCTGAAAATCACTTTTAAAAACTATACTGAACCATTTACTTGTTTCATTGGTGTACACGAGTCAGTTTCATAGTAAATTAAATATTTTAAATGCGTCTACTAGTGCCTCTGCGCCTAAGAAAACGAGCTTAATTTGAAGAATCTCCTTGAACGGTTGCAATTGGCAGAAACTCGCCATCCTCGTTATTTCGATCTGGGGGCGTGGCCAGTTTTGTGGGCGGGGCCGGTTTTGGCGCAACGATTTTTGAACCAGTAACTCGATTTCCCCTTGACATAACTCACGCTTGATTTTCCGTGATATTTTACGCTGTTTCGGGCGGATTGAGCTGATAAAACCAGCGCAATCTAATGGAAACTCTAATCCCATATTAGGAACCACTTGAAAATGAGAAAAAAGTTTTCATATTATTATGGGCTAGAAATTACTGTCAACAATAATAGCAAATGAGTGGTTTACATAATTGTTATTTTAACAGATTTGTTAACCTGTTTAAACAATGATATGGTGTCAATAATATTACTTACTGAATTTCTCTCACTTAACTCATTGTAATCACTATATAATAATATAATCTAGAACACTGCCTGCTGATTTTAGTACTTAGTATGAGTGCAGACCCCATCTTCTGATGATATTTCAAACTACAATGCTTCAAAGGCTACTCAGGTGAGGGGGAAAAGGTTATGTTCACAAGCAGGTAGCCTGTTAAGTTCTTTCTTCTGCACCTTTTACATCACAGTGCACACATATAGGGTACAATAGGGATGAAATCTGAACTGCTCTTACCATTTTAGCCAGTTCGGGTATCATATTACGTAGGCTGTTGATGTTGCTGTTATACCATGGATCTATGCTACCCAAATACCTGGACAGCTCACAAGAAAGGTCATTGCGCAATAAAGGGAAGACCTAAAAAAAAGTATTTAAAAAGCTTTCACTATTGTCTGTTTGCAGATGCTGACAGTATATCCAATTTTTTTTTAAAAGGTGATAACAGTAACTCTGGTCATTTAATAATTGTTTGCAACACAATTCGTATTAACTATTTTAGATCCGCATGCAACATTTCAACAATATTAGAATATAAAGAGGCTCACTATTCCTTACTCAAACATAAAGAATAACTCTTACACTACTCAGCACAATATTTATTATATAATAATACTGGGGCAGAAATCGCTCAGAGAATAACGGTGAGCTCAATAGCGCTCACTGTTGTTAGTGGCAAAATCGCGTTCGCACATGCGCTGTGAAACGCGGAAATCCAGAACTTGCTCCTATTGGTTTGCCGGCGATATGACGGCTTCGAATTAAAGGGACATCGTACACTGCAATCAGAGAAATCATTGAACCAGGGCCGACTTGCTCATCTGCCCAGCAGGAAAGTAACTAATATCGCCACAGAACAGGTATGTTTTAAAAAATACCAGGTCTAAACTAAGTTTCAACAGTGCAGTTAGTCCTAATGACTATCAAACAACTAAAAATTAACTTTTAAAAATGTGGAGTCTCATATTACTCCTTAGTTTTTGGTCATTAAAACATTTTTTTTAAATTAAAAAAATCAATTTTTAAAAAACTTTTCCCTTCTATCTCTTTTATTTAAGTTGATTATTTCTTACCCTCTCTTTTTTCCACTGTCTATAACTGTTTTGACAATGATTTTAATGTTGTACCTTTCACTTCCCGGATTTCACGTTCCAAGTCTGCAGAAACAGTTTTGCAGCTTGTCAGAAATACTGCATTCTGATTGGTTGAGGGGAGAGAGTGCTCCTCTGGTTTCTCCCACAGGTCCTAGCTTCGCTTGAACTGACACTGGGATCTTCTCCACTTCCTATTCGAGGAATTGCACCCAGTAAAGACCGCAGTAAGCTAGTGGGTTAGGATAAATCTATGGAGCGGCGAGCACTGTTGGTTTGCTGCTCCGAGCAATTTCTGCCCCAATAAAATGGAGTTAATGTCGATAGAAGACTTGCGTCTATATAACAACTTATCATGTCCCTTAAATGTCTCAAAGGGCTTCAACATAGCTATTTTGCAAATTGCATTCTGGTTTGTTCAGGGTCAACGATATTGTATTATCAGTCATGTAGTTAGCAGGGACCAATCAGATCTAATATGTAATGTGTAGAGGTGACACTCCTCTATTGTCTCCATTACAGGAAGTAATAATTGAAATACAGCTCAAACACACACCTTGCCAGCAGACACTGGATTCTGCTTCTCACTTGTAACAGGGATGTAGTAGAACTGCAAGTTGAGTTTTGTGGTCAGAACGCATCTTCTTGCTTCTCTTTTCCTAAGTAAAGAAAATTAAAATAAAATATTTGTTGTCATTATTTTAAGCCGAGTATTCTTGATCATTTTGACTACAGTACTGTTATTGGTTTTAATAAATCTGTATTCTTGTTACTTTGAGAAGGCTTTTAATGCGATCACTTGGCACCCTCAAATCATGGAATTTTACAAAAATTTGGTTCATCCATAACATAAACAGAAAGCAATGGAAGCGGAAATGACTGACTTTCTGTCACATTTCAACAAAAATTATGAATCCATTAAAAAACCTGGAGTTTAATTTGGAATTCTTAAAAGAATCAAGATGTCTTTGTATTACACTATTGGAAGAATCATTAATATGTTGATTTTACCAGTAACATTACTAAATAGGAAACATAATAACATTTAATTACATTCCTCAGCCACTGTGTACTTGAGATTTTAAGATGGCAGGTCTGGCAATGGTCCAAAAGTAGCTCATTTTCTGCCTCTGCCAGAGCCGCCACTTCGAAACTGTGAGCGTACCGTAATTTCAAATAGGGACTGACTCCCTAATCATACCTGTCACGACATATGAACCCATCAGACACAAATGGACTTTAAAATAATTGTTATGTCTCAGCTGGGCTGGCAGTCGTAGGGGTGACTAGAATGAACTTCAGTGACCCTGGGCTGGGGGGAAGCTGGAAATAGTTAACCAGAATTCCCTCTCCTGATGACTATCAATTGACTCGTGCTGGAAAGTGTACAAGTGTAGACATCAGGTAAAAATAGGGCCAAATTGGGCTGTGATGCTCACCACAATCTAATAGCGCCCTGACATTCATTGTCAATTGGTTGATGCCGCAGGATGCCACAAACCGACAGAACCATAATCTAGCACAATGCAGCGGTTTATGTAAATGAGGGAAGAAAATTCAAGAGGGAAAAGTACCTATTTAAAAGAACAAGGAGGGCAAGTAATCATTTATTTTATAAAATGACATTCTACTGTTTTAATGTAACCCACTGTCAAATTTAACAGGAAAATTGATATAAATATGGAGTAGAATAAAGCCAGAAGCAGATGTTGGATACTAACTAAAAAGGGGCACTTTTCTTATTTTGTACATCGTTTTTATAAACACTGACAAAAAATACCTCAAAGAAAGGAAAGCATTTGCTAATCTTCCCAAAATGCAATCATTCCCAATCACCACAACACGTGCAGTGCTGAGCTTTTGTTGTTTCAAGGTGAATAACATCGCATTGCTACCAAACTTCCGCTGGAGTTTCATATCGTCCCCTGTTGCAGTATTATCATAAATTTCCGAAAGAAGCAGTGCGTTATCTGAATCACAACTTTTTTTCTTTAGGCAGCCTCTTCTGACCAGCTTGGGCTGCTTTTCTTCATTGTATTCTGCAGGTGACACATCATTTCCAAGAGATAAATCCCCACAGTCTCTGACTATGCCACTGTCTGTTGACAGTACTGAAAATCTTGTTTGCTCAACGTTGCTACTGTCTGTTGGCTCACTCATTTCAGAATTGTCTGAGTCACTGTTTACGAAATCCTGGCTACTGCCAAGCCGATTTTTAACAAATCGCACCAGTTCCTGCCCTGCAAAAAATATAACAACAACATGAGCCAGAGGCTATATATACACTGTAGAGATAATATATAATTTTGGATAATACGTTATCAACATAAAATACTGGTAGGTATGACTTTTTTGTATTTTAGATGGTGTAGCAGGTTGCAGGCAGAGACATGTGTAACGAGGACAGAATTTTACAAGTTCTCACAAAATTAATCTCGGTGGTTGCTGGGAACAAAGAAAAATTGAGTAAACTAAAAAGGGTTAAGTTATGAGGACAGATTGCATTGACCAGGCTTATATCCCCTTGAATATACAAGATTAAGGGGTGATTTAATTGAGGTATTTAAGATGATTAAAAGATTTGATAGGGTAGATAGAGAGAAACTATTTCCTCCGGTGGGAAAGTCTAGAACAAGGGAGCGTAACCTTAAAATTAGAGCTAGGCCATTCAGGGGTGAACAAATGTAAGGAATCTTACAACACCAGGTTATAGTTCAACAGTTTTATTTGAAAATCACAAGCTTTCGGAGGCTTTCTCCTTCGTCAGGTGAGGAAGGAGAAAGCCTCCGAAAGCTTGTGATTTTCAAATAAAACTGTTGGACTATAACCTGGTGTTGTAAGATTCCTTACATTTGTCCACCCCAGTCCATCACCGGCATCTCTACATCATTCAGGGGTGATGTCAGGCAGCACTTCTTCACACAAAGGGTAATGGAAATCTGGAACTCTCTTTCCCAAAAAGCTGTTGAAGCTAGGTCAATTGAAAATTTCAAAACTGGGATTGATAGATTTTCATTAGGCAAGGCAGGTAGATGGAGTTAAGATCCAGATCAGCCATGATCTGATTGAATGGCTTGAATGGAACAGGCTCGAGGGGCTGAATGGCCTACTCCTGTTCCTAAGTTCCCAACTATAATAGGATACCAACATGCAACAGATCTCCCATAGCTTAACCAAGTTGTGCATGTGATTCGTAGTTCTGCATTTGAACTTCTGAAGACAAAAGGGACAACATTCCCTAACTTTGTCTCAGGAAGAGTTCCACAGATGATGGAAGTGGTGTGTCAAACTTCACTGCAGGTATTATATGGTTTTTTTTTTAATTCATTCATGGGACGTGGGCATCTCTGGCAAAGCCAGCATTTATTGCCCATCTCTAATTGCCCTTGAGAAGGTGGGGGTGAGCCGCCTTCTTGAACCGCTGCAGTCCGTGTGGTGAAGGTTCTCCCACAGTGCTGTTAGGTGGGAGTTCCAGGATTTTGGCCCAGTGATGATGAAGGAGCGGTGATATATTTCGAAGTCAGGATGGTGTGCGACTTGGAGGGAACGTGCAGGTGGTGGCGTTCCCGTGCGCCTGCTGCCCTTGTCCTTCTAGGTAGTAGAGGTTGCGGGTTTGGGAGGTGCTGTCGAAGAAGCCTTGGCGAGTTGCTGCAGTGCATCCTGTGGATGGTACACACTGCAGCCACTGTGCGCCAGTGGTGGAGGGAGTGAATGTTTAAGGTGGTGGATGGGGTGCCAATCAAGCGGGCTGCTTTGTCCTGGATGGTGTCGAGCTTCTTGAATGTTGTTGGAGCTGCACTCATCCAGGCAAGTGGAGAATATTCCATCACACTCCTGACTTGTGCCTTGTTGATGGTGGAAAGGCTTTGGGGAGTCAGGAGGTGAGTCACTCGCTGCAGAATACCCAGCCTCTGACCTCCTCTTGTAGCCACAGTATTAATGTGCCTGCTCCAGTTAAGTTACTGGTCAATGGTGACCCCCAGGATGATGGTGGTGGGGAATTTAGTGATGGTAATGCCATTGGATGTAAAGCGGAGGTGGTTAGACACTCTCTTGTTGGAGATGGTCATTGCCTGGCATTTGTCTGGTGCAAATGTTACTTGCCACTTATCTACCCAAACCTGAATGTTATCCACATCTTGCTGCATGCGGGCACGGACTGCTTCATTATCAGAGGGGTTGCAAATCGAACTGAACACTGTACAATCATCAGCAAACATCCCCACTTCTGACTTTTTGATAGAGGGATGGTCATTGATGAAGCAGCTGAAAATGGTTGGGTCTAGGACACTGCCATGAGGAACTCCTTCAGCGATGTCCTGGGGCTGAGATGATTGGCCTCCAACAACCACTATCATCTTCCTTTGTGCTAGGTATGATTCCAGCCAATGGAGAGTTTTCCCCCGATTCCCATTGACTTCAATTTTACTCGGGCTCCTTGATGCCACACTCGGTCAAATGCTGCTTTGATATCAAGGGCAGTCACTCTCAACTGACCTCTGGAATTCAGCTCTTTTGTCCATGTTTAGACCAAGGCTGTAATGAGATCTGGAGCCGAGTGGTCCTGGTGGAACCCAAACTGAGCATCAGTGAGCAGATTATTGGCGAGTAAGTGCCACTCGATAGCACTGTTGACGACACTTTCCATCACGTTGCTGATTATTGACAGTCGACTGATGGGGCGGTAAATGGCCGCATTGGATTTGTCCTGCTTTTTGTGGACAGGACATACCTGGGCAATTTTCCACTTTTTCGGCTAGATGCCAGCATTGTAGCTATACTGGAACAGCTTGGCTCGAGGCGCAGCTAGTTCTGGAGCACAAGTCTTCAGCACCACAGCCAGGATGTTGCCGGGGCCATAGTCTTTGCTGTATCCAGTGCATTCGGCCGTTTCTTGAAATCACGTGGAGCGAATCAAATTGGCTGGAGACTGGCTTCTGCGATGGTGGGGATCTCACGAGGCCAAGATGGATGATCCACTCGGCAGTTACGGCTGAAGATGGTTGCAAACGCAAATGTGGACATTGTGGAAGATGCTGAATGTTAAAGTGCTGTTGCCGTAGCTCCTATGTTCATGGCATAAATATGTAGGACAAAATTAGAACAATAGCAACTCTTGTGTAGTGTTGTGGTCAGAATCTTAGAGGACTTGCAGCTGAGACATATCCCTTCAATCCTGAAGAAGGCGGACTCTAGTGTGGAGCAGATCACCCTCAGATCTACTAGTCCACATGGCTTTGGGCTATACTTAGTCCATAACAAGGCATAGGTCTTCTGTACAGCCTACCAAACTCGGATACAGTGACCCATCTTTGAGTGCATATAAACTTTGCAGAACAGTTGTCAACAATGACAGTAAGCTTCTTTGATGTCTACCACCAGTTTTTTGGCCACCTTCATCGTGTGTTTTCCCCTGGATAGATTGGCTATGGTGTGCTTTTCCAGCAACGTCTACACTTGTTAGTTAACACAGATTGGGTGCAACTCTTAAGCCAAGGAGCAGAACATTGACATCATAAACTAGGATAGCAGAGCTCAGGGCATTTATCTACATCAAATTTGAGAAGACTTAATCTTAGATACATGGCCTTACTTGCCTTATTCTTAATTAGTTCTTGTATCTTGCTTACTCAGGGAAATAAAGATTTAAAGCAGCATTAAAAATGATAATCTAGCAGTTCCGAGGAAATGTAGTTCACTACCTTTTGTATACAGTGAGAAGCTATTCCTTAACTAGAATACTAAATCGAAGACCACAGAAGTTTTAATCAGGAGACAAACTGAGCAGGGGCAAGGTGCTACCGTAGAAGAGCGTGAGGATCAGAGTATGTCAGTCTCATTAACTTCTTACTATGCAGTTATGAAGCAATGGCAGAGACCCAAGAGTGGTCATTTGACTTGTCAGTAAAAGAATGCTGAGTGGTTTGCAAAGACCAAAAGAAGAAAAATAGTTGTTTAAGGCTTGATGGAGATTGAGGGGGGGGGGGGGTGGGGGAGATATTTTGATCAAAACTTCTTTATACAGGAATTCATACAGCTTAATCTTTGAGCGATAACTAACACTGCTTCACAAGGGGGAAAAAAATCAAATATCCTTAATGAAATAGCCAAGATTTTAGCATTGGAAAAGAAACAGATGTCCCCATCAGTAGAGTTGGCAAAATAGGATCACCATTTACTGCAATGAATGTCTGGGTTGCAGGATGGGGAATTAACTAGTCATTGCCAGTGTTCCTATAAGGTCCATTCCCGGTGTTTATCTTTGTGATCACTGCAATACGCAACAGAAGTTGGGATACAGACCCATACTACAGTGGTAATTGACTTTCAGAGTAGTCCAAATAAATAATCCAAGTCTAGCAGTGTATCAATGATATGTGATAAGCAAGGCCTACACTGAACATAACCCACATTTTTCTATCTGTGCAAGAATTACATAAAAATATTTATTTCCAATGCTACAGATTTTTTTCACACAAAAGAGAATTCATTTTTAAGGATCTAGTAAAGGCAGAAGGAGCACCTGACACAAAGCAATAAGTTTAGCATTAGGGTTTTTAGTTTCACAAGATTCAACAAATCTCATCGTAGTGAATACAAGGTGAGCTTCACATGAGATCATAAGATAATTGAAGATAAGAAAAGTTATTGACCCATCTTAATTCATCTTCTAGAGAGATCCTAACATTCCCCCATAGTAGCATCCAATTGTTTCTTAAATGATTTCAGAGTTTTTGCCTCCACTACTCTATCTCAAAGTTTATTCCACACGTTGGTCACTGTGTGTGAAGAATTTCCTGATAACAGTCCTTAAATTACCTTTCACCTGTGTCCCTTGTTCTATTCCCACAGTTTAATTTGAAGTAATACTCCGGCTCACTTTTTCTACACTCTTAATAATCTTATATACTTCAATAAGATCACTTCTCAGATGTCTCCTTTCTAGGCTGAAAAGCCCAACTTCTCCAATCTTTCCGCGTCACTCAGATCTCTGACATTAGAGATCGGCCTCATGTCTCTTCTCTGCACTGCCTCCAGCACTTGAACGTTTCTCTTGTTTCTTTGTGGCCAGAACTGAATACAATATTCAAGGCGCATTTTGACCAGAGCACTATAAAGTTTGATCACTACCTTCTCCGACTAATATTCTACTGTTTTGGCTATGTGGTTCAACATCATATTCGCTTTCTTGATTGCTGCTCTGCATTTGGTTGCATGCACTTTGTGTTGCGTCCACTAAGACTCCTAGGTCTCTTTCAGTTTCATCCTATTCCTGGGGATTTATTTGTTTTGAGCCCTTTTAGCCTTTCTAAGATTTCCATCTCATTTCCAAAATGATTGACTCAGCTAATAGTTCGTTTTTTTCTGCTATTGTATAATCTTTTATACAGGAATCAAACCATTGACTGCTTTTTCCCATGTAACAATCATCTTGCTTCAAAGTCATCCACCGCGCATAAAGTGTTTTGAGGCATTTTTAAGAGATGTGATAAGATGCTGCGTAAATGCAAATTATTCTTCTTTTAAAATTACAGTCGACTGCGATATTGGTAATGCGTCTTTTCATAAAATGGGGTTGAAAATGAACTTAGCTCACTGATAAACTTTAACTCATGGAGTTTATAAGGGGCAGTATTGCCCGGCATATTCCTCACTCTACCATTACCAACAAGCCAGGGGATCAACCCTGGTTCAATGAAGAGTGTAGAAGAGCATGCCAGGAGCAGCACCAGGTGTACTGAAAAACGAGGTGCCAATCTGGTGAAGTTACAACTCAGGACTACATGCATGCTAAACAGCGGAAGCAACATGCTATAGACAGAGCTAAGCGATTCCACAACCAACGGATCAGATCAAAGCTCTGCAGTCCTGCCACATCCAGTCGTGAATGATGGTGGACAATTAAACAACTAACGGGAGGAGGAGGCTCTGTAAACATCCCCATCCTCAATGATGGTGGAGTCCAGCACGTGAGTGCAAAAGACAAGGCTGAAGCGTTTGCAAATATCTTCAGCCAGAAGTGCCAAGTGGATGATCCATCTCGTCCTCCTCCCGATATCCCCACCATCACAGAAGCCATTCTTCGGTCAATTCGATTCGCTCCATGTGATATAAAGAAACGGCTGAGTGCACTGGATACAGCAAAGGCTATGGGCCCCGACAACATCCCGGCTGCAGTGCTGAAGACTTGTGCTCCAGAACTAGCTGCGCCTCCAACCTAGCTGTTCTAGTACAGCTACAACACTGGCATCTACCCGACAATGTGGAAAATTGCCCAGTTATGTCCTGTCCACAAAAAGCAGGACAAATCCAATCCGGCCAATCACCGCCCCATCAGTCTACTCTCAATCATCACCAAAGTGATGGAAGGTGTCGTCGACAGTGCTAGCAAGCGGCACTTACTCACCAATAACCTGCTCACCAATGCTCAGCTGGGTTCCGCCAGGACCACTCGGCTCCAGACCTCATTACAGCCTTGGTCCAAACATAGACAAAAGAACTGAATTCCAGAGGTGAGGGTGACTTCCCTTGACATCAAGGCAGCATTTGAACAAGTGTGGCACCAAGGAGCTCTAGTAAAATTGAAGTCAATGGGAATCAGGGGGAAAACTCTCCAGTGGCTGGAGTCATGCCTAGCACAAAGGAAGATGGTAGTGGTTGTTGGAGGCAAATCATCTCAGCCCCAGGGCTTTGCTGCAGGAGTTCCTCAGGGCAGTGTCCTAGGCCCAACCATCTTCAGCTGCTTCATCAATGACCTTCCCTCCATCATAAGGTCAGAAATGGGGATGTTCGCTGATGATTGCACAGTGTTCAGTTCCATTCGCAACCCCTCAAATAATGAAGCAGTCCGAGCCCGCATGCAGCAAGACCTGGACAACATCCAGGCTTGGGCTCATAAGTGGCAAGTAACATTCGCGCCAGACAAGTGCCAGGCAATGACCATCTCCAACAAGAGAGAGTCTAACCACCTCCCCTTGACATTCAACGGCATTACCATCGCCGAATCCCCCACCATCAACATCCTGGGGGTCACCATTGACCAGAAACTTAACTGGACCAGCCACATAAATACTAGGGCTACAAGAGCAGGTCAGAGACTGGGTATTCTGCGGCGAGTGACTCACCTCCTGACTCCCCAAAGCCTTTCCACCATCTACAAGGCACAAGTCAGGAGTGTGATGGAATACTTTCCACTTGCCTGGATGAGTGCAGCTCCAACAACACTCAAGAAGCTCGACACCATCCAGGACAAAGCAGCCCGCTTGATTGGCACCCTAAACATTCACTCCCTTCACCACCGGCGCACTGTGGCTGCAGTGTGTACCATCCACAGGATGCACTGCAGCAACTCGCCAAGACTTCTTCGACAGCACCTCCCAAACCCCCGACCTCTACCACCTAGAAGTACAAGAGCAGCAGGTACATGGGAACAACACCATCTGCACGTTCCCCTCCAAGTCACACACCATCCTGACTTGGAAATATATCGCCGTTCCTTAATCATCGCTGGGTCAAAATCCTGGAACTCCCTTCCTAACAGCACTGTGGGAGAACCTTCACCACACGGACTGCAGCGGTTCAAGAAGGTGGCTCACCACCACCTTCTCAAGGGCAATTAGGGATGAGCAATAAATGCCGGCCTTGCCAGCGTGCCCACATCCCATGAACGAATATAAAAAAATAAAAAATTTGGGGAGGGGGTGGAGGAAGATATACCAAGCAGACCTGGTTCCTGACATTGCTTGCCTACAAACTTTGCTGCTGCCCTATCATAGTGACTGGGCATTACAGCAGATACTGATGCTTAACAATATAGTTCTCATTTTTTAAAAAAAACTTGATCTTCATAACAGATGCAAGCACTGATGCAATGACATCAGCCATCACTGACTGAGTCATTCTTCTCTCCTGATTTTACTAATCTGACAAATTTTCTTCCAAGACAAGTTTACCAGACAGCAATGCCCTCTGTCTGGAAAATAAAAGATCAAAAATCTCTCCATCCATTCCAACAATTATATATTTAATTATCATTTTTCGAAATATTTTCTTATTAGTACATTTGGAAATGGAAATGGCACATATCAATTCTGAATGTTGCATGGAATCAGTTTTTTTAACCAAGCATGCACAGTACATTTCAAGGTCCTATAGACATTGTAGCATCAGATTAAAATAAACTCACAAAGTAGGTCATCTTCTTTCCACATGAAAAAACTGATATCTGGATTTGGCAATGGAATATTCTGGAGCCTTTTACTCGGAGAAGCCACTAAAATATATTAAAAAACTGCTTGAGTGTCCTATGTTCTAAAGAAACAATTTTCAAAACATTTGTGATGTGAGGCCATTTGTGCCATAAAATAACACGATATAAATGAAAGTTCTTCGACATTATTGTGGAAAATAGCATATGAATGCTAAACAAGTATGAATTAAGTGGATAAGCCTCTGTTGGAATAGCAAACAAAGTAATGCCATGCAAATACAATAAGTGTTTAGGCTCAGTGATTTTCACAATTCAATGGCATTGTAGGGGCGTGCAGAGGCTCCATCCTATTAGGCCATTGCGGAATCCATGACTGAAGTCTGGAACCCGGCGGTCTGGGTTTGACCGAGTTTGTGGCCATTCCAGCGAACTCCCACCAGAGATAAGGCGGTGGATTTTCGGGGGCCCTTATTTTTTTTAAACAGAAGGGGCAGGCAGGGTGGACAGACTACCTGTTTCCAGGCTTCTGTTCACACCACCCCGTTCACTTCTAGTTGGTGCACAAGATAGACATGGATTCACTCCATCTACAATGTACAAGTATGTAAAAAGGAAGAGATTAGCAAAAGTAAACATGGGTCCCTTAGAGGCAGAGACAGGCGAAATTATAATGGGGAGTAAGGAAATGGCAGAGACATTAAACAAATATTTTGCATCTGTCTTCACAGTAGAAGACACAAAAAGCATACCAGAAATAGTATAATAAATATATAATAATACTAGAACCGAGGGGCTAATGAGAGTGAGGAACTTAAAGTAATTAAAATTAGTAAAGAAAAAGTACTGGAGAAATCAATGGGGCTAAAAGCCGACAAATCCCCTGGACCTGATGGCCTACATCCTAGGGTTTTAAAAGAGGTGGCTGCAGAGATAGCGGATGCATTGGTTTTGATCTTCCAGAATTCCCTAGATTCTAGAACGGTCCCTGTGGATTGGCAGGTAGCAAGTGTAACCCCGCTATTCAAGAAAGGAAGGAGAGAGAAAACAAGGAACTACAGGCCAGGTCGCCTGACATCAGTAGTAGGTCAAATATTAGAATCTATTATTCAGGAAGTAGTAACAGGGCATTTAGAAAATCATAATATGATTAGTCAAAGTCAACACGGTTTCTTGAAAGGGAAATCGTGTTTGACAAATCTATTAGAATTTTTTGAGGGTATAACTAGCAGGGTCGAAAAGGGGGAACCAGTGGGTGTAGCATATTTGGATTTTCAAAAGGCATTCGATAAGATGCCACACAAGAGGTTGTGACACAAGATTAGGGCTCATAGAATTGAGGGTAATATATTAACATGGATTGAGGATTAGTTAACGGACAGAAAAGAGAGAGCAGGAATAAACGGGTCATTTTCAGGTTGGCAGCTTGTAACTAGTCGGGTGCCGCAAGGATTGATTCCTGGGCCTCAGCTGTTTACAATATATATCAAGGACTTAGATGAGGGGACCGAGTACAATGTATCCAAGTTTGCTGACGATACAAAGCTAGGTGGGAAAGTAAGCTGTGACGGGTGCAATGAACATTCACTAGATTGATTTCTGGGATGAGAGGGTTGTCCTTTGAGGAGAAATTGAGTAGAATGGGCCTATATTCTCTGGAGTTTAGAAGAATGAGAGGTGATCTCATTGAAACGTATAAAATTCTTTGTTTGACAGGTTAGATGCTGAGAAGCTGTTTTCCCTGGCTGAAGAGTCTAGACCTCGGGGTCATAGTCTCAGGATAAGGGGTGGGCTATTTAGGACTGAGATGAGGAGGAATTTCTTCACTCAGAGAGTGGTGAATCTTTGGAATTCTCTACCCCAGTGGGCTGTGGATGCTCAGTCACTGAGTATATTCAAGACTGAGATCGATGGATATTTGGACAATAAGGAAATCAAGGGGTATGGGAATAGGACGGGATAGTGGAGTTGAGGTCGAAGATCAGCCGTGATCTTGTTGAATGGCAGAGCAGGCTCGAGGGGTGGTACAGCCTACTCCTGCTCCTAGTTCTTATGTTAGTGTCCTCTCCCTCTCCTTGTGTAAGTGGTATACCATCCCTGAGATGCCTGCCCAAGACTACAGATTAATTGTATGAAGAATCATAGAATGAATAATATGGTGCAGAAAGGGAGAAAATGTATATTATACCATTGCACAGTTTATTGCATTTTGTACATTCACTGAGCTGTGAGCTGTCAAAGTTTTCAGTGAATATCTGTTAATCATTTTAACCAGATTTTCCGATAATGCAGGTACACTTTTCAGTAAACTCTATTCAGATGGTATAATGAAATAACTATCGGTCTTCACCTACCTTGATGTGCAGAGCTAATTATTGTCTTGTAAAGTTGTTGCAACTTGCTACTGTGTTTCCAGTGGGCTGCAGTCACTTCCTCTGATGAAAAACAAGACTGCTCTGTGATAGCAACCACTTCTTGGAAATAGCGTACGATCACATTGTAGGGTTTATTCTGTGAAAGAAAAATGCTATTAATAGTCAGTGGTGATCATGTGCTTATTAATATTTAACTCAAAACAGCTAACAACCTTTAGAACTATAACAAAAGAATGAGCTTGTTCAATATGCTTCAGAGTAAAACTAAAGCCATAAGGATATCAGTCTAGCCGTGGTGGAAAACTTTAGTGGATGGAGATGATTTTGTGGTGGTCATCCACATATCTCCCGCCCCCATCTGCCTAGTCGGTCAATCAATACACGCAAAATGGAGAAAATAGCTCAGAAGGCATCAACACGATTGGAGGTGTGAAAAGGGGTGCAGGATAAATGTGTGACCGTCTCAAAAACCCACACTCTGCCATAAAGATAAAATTACACTGTGAGTTAGCATCACTATGTGCAATTCAACAGTGATGCAGCATCTCTCACGTTCCAAAACCAAACCGAGCATTTACGATAAATGAACTGCCCACACCTTCAAGCCAAATCCTGAACAATGTTATTTAAGTGCTGCTGATGCGTTACGTGTTGCAAAGTTATTATACTGCTCTCATCCCTGCCTCACTGCACAGCGCTGAACCAACACAACAAAAATGAAAAAATGAATGATTGATTTTGCTAAAGAATGTTAAAAAATATCACAACAAATTACTGTCTTCATTCCTCACTTTCTTCAAAAGGCTAGAAAACACCTGCAAAATATGCCAGGAATTGTTATTAATGGGACTTGTAGGTTTTTCTTCATGTCATCTTGATATATCATGAATCCTTGCTGACCATTTTTTAACAATAAATTTGCATCTAAAATTTTACGATAATTATTTCCTGAAACCTAGGCTATCCTGCTTCTGTCCAACACTGGACCAAGAGCATCAGATATCAGCTACCATCAAACAGGATCAGACAGATAGTGGGTAAGAATATGAAGCCAGTGTACCCTTAACTCGACTACATTGAAAATGGCAGCACTGGCAGAGTAGCAGGAGCACTACTCCATATTTAACTCCCCATCCCCTCAAATAAAAGTACCTTCATAGTTACAGTGCCAGTATCATTTTTTTTCCCATTTCCATCCTATCATTGACCTTCAATTAGGGAAATTCTGAGATAGTTTTTCCTCTGTGGACTATTGAGTATTGGGTTGGGATCACCTGATGAGTATTTGATTGCAATTGTTTGGACTTATTACACTTGAAACCTTTAAAGGCCATCAGACGGAAGAAATCATTTTGCACGAGTTCCAGACCATATAATAAAATTTCCAATTAAAGGTGAATGTTCAACTTATGTTAACATTAGAACTTCTGCATTCGAGCAAATATTTAATTAAAATGAAAAGTAACTAACAGAATTCTCATTGTTACATTGCTGGAGAGGGAGGGGGGTGGGGGGGTGGAGGGTGAAGAAAGTTAAGAACATAAGAGAACATAAGAACATAAGAAATTGGAGCAGGAGTAGGCCAATCGGCCCCTCGAGCCTGCTCCGCCATTCAATAAGATCATGGCTGATCTGATCCCAACCACAAATCTAAAGAACACAAGAAGTCGGAGCAGGACCCGGCCACATAGCCCCTGGGCCCTCTCCGCCACCCACAGGGCATTGACCGATCCGAACTCAGCTTCATGTCCAATTTCCTGCCCGCTCCCCATTTTACCTGGTCAACACGGTGCAGCAGGCACAGCTCCCAAGCTCTTTACTCTGACACCCCACAATTTCCCCTCGACCACCAGAAAGATATGCAGAAGGCGTGTGCCAAAATAACAGTAAAAATATCAGAAATAGAAAGCTACTGTATGTGCAGAATCTCTCATCACCAATCAGAGCGGGGTGAAGGATTATGAGGGGCTTTAAAATAGTGAGGTAATTCTCACTTAGTTTCTTATGAGAAATCAAACCCTTGGGGGTATATTTCCTCTATGTATAAAGTTAAAAAGATTTATTTTGTAAAATGCAATAATAAACCAATGAGTAAAAGAAAAAGAAAAATATAGTCTCCATTGTCAATTCATCTGAACAGGCAAATCTGAACTCAGCTAATTTGTGGAATTGTGTTCTTTAAACAATCTTGGGGTGTCTGAGCTTTGAAAAATTAATCCAACTGTTCAAATTCACTTTGCTGCCCTCTCTTGGTTGTATTTGGCACATCTCATGCAGGCATCAGAGAGGAAACAATCTCACATTGCAGAAAACTTGGGGCCTATTTCTTTCCTGGTTTTGTGTGTGTTTCTTTCTCTGTATGTACATATCTATCTGTGATACAGTAAAAATATTACATCTGCTAAGGTGTGCTACTGTCTTGAGTTTAATTAATTGGAACAGTACAACAGATAAGAGAACAGATTTTAATATCTAAAGACTTGACTGCAGATATGAACTATCCCTTCAAAATCACCTGTGGTCATCCATGCTTTTTAAATTAAAAGATTTATTTTGAACATCATACTGACCTGCAAGACCTCATCCAGCCTGCTGATATTACAGGTCTCTCCCAGAGCTGCTTGTATGGTGTGTTTTATAACATGAGCCATATTAACAGTGGGTATTTCATTTGAGTTCACTGATTGGATCTCATCGCAAAGAGCATTACAGACTTCTTCAGAGATAAGATCAGGATCAGCAAATATGAAAATCCTGAGAAGGAAAGTTTTATCTCATCAAAAAATTTCAATTCCTTTTGACAGATATTATTCATTCCTTAAAGGAGCAATTTCACCCAGAAGTTTGCTCCATTTTTTTTATTCTATACCAAGAAGAAACATTTCACTCCAGATAAGTAATACATATAGTTATCAAATTTAATTGTTAAATATTTCTCCAGATTTAAGCTAATGAGACTGACCGCCCGATAAAATCCAAGTCCATTCAAGGCCAGCCATAGCTGGACAGAGTAACAGTGCTTTTGCACGTACAGAGCAGATAGAGGAAAAGGCTTGCCAACTGACATCTCTTAACTCTAACTTCCCTCTTTTGTCAAAATCCTTTGTGTCTTACCTTATTTTATTGTTCTTACCACAGTCAGTGCTCCTCTGAATCTCTTCCCTTGTTCCTTCCAAGATTCAAGTACAACATCTATACACTGTTCTCTTCCCTACATTCCCATTGTGTTGGAATCAAGACTCCTCACACAATCTCCTACTCTAAATCATTCTTTTCTAGGATTTCAAAACTGTGGAGTTCCTTATCTTCCTCAGTTTTTCCTTCTTCCTACAATCTCCGGTCTTTTAAAACACAACCTTTATTATCACCTAATCATTATTTTCTAATTTACCTCATCATCTCATTACCTCCTTTACTGTCTCAACCATGCTGGTATCCTACACTTTCATTCTTTGCCCTTGGTTTCTCAACAAAATAAATTGGTTAATGTCACATATCTGAGACCTTTTTATGGTAACACAAGAAAAATGATCAAGATGTAAAAAAACTGCACATTAAGGAAAATGCAAGTAAGTCAGAACAATTAAAAAAAACAGGGGAAAGTACCCAAAGAGGTGAAAAGATGAGGAAAGAGAAAGTGAATGCAATTTGCAATGTGAACTCAAGCACGATGGGATTTCATTTCTAACATACAAAAATTATAACCATTATTTTTTGCTATATTTTTTTAAAAGTCTAAATTCTATAAAACATTTTATTAAAAAAAACTACTGATCACATACAGCCATGGCATCTCTGTAGACTATCACATTTAATTTACTAGATAAGGAGTAATGGGATCCCTAGGAATACTACATGAGAAATATTAGAGGGCAAGCTTGGGCCATGGAGGGTCAGCCCAGCTGGCACTATAATAGAAACATGCCCAGAAGAGGGAAAAACTTTACATTCTCCTGTTGCAAAGAAAAATAAAAAGTCTCAGCAGAAAAAGGCTGTAGACAGCAGAAAAACAAATTGGGCATGTGAACAGCATTAATGTCCGAGTTGTCAGAAAATAGTCGAAAGAGAGGCTGTTTGAAACAAAGGAACAGAAATAGAGAAGGAAGTCAGAAAAGAAGAACATAAGCC
The DNA here is from genome assembly GCF_035084215.1 of Heptranchias perlo. Lineage (NCBI taxonomy): Eukaryota > Metazoa > Chordata > Chondrichthyes > Hexanchiformes > Hexanchidae > Heptranchias > Heptranchias perlo. The sequence continues at coordinate 27,046,823 of NC_090347.1, read as the reverse complement.
AGAGCAGATCGAGAAAAGTTCACTCAAGTCCATCAAAACCACTCTATCCAGAGTTAATGTGTGATTATTCCATCATGGGCTTCCCTCACACACCTGTGGAAGTCCCTACTGTAGGGAACATAAATTTCCTTCCTCAGTCTTCCTTGAAAAAAAACAATGTTGTTCAATAACAGTCCTGCTTCTCAATTGATATTGATCCAGCTCCTTTTTTTAAAAAAAAAGAGGTGCCAATTGATTCCAACTCAACTACACTGTCTTGGAATTTTGCTCCACATATCCACTATTCTGTGGGGAAAATGTTATTTCTAATCTAAACAAGAGACACTCAGAATACAAACCTTTCACAGACAGAGCACAATAAATTGTTTCTTTTAAAAAAGGGGAAGAAATAGCAGAGAAACAGATATGCGAGCAGTTCTCTGGGAGAAAACCAGCAATGAGAAACGGTTAATTAATAATCTTGTTGCAAAGGAGCCCTTAGGGAAGAGTGACCATAATATGATAGAATTCTTCATCAAGTTTGAAAGTGATGAAATTCAATCCGAAACTAGGTTTTTAAATCGAAACAGAGGAAACTATGAAGGTATAAGGCATAAGTTGGCTGTGGTTGATTGAGGAACTACATTAAAAGGTATGATGGTAGACAGGCAATGGCGAGCATTTAAAGAATCAATACATAATTTGCAACAAATATATATTCCTTTAAGGCACAAAAACTCAACAGAAAAAGTGGTCCAACCATGGCTAAGAAGAGAAATTAAAGACAGTACTAAATCAAAGGAAGAGGCATATAAAGTTGCCAGAAAAAGCAGTAAGCCTGAGGATTGGGAGCATTTTAGAATTCAGCAAAGGAGGACAAAGAAATTGAAAAAGGGAAAATAGAATACGAGAGTAAACTAGCGAGAAACATAAAAACATTCTGTAAAAGCTCCTATAGGTATGTAGAAAGGAAAAGACTGGCGAAGGCAAATGTGAGTCCCTTACAGAGACGGGAGAATTTATAATGGGGAATAAGGAAATGGCAGAGAAATTAAACAAATACTTTAGCCCCAATATTACCGGGGAGGCAGGATGGCGGGGGGGGGGGGGGGGGTGACTGGGCACGTGGGTAACCTGCCCAGTAAAATCCATCCATTCCCAACGCAATCGGGGGTAAATTGGAGCCACTTAACGTGGCTTCCGAGTTTCCCATCGGAAACCTGCGCAGCGGGCGGGCTGCGCACCCGTATCACAGGTTGTCAGCTAGAGGAGCCCTATTTGAAGGGGCAGTCCTCCGATGCTGCTCCTGGAGCAAACTCCCAAAATTACACAATGGAGCATCCCAGGGATAAGGCTGCTCCTAAATTCAGTGATGCCTCACTCCAGGTGCTACTGGATGGGGTGAGGAGGAGGAGGGATGAATTATACCCGGCAGACAGGAGGAAGTGGCCTGCCTCTGCCACCAAGAAGGCATGACTCGAGGTGACAGAGGAGGCCACCAGCAGCAGCAGCAACAGCAACGTCTCCCGCACCTGGATACAGTGCAGGAAGCGCTTCAATGACCTAACTAGGTCAGCCAAAGTGAGTACACTTACTCATTCTCCTACACACCGTCTTCCACATCACCGCCCCCACCCCACAACTCCTTCTGCACTGCCAACACTACCCTATCACATCACTTCTCACACCCACTCAAAGCTCATCCTCAACGTCACCACTTCCTCACCTCCCCAGTACTCATCCCACCACTACCACTCAACCCAATCCTCATACAATGTCATGGCTCTGCGTCATACTCACCCTCTGATGCATCTCTTTCACGGACAGCCTCACCCAAAACAATGCATTAAGCGGTTGGCCACGTCACCATCACTCACTCGCGCCTCTCTACTTTCTCCCCTTATAGAAGAGAGCCCAGAATGCATGGGAGAGGGCGAGGACCGGAGGGGGCCTGCAACATCTGGTCGTCCTCACAGACACAGAGCAGGAGGCGCTGGAACTGAGCCGCACCCTCAAGTGCCTGTCCGTCGGGGACACCGAGACTGGCTGGTGACAGAACTTTAACATTCAGCACACACAATACCAATTGACACTAACATGCCTTGCCATCTTCAGCAGCTCAACATGTGTCATCATGCTTAATATTGCCTTCTGTTCTCTTACAGGGCCTTCAGCGACCGCTGTGACAGCGGAGGGTGATTCCTCAGAGGACCTGCCGGCCTCTGAGGAGGCACTGTCACATCTGAGCAAGCCATCTACCAGTGCAGATACACACACCTCGGAGGGTCTCCGTCCTCACTAAGTTGGGGTCGCACATGGTGAGTTACCAGACACATGAGCACGAGCAGACACTGGTTTCAGGGCAGCTGTGGAGCATCCATGTCGGTGGGAGCACTCTTCTCCAGGGTCTGCTCAGCTGGACACAGATGCTGAACCCTGGAGGCCATCCATGAAAAGGAGAATGATCGAGGGGCAGCAGCACATTTGTGAGGTGCTGGAACAGGTGCCACGCACACTCTCCACAATCGTGCAAAGGATGGAGGAGTCCAACTCCTGCATGAGTGGAATGGTGGCACAGGTAAAGGAAGGCATCTCTGAGATACTGTCACAGGGACATCTCTGAGATAGTGTCACGGGTAAGTGCGGGAATGTCTGCGATGGAGGGAAGGCTAGCCTTCATGGAGCTTCAAGCATGGCTCACCAGTCCATTGAGGCCCTGACAACGGCCCTTCGATCTCAGGGTGAACAACATTCTGCCACCTTAAACAGGCAGGCAGACACTCTGGCACTGGCCTTACAAGACTTCACACATGTCCTCGAAACTGTCATCCAGCAGAGTGGTAGGAGTGGTGTGGGCTTGGCCCAGGGGAGGAATGATGGCGAAAGGGGACATGGAAGTGGGGACGCCACTCAAATGCCCCCACGTCTCACCCGTGGCCCCCCTCTCAACTAGTACCCGCAATCCGCCTCCTCTCCAGGTGGCCAAGTCTGCCCCTGCACAAGTACAGGTGCAGCAGTCTTTGGAGGGGCCCTCACGGGCACCGAAACCTACAGGGCGTAGGCCCAAAGCATCTAATCGGTCAGGGCATGAAAAAGAGCAATCTGCCACTACCTCTACTGCAGCCACAGGGGATGCACCATGAGGTTCACCATGAACGCCCATACTCGATGCCACCCATTGGGTCACTCTACAGTGGGTGTATGTGTAGTTGCACGACTGTTTTGTGCAGGGGGTGGGGGATGGGGGGGCGCTGCTCTGTCCAGATGGTGTGAGGACTGGACTCTTCACACTGTCTCATGTTAGGAGAACCGTTCACATATCAGTGACTCCCTGGCCTCACGAGCAGCCAGGTGAGCCGCTGTTCTGCCCATGGGTTGCTCCTCCTCCTCCACCTCATCCTCAATGTGGGTGGCAGATGTGGATGGGGGCCTCCTCCAGCGGCACCCCTCTCTGTTGTGCCATGTTGTTCAGGGCAAAACACATGACTATAATGCGTCCCACTCTGTCAGGTGTGTATTGAAGGGCTCCCCCAGAATGATCAAGGCACCTGAAGCGCATCTTGAGCAGCCCTATAGCATGCTCAATTGTAGACCTAGTAGCAATGTGGCTGTCGTTATATCGACACTGTTGCTCAGTGGTGGGGTTCCTCAGAGGTGTCATGAGCCACGTGTGCAGGGGATATATGCCTTGTCCCCAAGGAGCCAGCCCTTAATGGTGTTCGGTGCGTGGAAGAGGGGCGGGATGTTGGACTCCTGGAGGATGAAGAAATCGTGGCAGCTGCCAGGGTATATGGCGCACACGTGAAGGAATCTCTTGCGGTGGTCACAGATGAGCTGAGTGTTGATGGAGTGATAGCCCTTCCTGTTGATGGACAGTCCTGGCTCGTGTGGAGGTGCTCGTATTGCTATATGGGTGCAATCGATTACACCCTGCACCAGTGGGAAGCCAGCCACAGAGTGGAATCCCACAGCCCTCTCCGTCTGGCTGAGGTCATCAATGGGGAAGGTGACATTCTGCGAGGCCCTGCGAAACAAGCCGTTGGTGACCTGCCTTATTGTACTTGTGTGCAGACGACTGAGAGACCCCGGCGATGTCCCCGGTGGCACCCTGGGACGATCTGGAGGCGAAGAAGTTGAGGGCAGTGGTGACTTTGACAGCGACATGAAAGGAGATACTGCTCGGGCCAGCCGGGAACAGCTCGGCATGAAGGAGGCTGCAGATGTCCGCGACTACCTGGCGACTGACTCTGAGCCTCCGTACGCACTGATCCTCAGAGAGGTCCAGGAAGCTGAGCCTCGGTCTATAGACCCTGTTGCGAGGGTAGTGCCTCCTGCGACGTTGCTCTCTCTGTTGTTGCCCTCCGTGCTCTTGTGCAGGTGCCTGTGGCGCAGCACTGTGTTGTGGAGCTCCCCGTGTCTGAGGTGGACGGCGTGTCTGGTGAGGCTGATGATTTTGCTCATTGTCGGATGAAATGATGAATGCAGCTGTGTTGCCCCCCATCCTGACGGTGTGAATTTGAGGGGGTCCGCAAAGTAGTTAAATATGTTTGAACAGCAGAGTTTTGAGTATAAATTAAGAATTTTGTATGAAAAGACAAAGGTCGGCAGCCAAAATTTTGTCTGAAGTGACAGAGTGCCCAGCTGCAATAAATGAGGTTTTCACCCCACCTGTCGAATAATCCTTTGCATCTCCTACTGGCTGCTGGCTGAAACACATCTGCTACAACAGGGAGTGTTTCCCACAGCACGGGAAACACACTGAGGGTCCTTCAAAATTGCACCCCTGCCAAAATGTCCACTCAATGAGGTCTCTCAAGTACCTCAACAATCTGCCTAACCATGTAAATTAAGGCTGGCGGGAGTCCCACGTTCGGGAGGTGCACGCGCACCCGAAAGCATCACTGGGGAACCTGGAAGTCAGCGGGTTGCATCCAGGCTCTGAACCCGCTCCGGGTTTCCGCCATTTTATGAGCCTTCCCGCCCCCAACACTGCCATCCGAAAATCGGCCCCTTTGTGTTTGTCTTCATGGAAGAAGACACAAAAAACCTCCCAGAAATACTGGAGAACCAAGGGTCTGGCAAGAATGAGGAACTGAAAGAAATTAGTATTAGTAAAAAAAATTGGAGTAGAGAAATTAATGGGACTGAAAGTCGATAAATCCCAAGGATCTGATGATCTACATCCCAGGATTTTGAAAGAGGTGGCTATAGAGATAGTGGATGCATTGGTTGTCATCTTCCAAAATTCTATAGATTCTGGAATGGTTCCTGCAGATTGGAGGGTGGCAAATGTAACCCCACTATTTAAGAAAGGAGGGAGAGAAAAAATAGGGGACTACAGACCTGTTCGCCTGACATCAGTAGTAGGGAAAATGCTAGAATCTATTATAAAGGATGTGATAACAGGACACTTAGAAAATAATAATAGGATTTCGCAGAGTCAACATGGATTTATGAAAGGGAAATCATGTTTGACAAACCTATTGGAGTTCTTTGAGGATGTAACTAGTAAAATAGATAAGGGGAACCAGTGGATGTAGTGTATTTGGATTTTCAGAAGGCTTTCAATAAGGTCCCACACAGGAGGTTGGTGAACAAAGTTAGAGCACATGGAATTGGGGTAATATACTGGCATGGATTGAGAATTGGTTAACAGGCAGAAAACAGAGAGTTGGAATAAATGGGCCTTTTTCAGGTTGGCAGACTGTGACTAGTGGGATACCGCAGGGATCAGTGCTTGGGCCCCAGCTATTCACAATCTGTATCAATGATTTGGATGGGGGAACCAAATGTAATATTATCAAGTTTGCTGATGACACAAAACTAGGTGGGAATGTGAGTTGTGAGGAGGATGCAAGGAGGCTTCAAGGAGATATAGACGGGCTAAGTGATTGGGCAAGAACATGGCAGATGGAATATAATGTGGAAAAATGTGAAGTTATCCACTTTGGTAGGAAAAACAGAAATGCAGAATATTTTTTAAATGGTGAGAGATTGGGAAATGTTGATGTACAAAGGGACCCGGGTGTCCTTTTACATGAGTCACTGAAAGCTAACATGCAGGTGCAGCAAGCAATTAGCAAGGCAAATGGTATGTCGGCCTTTATTACAATAGGATTCGAGTATGGGAGTAAATGTGTCTTATTGCAATTATATAGGGCCTTGGTGAGACCGCACCTGGAGTATTGTGTACAATTTTGGTCTCCTTACCTAAGAAAGGATATACTTGCCATAGAGGGAGTGCAACGAAGGTTCACCAGACTGATTCCTGAGATGGCGGGATTGTCGTATGAGGAGAGATTGAATAGATTAGGCCTGTATTCTCTACAGTTTAGAAGAATGAGAGGTGATCTCATTGAAACATACAAAATTCTTACAGGGCTCGACAGAGTGGATGCAAAGAGGATGTTTCCCCTGGCTGGGGAGTCTAGAACCAGGGGTCACAGTCTCAGAATAAGGGGTAGGCCATTTAGGACTGAGATGAGGAGAAATTTCTTCACTCAGAGGGTGGTGAATCTTTGGAATTCTCTACCCCAGAGGGCTGTGGAGGCTCAGTCATTGAGTACATTCAAAACAGAGATCGATAGATTTCTAGATATTAAAGGCATCAAGGGATATGGGGATGGTGCAGGAAAATGGTGTTGAGGTAGAAGATCAGCTATGACCTTGTTGAATGATGGAGCAGGCTCGAGGGACCGGATGGCCTACTCCTGCTCCTATTTCTTATGTTCTTATGTTCTTCATGCCCACAGGAGAGCGTGACTCTGAAAATTCATGGGGTCATTTATTCGGGTGTTGTGCAGTCAGGTAAATTAAATACGCACTGGTGCTTCAGTAGCGCTTTACCCCTGTGTAACACGGTAGCACTGTGCTGGGGGGAGGGGTGGAAATTTGTATGGCAAGCCTTTACAAGGATTGAAAATAGCAGCATCAGCCTGGGGGAGTAGCAGGTACTTATTGAACATATTGCAAGACTGAGATCACTGTTAGGTAGATGTCATAGAGGGCTCACGTGTAGTTTTGTGGCACTTTTAAAGCACGTCTTCAAGTGGAGTACCTGGCAGAGGTACCCAAAGGTTGGAGCAGGGCACTGCACACAGGGAGAAAAAAAAAAGAGCAGAGAATTTCAATGAGATTGACCTGTAACCGTGGATGAAATGTAGCATAAAGACTGCTGGCAGCCCATAATAAGGAGCCTCAAAGAAGTGTTTTGCATGCCACGTGGAGAGATATGTCTATGGTAATGACTGCCACCTCTCATCCCCAGGACTGCAGATCAATGCCAGAAAAATTTCAATGACCTGATGAGACCAGGCAAGGTAACACAGCAGAAGCTGTCCCTTTCTTTTCTTGGGCATCAGCACACTATTCCCAATCAAATTAATAGAAGCACAAATAACCCTTCATACTGCACTGTGGTTAAGGGCTGTCACTAATTCAGGATTTTAAAACATATGTTGTCATTCCCCTTAAAGCAATTACTTGCATGCAGAACCTTAAAACCCCATCCTGCACGTTAACAGGATGATACCACCAGATGTATAACTTCAGTTGTCTGCTGCTACTTGGGAGATGTCCCTCAAATGTTAGCCAACGCCTAGTTCACTCAATTTTCTTACAGGAGAAACTTGTGTACAATGCTTATGAGAGGCAGGATTCCGGAGGCAGCATCTCAGACATTAGAGAGCAGACACCCCTGTGAGGAGCAGGTCACTGAGATTCTGGGAAGGTACACTGCTCTAGCAGTGAGAGATGGCAAGATTGGTGAGACAGGGTGCAGACTTCAAGTTTGTGGGTGCACACCTAGGCAGTCCCCATGGCATCCCTGTGAGCTAATACCCTCCTTTTCTACAGATTCATCAGAGCAACGGAGGGCAGATGATGATGAAGTGGGAGATGATGAAGGAGGAGAAGGACAGAAATTTCCTCCTCATCAACTATACTGACAAAAAGGAAGAAGATTAGGAAGACCAGGCCACATAGGAGTCCCTGGAGCAATATCCTACTCCATGTTCCTCTGCCTCAACCCCTTGATGTCACCCCCTGCTTTTACATAACCATGCACCAGCTCAGACACTTCCACCCAGGGGAACTGGATAGTGTAAGTGAGAATGTGGCACCAGGTGATTCACAAAGCACAAGGGACCTGGAGGAATAGGGAGTTGGTGAGGATAGGCCAAAGAGAAGACTGCTTTTGGCTTTGGATTCATAGAACCCGTGTGTAAACACCTGAAAAAAAAAGATGTTCATGGAACATCACACCTACGTTGAGCCTCTGAGGTCAGTCTCCAAGGATGTGCAGCAACTGACAGGTGTGACTGAAGTCTACAGCCCTTATTTGCGGTAATATAAGGGAAGATTTTTCCTCATTGGAGGAATCAATGGAGCATGTGGCAGCTACACTGGAATCAGCGACAGTTCCCCACCTCAGAAGTGGCCAAGGACCAATCGGCAACTCTGCCTCCGCGGAAGTCATAGTTTACTTCCTGGTGGCAGTCAGGAACAGATTAGACATCACCATTCTTACTGACTTTCCGACACTGGGAGCCGACATGCAGACTGCCATCACTCTGGGCTTTTAGGATCTTATGGCTGCCGTTAGAATAGCCAGTCTGCTGACCAGTGGGGACATGGGTCCAGGGCCCAATAGAAATTGAAATGGCTGGAGGCGACCTACATAAAGCTGCAGTTTCTCAGGTCAACAGTACATGGCAGGCAACCAGTCTTTCTTCTCAGGCACCTTGAAAGTGGCATATAGGAGGTGACACGAGGCTGCCCAGTCAGAAGCTCTAGCGATGCAGCCAGCAGCTGCTCCCTTCCAGGGCCAAGCTGCCACGAAAGAAGGGCCACCTCAGTGAGTCTTTTGTAGCGCAGGCATAGCCAACTACCTTTCATGATGCAGCTGTCACTGAGGGATCCTCTGAGTGATTCTCCACTCCATGTTGTTCTGCCTCCAAAGCAGTTAGGGCCAACTCCCCAGGAATCTCCACATCCAAATCTTTTTGAATGGCAAAGTTGTGCACAGAATATGGCAAGCTACAACGATGCAGAATATTCGATCTGGGGCATATTGCAAAGCCCCTACTGATCTATCAAGGCAGTGAAAGTACCCCTTTAAGATCCTGATGGTTCTATCACTACTCTGATAGACATGATGTGGAGATGCCGGTGATGGACTGGGGTTGACAATTGTAAACAATTTTACAACACCAAGTTATAGTCCAGCAATTTTATTTTAAATTCACAAGCTTTCGGAGGCTACCTCCTTCCTCAGGTGAACGATGTGGACGTCCACCTGAGGAAGGAGGTAGCCTCCGAAAGCTTGTGAATTTAAAATAAAATTGCTGGACTATAACTTGGTGTTGTAAAATTGTTTACTCTGATAGAAGCATGTGTCTGTTTCTTATGAGTGGTCGGCTCCCTCTGTTTCTCTCCTCTTGTGATGTTGCTTAATTTCAGTGTCTGTTTCACAGTCCCTTCCTTGTGATATGCTTCTCTCGCATCATCTTTTGGTTCTTCAAAATAAAATCTTTTTCTTTGAAAAACAAAATGTCTCCTGTGAATGTTCCTTCTCAGTTTATCTTAGATATATGAATACAATACTTTATCTCCCTTTAACTGCATCAAACATCCACCCGACATGAACTCTCCAAAAGATTTATAATGAGCTCCAGTGCTGGTGTCCTATTGACTCTTCTCCATGTCATGATTAAAATTAAGAAATAAAAAACTCGCAACAGGCTGATACATTTGGTAGCAGCGTGTTTACTACAATAGAGATTTGCATCAGCACAGGTAGATATTAAATGTCCACAGGTTTTATACGTTGTAATTTGTTGTTTTACAAGACACTTAAAAGATCCGTGAATGTACAATGTCATTTTGCTGGTTAGGATGTTAGAAACTCATCGACATGAAAAATGTGAGAAAAGCTGTTTTCCTCTGTGGTTATCTATTAATGAAGTCACATTCTCAAAAATGACATATTTGGCCTCATAATCCTTCCACACTGAGTCTCCATCCCTCAGTTGACGTTATTCCCCAGTAGGGGCCATAGAATCTGTCCCCTGCATATAAATGACCACAAAGCTAAAAATACAGCCCCATCTGAGGTATGCCACAATACTGCCTTTCATTCTATGAATAGTTTTATTCAGTTATTATCTATTTGATCATACTTACTTTTCGCAGTGTGGAAATGCGTCATTTTTCAGCCCATGTTCAGAAATAACTAACCTTTGGTACAATACACCTGTAAAATAATGGGCTTTAATTAGTTTAAAATTAAGAGTTGCTGCTGCATATCTGTATCTATCATAAAACCATTTTATCCAAGCTCAGTGCCTATCCATATCAGTTTGGTGATATTTTATCTAGGGCAGACAATGAGTTCTGAAACATCTTTTATTGAAATGAATAATTGTTTAAAACAACCTTAAAATCATACATGCACCCAATCATAAAGTATTTACTTTGAGAAATACCAACATTAAGGAGCCCAACATTTCATCATATTCATTCATGACAGAAACACATTTGACAGAATAAAATTATCAATAGCTAGGAGGCACAGATGAGGTATATGATATGAAAGGACACGGTACATATTGTACTGCACCGCAGCTCAGCCTCTCCAAGGTGCTATCCTGCCCCAGAGCATAAAAGCACATCTCACTATCCAGAGCAGAGCAGAGCCTTTGTTTCCTCTCCCATTCCAGGGGTTTCTTCGTGCCTTGCAATGCTCTGAGCTGACCAGAAGTTGGTTAACCAATCCCTTTTTGCATAAACATGATTTTTTTTTTTGCCTTTTTTTCTCCATCCATCAATGTTTTTAGAATTATTTCAACTCTTCTGATAAATTGTGATCAGATCCTACTGTTAATTTGCTCTTACCTATTGCTACCAGTTCCCCCAGCCACAAATTTGGTTTCATCTGTTCTGGTCATTTCAAGTTGCACTTCCTCAGAATTAACAGAATCAAGAAGACCAACTTAGTCTTGGTGGTCAGGACTACACAACATTATAGGGTTTTGCCATGTGCAGAGAGTAACTTGTCTGAAAGCTAAATTTAATTTCTATGTTCCTCTTTGTAAAAGACATTTACAGAGCTAAGGAGGTTGTCCTTCATGGTTTTATCTTATAGAATCAGTTAGTCAATTTCAGCATGATGATCTTTGCCCCATCAGCCATGCTCGTCACAGTTGGGCAACATTTACTGAGGTACGCATAACTTTACAGTAAAATCACTTAATGTACTGGCTATAGATCAGGACTTGGATTTCATTAAGTCCTGCCCAATTTACCACAGAGCAGAAGAGGGCTAACTACTTCATTAATCACCTCAAAATACTAGTATAACTGGGAAAATAAAAGTTGATTTATATTTGTTAAAAGCAATATTTTGCCTTTCACTTAGAAATCATTCTCTATACCTGCATCACTAAAAGTGAGACATCCTGGTATTCATGTTTACTAATCTTTTGACTCTTTGTACTGAGTATGTGTGAACATTTTTCCTTCTCAGTATGCAGATTACCTAGACCCCTCATCTTTTCATTGGTCATGAACCACTTGTAACTAGATGCCTATGAGCGAGTGATCACTTTAATCATACATGTCAGATCCTGGTGCTTACTAACTTTTACCTTGATAAAATACTGCTACAGAAGTACTATGGATTTGTCTCATTCAAGTGTCAAGAGTACTGGGTCAGCCATAGAGGATTGACTTGGTTTTAAACTTCCATCACCTGGTGTGTCACTGTACAGCCACCTCGACCATAAAGAGACCTGCTTGGTAGAGACTACTGGAAGCTGTTTTTACCGACAGGCTTAGGTACAACGATGTTTGAAGAGTTTGAGAAGACATCCAGTGCAATTCTGGGAATTGGAATGAGGGGGAAAGGGGGACATATTCTATTCTGAAAAAAATAAGGGGAGGATCCACCCACCACCCCCAGCCAGTGGTTATACCTACACCCATTGGAAAGCAATGAATTGAAAAGGTAGTAATTATAATTATTGCAACCTGCTCTATTTAAAGACTTATGTCCATCATTCATTACTTACAGCTTACCGACATACCTGGTGCTTTTCTTTCAGCCTTTAACATAACCGCATATTCATGTCCAACGGTGCAGTAGGGCTTGGCAAAGGATAGCAGCCCTTTGCAAAATTTATATGCTTTTTCATGAAGATCATCAGGGATATATGCAGCCTGAAAAGGAAAGTGGTTTATGACCAATGGAATATTTTTTAACAATGCTGAGTGAATTAGGGAACATTTAAGCACCATTCCACTTTTATTATGTGATGAGTAGTAACTTGGCAAACTCATCAACCATAACAGGTGGCAGTTAATTACGGCCACAGAAGACACAAATTCAAGATGCAAAACTTAAAATATTCTCACCCATTCAGCACAACCCATTGTTACTTGTGGGACTGCGATGGATGCAATAGGTTTACTATCACTATCTCTTCAGCTGATAAGCATTACACGTCAGTTGGTCCATTGTTGCACTCTCCAAGTCAGAAGGCTGTGAATTTAAGCCCAACTCCAGGGACTTGAACACATAATCTAGGTTGACATTTCAGTGCAGTCCTGGGGGAGTACTACATTGTCGGAGGAGCAGTCTTTCAGATGAGCTGTCACTGAGGCTGATCCTGTGGCACTATTCAAAGAGGAGCAGGGGGATTCTCCTGGTGTCCCAGCCAACATTTATCCCATAACCAACATTACCAAGAACAGATTAACTGGTCAATTATTTGATTGCTGTTTGTGGAACATTGCTGCGGGCAAATTGGCTGCCACGTTTGTCTACATTACAACAGCGATGACATTTTAAAAGTAATTAATTGGCTGTAAAGCATTTTGGGTGATCTTGAGGATGTGAAAGATGGTATATAAATGCAAGTTCTTTTCTACATTACATTGTTTTAAATTAGAATAATTCCCGGAAGAATAATGGTACAATGTTTTAATTAAACCTTTTCTTCAGACATCCTCAGTGCAAGCAAGCAAACAAACAAACAAGAAAGTTGTGATTCGAATTTGCTTGCAGTTGCAAGGATAGTACTGCAAATATTACTTGCACTTTCCTCTTTTCAACCACTCGATCAGATGTTTGAGAATCTGCCCACATCAATCTAACAAATTTGGTTCAACAAAGAAAAACAATGGGAGATTAGCACCCACAATTTTTACAAGGTTAGGAACACTTTCTTGTCAGGCCAGCAGTTTTATGGGGGATTGTTGCCAGTGCAATGTACTTCTACATCTACAAAGAAGAGATAGCATCCCTCCATTCAATACATTTACGGTTTTGAGATGATAGAGTTTTTAAATGTGCAAATTATATTTGCACCATTTCCTCTTTTATAAAGTGATTCCAGCTCCAAGTATATCAAAGGCCTCATTAGAATACAATCTGCACACAGAACTTGCTTGCTCAGGTAAAGTGGTGCACAGTTTTTGAAAACATCCATGTGTCCAAATAAATAGTAATTTTTTGTGCATTTCTTTCTCACTTCCTTGGATGTCGTACCAAAAGGTAAACATAAGTAGTGAAAACTGCACTGTATCTCTGCTTGCCTAAACAGACTAAATTACATTGGAGAATCCCGAATATCCTTTTGATGTACCATGGCTCTTTGTATTTTTGCTATTCAGCTTAAAAAGATAAGATTACAATTACAGGGAGAATATAACATTACTTGTCAGTAAGTTTGACAATTTTAAACTACATAGTAACAGGGCAAATTACTTTCTGGTGCATTGCTTAATCTTTTCAAGATTTATCCATTGAGATTGGGGTGCAGATGCTGACCTATTCTGTCATGGAAGCAAATCCAGAAGACACTCCTTTTGATGTCATTCACTAACTTCTCCCTTGTTTTCTTATATACTGGGTCAAGGATTTCCTGCAGCTGAGACCCCTTCCTTCAGCCACTATAATAAGTTACATGAGACAAGGATGGTGATGACTCCGCCTCCATTGTCCCTCCCTCTCTCATCTTGCCTAGGGGCCTCCCATAGCAGCAAATCTCCTTCAACATCATGTCTCACTGTGCTGGGTCTAAAAGGCACTCTTATTTGGTCAAGAAAACCATTTATAAAAGCCATACAAATACACCATGCACATCTCAAAAAATCATTTTGAAGTCTTAATGAGCTATAAACAAACTCCTAATTGTGACATTTGTAGTGGTCTAGTGATAAACTGTTGCAGCAGTGTTTTGGGCAGCACTAGCCCTTCATTTCTAAAGCCAATTCCTAGCAGCAGGGGTTAAATCTGGCTCACATATTATAGGAAGGAGAATTGAGGTGCCATCAATGTTTAAAATAGGCTTATATTAAACTTATATGCTAAATAACAATTTAAAAATGATAGCCAGTCAAATATATTTATACCACACTTATGCTGCAAAGCAAATACTCACCAGCATTCATTCTGCACCCACCTGAATAATAGCGTACATTAAGGTGTTCAGTAAAGGAAGAATGTAGTGCTTATTGTCTTTCCTTGCCTGTTTAAAAAATTCCAGTCATTATGTGATTCAAGATTTAATACTTCTTAAAAATTCAGTTCATTAACAAAATAAATGTAGCTAATAGTTTCTATTTTATTAATTTTAGAGTTTTTAATTAGTTATTTTTTAAAATCTATGAGGGAGGGGAGTTCAAAGGGAAGGATGTCCTTACTGGGGAATAGAAGACTTTTACACTTTCAGTACATAGAATCAACATTACCGCTCTCGCTAGTCAAGTACACACACAGGTTAGTTACACTCAGCTTTATTCTACTCCAAAAATGCACTTAGGGATGTGAAGGGGAGGGGGGTGTGGGGAGATTTCCTCTGTTTACTATTTGTAGTAAGATCATAAACATATATATTTACCTACACACACACACATATATAATATATATATATATATATATACATAAATATGTACACACATACACACACATACATATATATACACATACACATATACATAGTAACAAGCTGATGCAGGCCCAGGACCCAGTGGTCAATTAGACGCAGACTAGATCCTAAAATAAGTGAGGTTTATTCACCCTCGTGAGGTCTTTACTTGCAGCAATGAATAGAACAGTGGTAAGTATTACTTTCTCTCTTATCTCTCCCTCTTATTTCTCTCTCTCTCTATTTTATTCATTTATTCTTACAGACTGGTTAAAGGTCAACAATTTCTTAAAGCTATACCGCCTTTTATATAACTTCTTAAAGTGTTATTTATCTCGGATACAGAGCTCTCAACATCCCATGGCTTACATATCGTCCCTCTCTCACTCTTACTATATATGTGTGTGTATATATATATATATATATAAATAAAAGAGAGCACAAATTATTTTGCTACAAATAACAGAGAGGAAATCTTCCCTCCAGTAAAAGAAAATCTCTTACTCCACACTCTATGATTTTGACATTTCTCACAGCACATCGCCTGTGAGCCAGACTGGCAATTCAATCCCTTTTGGATGTTGCACACAGACACTGGATTGTCATACTAGTTTTTATTGAATCTGACCAAAATTCACAAATTCAGCAACACAACTGAGACCCACATTGACCAAATCTTACCTCAGGCAATGGTCTGACTCAGAGTTTAGATAATTATACTGGCAAGCAGGCTTCACTCCTAAAGTTTCCCCACCACTGAGGTTAAACTGACTGGCCTATAGTTGCTGGGTTTATCCTTACACCCTTTTTTGAACAAGGGTGTAACATTTGCAATTCTCCAGTCCTCTGGCACCACCCCCCTTACTTCCCTCAGCAACCTAGGATGCATCCCATCCAGACCGGGTGACTTATCTACTAAGTACAGCCAGCCTTTCTAGTACCTCCTCTTTATTAATTTTTAGCCCATCCAGTATCTCAACTATATCTTCCTTTACTGAGACTCTGGCAGCATCTTCTTCCTTGGTAAAGACAGATGCAAAGTTCTCATTTAGTACCTTGGCCATTCCCTCTGCCTCCATGAGTAGATCTCCTTTATGGGCCCTAATCAGCCCCACCCATCCTCTTACTACCTGTTTACTGTCCACATGCCTGTAGAATACTTTTGGATTGCCGTTTATGTTGGCCGCCAGTCTAATTCTCATAATATATCTTTGCCCCTCTTAGTTCCTTTTTCACTTCCCCTCCGAACTTTCTATATTCTGCCTGGTTCTCACTTGTGTTATCAACCTGACATCTGTCATACGCCCTTTCCTCCGTTTCATCTTACTCACTATTTCTTTTTTCATCCAGGGAGCTCTGGCTTTAGTTGTCCTACCTTTCTGCCTTGTGGAAATGTGCCGAGACTGTATCCGAACCATCTCCTCTTTAAACATGTCTAAAGTTCCTGGTAATATCATCCCTGACGACTAGAACTAGGCCCCATTATTTACGGGGAGGCAGGAGGGAGTGGGGTTGGTGGAGGAGGGGGGGATGGAGGGGGTTGTTGCAGCTGGGAAACACAGAAATGCAGAGGTGCTGCTAAATTTATCAGCAGGGTCTCAGTTGAATTTTTTTTTCTCCTGATTGAGAGGCTGGCTGGATGTTGGGCAGGAAGGCCTGCACCAGAAGGCCGCAGCCGGGGAAAGGAGAGGAGGTAGGGAAGGAAAGATCACGGAAGGGGTAGAGGGGGGGAATCACGGCGGGGAGGCTGAAGTGTTGATTGCTGGGGTCTGAAGTGAGATCTCGGGGGGGGGGTTGAAGTGGAGATCTCGGGGGGGGGTTGAAGTGGAGATCTCGGGGGGGGTTGAAGTGGAGATCTCGGGGGGGTTGAAGGCGGAGATCTCGGGGGGGTTGAAGGCGGAGATCTCGGGGGGGGGGTTGAAGGCGGAGATCTCGGGGTGGGGGGGGGAGTTGAAGTGGAGATCTCGGGGGGAGGGTTGAAGTGGAGATCTCGGGGGGGGGGTTGAAGTGGAGATCTCGGGGGGGTTGAAGCGAGATCTCGGAGGGGGCTGAAGTGAGATCTCGGAGGGGTTGAAGTGAGATCTCGGAGGGGTTGAAGTGAGATCTCCGGGAGGCTGAAGGGAGATCTTGGGGGGACTGAAGGGAGATCTCGGGGGGACTGAAGTGAGATCTCGGGGGGACTGAAGTGAGATCTCGGGGGGACTGAAGTGAGATCTCGGGGGGGGTTGAAGTGGAGAGGGAAGCAGGTTAGCTTGAGAGCCGGGAGAGAAACCCCTGCTCCTCCTGGCCCACAAGCAGTGCTGCAAAAGCACTTACCTGCTGGATCCGGCTGTTCTCGCCTCCCTTCAGCTGCCGGGTTTCCTGAGGCCTGGAAAACCTGGCCTGCAGCCGTTAAATGTAAGAGTTTGCTAAATTGTAAGGCACGCAGCCTCATTAACATACTTAAATTACTGACCCGCCTCTTGAGAGCAGGTTACTTGCACGCCCCCCAACCTGCCTCGTTAAAAACGGAAGTGGGCGCGTTCGAGGCGGGTTGGGGTCAGGTCGGGTGAACCCCCCGCCATTGTTCCGCCCATCGTGAGGGGGTTAAAACTCCCCTCCCGCTAATGTCTTAACATAGCCACCACTGACCCTTCAACATCCTCTTCAAGTTTTGACACATGTGCACTATGCTTCTATGGTTAATTAAAAACTTTTTGTTTTCTTTTAGCCACTATCTTTATCCAATGCCCAAACAGCAGTCAAATGTATGGAGATAATTACCAGCTATGAGTGGACAGGATCAGCCATGATCCTGGGCACTTTCTCCACACCTGCTGACTTGGGGAACAGACTCCAGACGAACTAGTGATATTTCTGAAGTGGGTCGGCACAAGAACATTTGAATTCATGGGATGTGAGCGTTGCTGGCGAGGCCGGAATTTATTGCCCATCCCTAATTGCCCTTGAGAAGGTGGTGGTGAGCCGCCTTCTTGAACCGCTGCAGTCCGTGTGGTGAAGGTTCTCCCACAGTGCTGTTAGGAAGGGAGTTCCAGGATTTTGACCCAGCGACGATGAAGGAACGGCGATATATTTCCAAGTCAGGATGGTGTGTGACTTGGAGGGGAACGTGCAGGTGGTGTTGTTCCCATGTGCCTGCTGCTCTTGTCCTTGTAGGTGGTAGAGGTCGCGGGTTTGGGAGGTGCTGTCAAAGAAGCCTTGGTGAGTTGCTGCAGTGCATCCAGTGGATGGTACACACTGCAGCCACTGTGCGCCGGTGGTGAAGGGAGTGAATGTTTAGGGTGGTGGATGGGGTGCCAATCAAGCGGGCTGCTTTGTCCTGGATGGTGTTGAGCTTCTTGAGTGTTGTTGGAGCTGCACTCATTCAAGCAAGTGGAGAGTATTCCATCACACTCCTGACTTGTGCCTTGTAGATGGTGGAAAGGTTTTGGGGAGTCAGGAGGTGAGTCACTTGCTGCAGAATACCCAGCCTCTGACCTGCTCTTGTAGCCACAGTATTTTTATGGCTGGTCCAGTTAAGTTTCTGGTCAATGGTGACCCCCAGGATGTTGATGGTGGGAGATATGGCGATGGTAATGCCGTTGAATGTCAAGGGGTTGTGGTTAGACTCTCTCTTGTTGGAAATGGTTATTGCCTGGCAATTGTCTGGCGCAAATGTTACTTGCCACTTATCAGCACAAGCCTGGATGTTGTCCAGGTCTTGCTGCATGCGGGCTCGGACTGCTTCATTATTTGAGGGGTTGCGAATGGAACTGAACACTGTGCAATCATCAGCGAACATCCCCATTTCTGACCATATGATGGAGGGAAGGTCATTGATGAAGCAGCTGAAGGTGGTTGGGCCTAGGTCACTGCCTTGAGGAACTCCTGCAGCAATGTCCTGGGGCTGAGATGATTTGCCTCCAACAACCACTACCATCTTCCTTTGTGCTAGGTATGACTCCAGCCACTGGAGAGTTTTACCCCTGATTCCCATTGACTTCAATTTTACTAGGGCTCCTTAGTGCCACACTCGGTCAAATGCTGCCTTAATGTCAAGGGCAGTCACTCTCACTTCACCTCTGGAATTTAGCTCTTTTATCCATGTTTGGACCAAGGCTGTAATGAGGTCTGGAGCCGAGTGGTCCTGGCGGAACCCAAACTGAGCATCAGTGAGCAGGTTATTGTTGAGTACGTGCCGCTTGATAGCACTGTCGACGACACCTTCCATCACTTCGCTGATGATTGAGAGTAGACTGATGGGGCGGTAATTGGCCGGATTGGATTTGTCCTGCTTTTTGTGGACAGGACATACCTGGGCAATTTTCCACATTGTCGGGTAGATGCCAGTGTTGTAGCTGTACTGGAACAGTATAGATGACAGTGATGTCGGATAAAGGTACACGGCCCTACTTTTTAAACCATTAAAGCTTCCAACTCAACTTCTTTACAAAATGCAGTTGCCAAGTTCAATAACAACTGTGCATTGATAGGGTATCTGTGAGATACTGCAGGCATAGCTTGCTGCTGTGCAAGACTGTTGAAGGATCTGTGCTCACAGAACCCAGGGCATTATCAGTCCTTCATAACCATTGCTTCATCAATGACCTTCCCTCCATCATAAGGTCAGAAATGGGGATGTTCGCTGATGATTGCAGTGTTCAGTTCCATTCGCAACCCCTCAAATAATGAAGCAGTCCGAGCCCGCATGCAGCAAGACCTGGACAACATCCAGGCTTGGGCTCATAAGTGGCAAGCAACATTCGCGCCAGATAAGTGCCAGGCAATGACCATCTCCAACAACAGAGAGTCTAACCACCTCCCCTTGACATTCAACGGCATTACCATCGCCGAATCCCCTACCATCAACATCCTGGGGGTCACCATTGACCAGAAACTTAACTGGACCAACCATGTAAATAACTGTGGCTACGAGAGCAGGTCAGAGGCTGGGTATTCTGCGGCGAGTGACTCACCTCCTGACTCCCCAAAGCCTTTCCACCATCTACAAGGCACAAGTCAGGAGTGTGATGGAATACTCTCCACTTGCTTGGATGAGTGCAGCTCCAACAACACTCAAGAAGCTCAACAACATCCAAGATAATGCAGCCCGCTTGATTGGCACCCCATCCATCACTCTAAACATTCACTCCCTTCACCACCGGCGCACAGTGGCTGCAGTGTGTACCATCCACTGGATGCACTGCAGCAACTCACCAAGGCTTCTTCGACAGCTCCTCCCAAACCCGCGACCTCTACCACCTGGAAGGACAAGAGCAGCAGGCACATGGGAACAACACCACCTGCACGTTCCCCTCCAAGTCACACACCATCCCGACTTGGAAATATATCGCCGTTCCTTCATAGTCGCTGGGTCAAAATCCTAGAACTCCCTTCCTAACAGCAATGTGGGAGAACCGTCACCACACGGACTGCAGCGGTTCAAGGCGGCGGCTCACCACCACCTTCTCAAGGGCAATTAGGGATGGGCAATAAATTCCGGCCTCGCCAGCGATGCCCACATCCCATGAACGAATAAAAAAAAAATTGGAAAATCGCAAGTTTTCTTTAAAATAGTTTCTCACCAGTTCCAGTTCACTAATAAGAATTTTAACCAGAAAAATGTTGTTGTACGGGTCTCGTTCAGTCTTCTTATGCAGCGTCCATCTAAACATTCCTGTAGAGAAAAACAAACACAACGGTTTTATTATTGACAATAATTCAAATAAATGTATTTGTACCCGAGAATGTACAGCTGACTTTCGATCGGTTATCAAACAGAAATCAGCATAAAGAATCGGGGCCCCGAGGAAAGTGTGGAACTCAGGCCATATATTCCTTTTTTAAATATGAAAATTGAAGTTTCAAGCCATGCGTCTATCATTCATGAACATCAGGCACAGCATGTTTAAGAGCATTCAATTGTGGAAGCATTTCAATTTTTAATGTGACTTATACTGATACCATAAAATGCATTCAAAGAAACAGGAAATACAGTGCAGGTCTCAGTGAGGATAAAACCAGAAATCACTAAATAAAACACCAGAAAAATGACATTGTTTCCTGCTGCGCCTAAAATTCTGGGCTTAATTTTACGCACATTTTGAACCAGTGTAATTGCAGGACATTCGTGTGCACAGCTCATTAGCTTGGGGCAGAGCCAATATAATGAGATGAGATGCATTTGGGGGCAAGGATCGATAGATGGACATAAGAGAGTGAGGAAATTTGGGTGTAGTGTAATTACGTGCTTAAACATTTGCACCCAAGTTTCCTCAATCTTTTATGCCGAGCATTTGCCTTATGCCCCAATTCCACGTGTCACTGAGTGCAAATACACAGGAAATTCCATCCCCGTAATTCTTTTGGCTTTGAAAATAGTCGGGTTTATTTATACTGTTTAAATAGTTGTAACTCAATTATAGAATTCAACAATAAGGATTAAGATTTACAGCGCGTTGACCAGTTATGTCGTCTGCGGAAAGTACCCAATGATTCCAGCAGCAGAGGAACCATCGTGTCCCATATAGTATCAGCTCTGTCTATACCTATCTTTATAAACCTTCAATCGCATTAAGATGCTGTAGGGTTTGTAAAAAAATCTTCCAATCTGCAGTCTTACATGAGGTTTATCACTTCTGTACTGTCATTTTAGTTTGCTCACGGTACAAGTTAAATAACCTGATTATACCTGCATTATCTGAGTGTCATCATTTTGATGACCTGCATAATGTCTCCACCCCCACCACACCCTCCAATTTTCTTTTCTCCAATGTAAACAAATTTTGGACCTTAAGCCTCAGAATCATCACCGTCGCTCTGCTCAGAATCTTTCCAATGGTCCTTGTCCTTTTTAAAGGTTGGCCATTTAAAATTACACACAGTATTCCAAAAGTGCCTTTATCAAAATTGGAAGATCAAGGCTGCTGAGAGGGATTGGTGAATGCGTAGGTACCTTAATATAGGTAATCAGTGACTATTATTTCAGTATTTCTATTTTTACAGGAGTTTAAAATAGTTTTTAGAAATGTCCCAATTTCAGTTGTGTGAATTCCATCCATTCCATTACTTCATGTGTGACTAGTATTCCATGATTTGCAAATCAGTTACACTATGGGTTTAAAGGATATTTAAGGGGTTTGGTAAAATAAGTCTGCAGATAGAACTATGATTTTAATTATATATTAAACCTATTGGGCTCTAAAGTGGGCTGTGTAGCGCCCGTTGCTTTGGCGCTACACAGCCTCTCTGACATCCAAGATGGCGTCTTGGATGCGCACGCACGTTTCCAGTGTAACGTGCGCCAGATGCCATCTTGGTTTAGGAGTTAGCGCAGGTGCAGATAACGAAAGCTGGAATCATGTAAAGCAGGGAGAAAGTGGCTTCAATCAGTGTACAATGCTAATTTAAAGCGAGACACACCATTTTGGGACTTAACGCACAACTCAATGCACAGTCTTAACCCCTACCATCTGAACATGTCTGGAAGACCCCTCACCAGTGCTATTTAAAGGGACCATGCAGGATTTACAGGTTAGTGAGTGGATTATTGCTTCTGGCTGCTGAGACATTTGTAACTGTTTTTGGAGGTCTGCTAGACTTCAATACTAGGACGCAGGGACATAGCCTAACATTTAGAGCCAGGACAAACAGGAGTGAAGTTAGGAAATGCTTCTACAAGCAAAGGATGGAAGACGTTTGGAACGCTCTTCTGCAGAAGCCAATTGATGCTAGCTCACTTGTGAATGTTAAATCTGAGATTGATAGATTTCTGTGTACCAAGGGTATTAAGGGATATGGGGCTAAGGTGGGTATATGGAGTTCGGTCACAGGTCCACAATGATCTCATTGAATGGTGTATCAGGCTGGAGGGGCTAAATGCCACTGCCACTTGCTGCCTCCTGATATATGCCACCTTCTCCTGCAAGAAAGCGGCTCGTGTGTCTGGGTGATGTGCCTGGCATGGTTAAATAGCTGCCAGTGCGTGTGGCCTGTGAGTTGTGGGTGGGTGGCTTGAAACAGTGGGAATGTGTAAGAGTGAGAGGAAGCATCTGGCTGAGGTATTGATGGAAAGAGTGAGTTTATTGGTATGTGGGAGATGGGGGGTGTAATGCGTGGTGCAGTTGGTATGAGACGCCACTTGACAGTTGACCTCACTCACCTTGACCACTCACGTCAAAGCACTGAACTTCTTCCTGCACTGCATCCATGTTCATGATGTTGCGCGCCTGGCATTGACTTCGCCCCCTGCTGCCTCCCACTGCCTTTTGGATATATGTCTGGAGGGCCTCTTGCCCCCCCACCCCCCCTCCCCCGTCGATATAGGATGTCCCTCCTTCTGTCCACCTCTTGCACCAAGGCCTCTAGTGCATCAGCAGAGAACCTTGGTACACGCACTCTCACAGGCCTTGTACCAACTTAGATCGGCAGATTGGTGAGGGATGGCATGCAGATTGGAGGATGTGGGATTGAGTAGTGCGCAAACTTTATTCAATGTTTTAACATAACTCATCAGTGTGTAAACATAGGGACGGGACCTGCATCTGTGTTTTACGTGTGCGATATCTGATCGCTGTTCAGACTCCGTACAGACAGTAGACTGTTATTTTCAGCAAGTAACAGGTACCAGCTACCTTTAAGAGATTTCTAAGAAACATCCTCCCTTTAAGAGATTTAGCTCCCCCTAGTGGTGGAAAGTGCAAATTGCATTGATTCCACGTGCAAGGCCCGGAATGGAACGCTGATTGCAGGTGAGTCCTTGGGCCGGCCGAAGCTTGCGTCCTGCCTGCGCAGGGGTCACTGGGTCTGGGGTAATAGCGCATCATGCTACCTGTGCCCAAAAACGGCCCTTATCCAATTTCTTCCCCATTATTCTTAAATAAAAAAGGCACAAGCATAAGACTGTCAACCAAGTATCAATTATAGCAATTAGTTACACTTTCTATAGGCTGATTAATGTTTCAACCAGCCTTGTGTGAGCTTTGATCTATGCAACAGTTAACCATTAATTTAACCTGTAACCTTGCAGATCTTGCCTCTGATACCACAGATCCCCTACCTCGACTGCATCGGAATGCTGGCTGTTCTTGGTCCAGTTCCCGTATAATGGCTTGCACACTGCGCTGGATGTCAGCCTCAGCATTTGCTGCTGCACCAGGGCTTCCTGCTGATCAAATGAAACACAACAAAACACATTTCACTGAGACATATCACCAACACTGACTCTCGGAACAATTATGGGATCTCTGGTCCCCACGGAAATGGGCAAGATGGCCAGAGGAAAGTGTCAGAGAATATCTTCCCATAGGCCAATTTATTGCAACATTTGCACTCTGCTCATCAGGGATCTGGAGCAGCAGAGGGTCATTAAACAAAAAGTTAAAGAATACGAGGGGAAAGTAAGAGAGGCAAAGAAAAATGGAGAGAAAAGAAAGAAAATGAAGGAGGAACAAGAGAAAGAATAAGAGGAAGAACAGAAGAGAAACACAGAAACCAAAAGCAAAGCAGAAAAGAGACAGATTGGCAGCAGGAGTGAAGAGCAGCACATTAAAAATATACAGAATAACTCAAGATTTAAGAGCAAAATTCAATATGAACACAAGTAAAAATAAAGTAAGGAAATAGTTTCAGTTTCTAAATGCTTCTTGGTATATTCATACTGCTCTACACAGTGCATCATATAAAGAAAAGAAAATTCAGGGGAAACAAAGTAAATTAGTGTATCCTTCAGAAATTGTAATGTGGATGTGAGAGCAATGGTGTAATTCACAGTTCCACCTCTTTTTTCACTTTAATATTTCACATCATCAATCTTGCAGTTTTCCAGGGTCCATGGAATGGCTCTCAGGCTGGTCTGAAGTCATAGACTCCACTGTTTACGAGGAGCCACGCTGGAGCACTCCCCATCATCGACGTCACCAGAGTGGCATAGAAAAGGAGACTCATCTGAAGAGTCATTAAATGGGCAATCAAATTGATGTTCTTATAAGTGTGAAATAAAATAATGATGAGTCTATTCTTTTTGTATGTAGAATGGAGATAAATTTCAACCAATTTCAGAGTTTTCCTCCCCTTCAATGAAAATATGAATCAGGGCAAGTCTAAGCTTGCATCTCCAACATCCTAGGTAGGTACAGACAATAAGATCGAGAACTCCTTTTTCATCATAACCTAGGAAATCCAGTTTAGCAGCTCACCAGGTAAGCAGCTTCTCAATGAGGGCAGTTTGCGATACCAGATGAAAGGATTCACAATTTGTACAAGATAACTGGCCAATAATCAAGTCTGTGAAGTGAAAGGCATCGATAATCCAGATGATTTAGAGATAGGGTGTGTTTTTACATTGAACTACAACATGGAAACAGCCCATTTGACCCAACCAGTTTTTGCTGGTGTTCACCCTCCACACAAACAATAGTCCTAATCCTATGTGCTCGCCCTGTTCCTATATACCTTTATTCCTCTTTCCTCCAACCACCTCTTTCTTAAATGCTGACATGGGGGGTAATTTTAACCCCCAAGAACAGGTGGGCTGGGGGTGGGTGGAGTAAAAAGTAGTTGAATGCTTCAGTGAGACCGTGTCCCGGCTCCAACGCGCCCACTTCTAGGTTTAACCCAGGCGCATTAGGATGCGTGCGCCCAGCAGAAACCAGGAAGTCCCATCCCCACTTAACGCCGATGGGCCAATACTTAAAGGGACAATGTACCTCATTGCGATAGTTGAGGCACTTCATTTTTTGTGTTTTAGAAATGTAAAACGAATTTAACCGTACCTGTTCAGATTTCCCATTGCTTCTGATTCATGTCAGGTGAAAGAAGGTGAGGAAGGCCGGATCCATGAGGTGAGTGCCTTTATTGCACCACTTGTGGGCCAGGATGAGCAGGAGTGCTTCATCCAGGCTCAACAAGCTCTCCTGACGTGATCGGACCCCCGCGATCGGCCAACACCCCCCCCACCCCTCACCCTGATGGGGGAGCCCCGCCGATGCCAATCTGGCGCAGGGGAAACCCAGAAGCACTAATACTTACCTGCAAATGAGATCGCAGAATGCAACGCACTCATTTGACTTCCGGGTTCCCCACGCGAATATCTAGGCATACGCTGGTTTCCCCGCTCCGAGCTAAAATCAATGCCCATGATCTCTGTTTCAATCACTAACTCTGGTTGTGCATTCCACAGCCTTACAGCCCTCTGAGTAAAAAAGGTTTCTCCAGCTCTCTGTTCCAAATCGTATCCATTTAATATATTTATGTTCTCTTGTTCTAAACCTTTCAATCACTGGAAACAGTCTGCTTCTAATTACAATGGTCCATCCCTTCATATCTGTATACTGATTGGTGTCTCTCTGTCCCCCCATCTTCAGGGAATCATCTGTACTCTGACTGAGGTCTCAGTCCCTCTCCCTCGGGGAGATATTTGTATGTTGAATCGCATCTTTATCCCTTTGTTCTGTAAAGGCAGTGAGAATGTTTGTAAGAATTTATGTACTCATGTCACTTACTTGTGTAGTACTCCTGCAACACCATTGTATCTCCTGCATCCTTTTTCTCCCACTCCGCTGCAGTCTCGTTTAATGGATCCCTCACTGCAACAAACAACGTCAGTGAAAAATAATTTCAGAACATAAAGAAAGTCAGGGTAGGAAAATATCATTCACCCCTACTCCACCCGTTGATCCTCTACTTTAGGGACACTGATTTCCTTCCCCTCCCTCCCCTGAAAAAAAATCAAGCAGTACTGTTAATCTTTCTTTAACCTTCAAAGCTCTTGATATGCCTCTCTCAAAAATATAGCCCACACCCTTCACAGTAACACTCATCTGATAAATCCCACACTCCTCACAGTAATACTCTCTGAGATAACCCACATTCCTTACAGTAATATTTCCCTTAATAAACCCCAGATCCCTCATAGTAACATTCTGATATAACCCACACCCCTCATACTCCGATATATCCCATCTTTGTTATCTTTCACCCAGCTAGGAGTCAATAATCAATTGTCAGGGTCCCAATTTTATCAGCGTCTTCAAATTGAGACAGTCAGGGAACTTGGGCTTCCACTACTATGAAAGAAATTCATAGAATTTGAGGAGACTGACCATATGGTTAAAATTAAAACAATGAATCACACTTCCGAGAATAAACAAATTTGTTTCTATGGACACAAAGTGCCAGAAACAATGTGGGAAGTTTCAACATGACTTCATTCAAACAAACCTGTTGGCTCCATTGTAAAAGTGCTGTTTAGTGTCTTCTATGGGATCGAATGGCAACATATAAGAGACTGCTTGGGACAAATGCTTGGTTTCCTGGTTATTCTATTGATTGTGATTGTGCATCCTGACGACATCTACAGTTTGTTTCTTTGTGTCACTATTTACAGCCTGTAAAATAAAAAAGGTACATCTTTATAGCATCAGAGTGTTTTTAAACTGTTCCAAAGAAGCTCCAGCTGTTAACCCCACATGTTTAGGTTCAGCAGTCAATGCCATTTTTTTATGTGAATGGTTCCTTGCAACAGTGGACTGTTTTTTTTCTTTAAAACACATACATACAAAATCATAAAAAGCACACAACCACTTACCTTTTGTTGTGGCTAAAATCATCAAGTTTTCACAGTGAAATATCTTAGCTAGGATAGAATCTACTATATGGGCACAACAGTAGTCTTCAACATACTGCACAGGAAGCTGGAGGTGGGGAAGTGGAAACAACAGGTAACACATGTGGTTTGTACGGAGGTGTATCAAGAAATAAGTTCACTATGCAACGATGATACTACCTGCAGCTCTGGAGAAACATTAGACATTGCAAAGAAATGTTTCTAGACAAGCAGCAGGTTCAATAGAAACTCCTGTCCCTCTGGGCCAACCAGTTTTGTTTGTTTTCACTTCATGCACTGAGAGATTGAAATAAACTTGAATTTTACAATAATTAAACTACTGTGACATCAGGAATGACTATTTTCTCACTGGAAATCCTGGAGTGGGAGTCCATCAAGGATGTTAGAGATGTGAAAGTAGGGGGGTGGGCATCATCCAAGGGTTCATGAGGTGGCTCTCTTGCCCTCCTTTTTAACCTACTGCCCCCCTCATTAAGTGTCTGCAAAGCATATCATGAAGCCATTTTTCTAATTCGTTCATGGGATGTGGGTGTCACTGGCAAGGCCAGCATTTATTGCCCATCCCTAATTGCCCTTGAGAAGGTGGTGCTGAGCCGCCTTCTTGAACCACTGCAGTCCGTGTGGTGAAGGTTCTCCCACAGTGCTGTTAAGTAGAGAGTTCCAGGATTTTGACCCAGTGACAATGAAGGAACGGCGATATATTTCCAAGTCAGGATGTGTTGTTCCCATGTGCCTGCTGCCCTTGTCCTTCTAGGTGGTACAGGTTGCAGGTTTGGGAGGTGCTGTCGAAGAAGCCTTGGTGAGTTGCTGCAGTGCATCCTGTAGATGGTACAACTGCAGCTGCAGTGCGCCAGTGGTGAAGAGAGTGAATGTTTAGGGTGGTGAATGGGGTGCCAATCAAGCGGGCTGCTTTGTCCTGGATGGTGTCGAGCTTCTTGAGTGTTGTTGGAGCTGCACTCATCCAGGCAAGTGGAAAGTATTCCATCACACTCCTGACTTGTGCCTTGTAGATGGTGGAAAGGCTTTGGGGAGTCAGGAGGTGAGTCACTTGCCGCAGAATACCCAGCCTCTGACCTGCTCTTGTAGCCACAGTATTTATGTGGCTGGTCCAGTTAAGCTTTTAAAAGGATGCGTTTTAAGTGCATAGGGTATCACTCTGGGCATAACAAATTTTGGTTTTGCTCCTTCCTACGCATTAAGGTGTACCTGGATATCCTTTGCTGTACCAAGTTTTGGAGTGAATAAGAACATATAGGGTACTAAATGGGCGCTACACAGCCTCGCCGACATCCAAGATGGTGTCTTAGATGCGCACGCACGTTTCCTGCATGACGTGCACCACACGCCATCTTGGTATGGGATTAGCGCAGGCGCAAATATCGAACACTGAAAGCATGTAAAGTAGGGAGAAAATGCGTGCAATCAGTGTGCAACGCTGATTTAAAGTGACAGACACCATTTTGGATCTTAACGCTGAACACAATGCACTGTCTTATCCCCGGCCATCTAAACATGTCTTACAGTGCTTGAAGCACCCCCGTCCAGCGCTATTTAAAGGAGCCATGCAGGAATTGCAGGTTAGTTGCTGGATTATTGCTTCTGGCTGCTGGAGGAGTAGGAAGTGTTTTTTGAAGCTCAATATTCTTCCTGAGAGTTCCTGGACTACTTTTGAGAGTGCTTTGGCAGGTACTGCCCCACGGGTCGGAAAGTTACAACCGTGGTTGAACAACATTCCTGCCAACCATGGGTGGTCTGCTCGAGCTCCCGCTGGGCATTGAGCACGACTGGGAGCATGCAGAGAGACCACGCATAGAAGGTCAAGCTGCGAGGAGACAGAGAACGAGGAGGTGCAGGGCACTGAGCAGGAGGCCCTATCCAATAAGGGCCTTCCGGGATCAATTCTCTTACCCCAACATGATCGAAGAGGATTGCATCTGACGCCTGAGGTTCACCAAGGAAGCCGTGACCGAGATCTGCCAACTGGTGCGGCCACAACTGCAGCCTCAGAGCAGGGCGAGGACAGCATTGCCTGTGGCTGTGAAGGTCACCGTGATGCTGAATTTCTACAACTCAGGAGCATTTCAGGCCTCTGCTGGCGACATGTGCAATATCTCGCAGTATGCATAAGGAAGGTCACAGACGCACTGTGCCACATGAGGAACAGGTTCATCACCTTCCCTCTCCACAGAGACAAGCAGAACGAGCGAGCACAGGGGTTCACCCGCATTGCTGGCTTCCCCATGGTGTAGGGTGCCATTGACTGCACACCTGCGTGCCCTGCACATCAACTCAGCCGTCTTCGTCATCCGAAAGGGCTTCCACTCCCTCAACGTGCAGCTGGTGTGCAACCACACGCATCGCATCTTGGAGGTCAATGCCCGCTACCCTGGGAGCAGTCACGATGCCTTCATCATGCGGCAGTCCAACGTGCCAGCTATTTTTCACCCGACTCAGCAAGTCAAAGGCTGGCTACTGGGCGACAAGGGCTATCCCCTCACGCCGTGGTCATGACACCAGTCAGGAACCCACGTACACGTGCACAGTAGGTCTATAATGAGAGCCATGCTGCCACACGCAACATCGTGGAGCACACCATAGGCCTCCTCAAACAACACTTGCACTGCCTGGACCAGTTTGGAGGAGCCCTGCAGTACTTCCCTGAGTGGATGGGCAGATTTGTGGTGATATGCTGCATGCTGCACAACCTCGTCATCATGCGGGACCAGCCTTTGCCACCAACGATTCCAGAAGACCCTGAGCCAGAGGTGGAGGAGGAGGAGGTTGAGGCGGAGAAGGAGGGGGTGGAGCCGGAAGAGGAAGTGGAGGAAGACACAAGGGTGCAAAAGGAGCCACACGCCTTGTCTGCAAGGGCTCTGCATGCTCACTTGATCCATGTCCGCTATCAATAATATCATCTACATCCCCCAACTCACCAACAGTCCTACACTCCCCACCTTTCCACTCACACAAGACAATCAAATCGCCCTCCACCTGATTACACATTGGTTTCCCTCTCAGCTCATTGCACAAATAAAAACCACCACCAAATGCAAAATCAAAGTCTCATTTATCAATGAGTAAATTAAATTATGCAAACATAACAGAACTATTCACTCTTGTGCATTCCCTTAGTGCCTTTTGTTTGTGTGCCTTTACCAATGAAGCCGGCACTCTGAAGCCGGGAGGGCCCGGCTTCAGAGTGCACCATCTCAGGATGGGCTGCAGCAGTCCGGCCTGGCTGACCGATAGGCAACAACAGGGGCACTGGCGGAGTGGCAGGGGTGGGAGCAGGAAGGCTGTCGACCTGAGAGAGGACAGCAGGTCCGACTGCCATGCACCATTGCCACTCTCCCGGGGTGGCACCTCAGCAATCCTGGTGATCAGCTGGAGAACGGATTGCTGGAGTGCTGTGACGCCCTGGAAGCCCCATTCCACAGTGGTCCCCAGACCCACGCTGGCAGCAGTCTGAGCTTCAAAGGCAGCAGTCTGACCTTGGATGGCAGATGTTTGTGCTGCAATGGAAGCTGTGACATCAGTCATCAGATGCTGCATCAAGATGGGTTCCACGGTGTGCTGATGGAGGTGACCATCCATTCCATGTTTGAAAGGATGAGCTCCAAGCTCTGCGCAAAGCCCTGTGCCAAATTGGAGCTGGACTCCTCCATGCCCCTTCTCATTGTGTGCAGGCTTTCTGGCAGGTTTTCCAATGCCCCAAGCATTTGTTGGTGTACGCCCATCAGCCGTCTTCTGTAGTCTGGCCCATCGAAGTCCTCATCTGACTCCTCTGCAGCAGAACTAGTGAGCGACCTCACCCTCCAATGAGCTGACACCTGTGGTACCCATTCCCCCACCCCCGCCCCGGCTCCTGCGCACTTGTGCTCGGTGTCTCACCACGCGCAGATCCCTCCTCTAACCTAATTGCTAAAGGACACGCAGTGTCAGTCTCTGAGCTGGTGGAAGCAAGTGTCAGATCGAGTGACGGTGCAGCTTCAGTGTGCTCCCCCACCCCGTCCTCCTCCTCGGACGGTGCCGTCACGTGTTCTTGGGTATCTGTAATGACAAAGGGAAACAGGTTGAGTTGTGGAATGGGGAGAGGAGCAAGTAAGACATGTGTGCTGACAGCAAGTGCAGCACATGAGTCAGAAAAGATTATGGGAGGAGGGAGATGTGGAAAAGGAGAAGGAGCATTAGATATGCAGAGACCCCCTTCATCAGGACCTCCAGCGCGGCATGTTGTGATGGCTGCAGCAAAGGCCTGCCCAATGATCCTAAGCACTGTCTCCTCGGAGTGGGGGGGGGGGAAGAGAGGATGCGTAAATGTGCCCGTCCACCCTCACGTCCCTTCTGCTGCCAGCTGTTATGCGCAACCTTCTCCTGCAAGACCAAGGACATTGTGTGACTTATGAGTGGTGGTTGTGTGGCCTGCAAGTGTGGTACTATGTTGGGTGAGATGCAGCATGCCGAGTGCAGCATTGTGTATGGATGGGCAGTATTTGTTTATGGGTGGGTGACAGGAGGTGTCGTGCGTGGAGCAGTGGTGCAGTTGGTAGGATGTGCCATTTGACACATGCATTCACTCACCTTGACCACTCATGTCAAATCATTGAACTTCTTCCGGCACTACACCCACGTGTGTGGTGCAATGCCCCTGGCTTTCACTTCCTGCGCCACAGCCTGCCAATGCTGCGGAGCTGCAGTCTGGAGGGTCTCCGGCCACCCTGCGGGTACATGTTGGCCCTCCTTTCGTCCACGCCTTCCACCACGGCCTTCAGAGCATCATCAGAGAAACGTGGAGCCCTCTCTCGTGCCAGTCCAGCTATTCTCGTGGCCATCTTTCCCTCCTTCAGGTAAGCTGCGTACCTGCTATTTGAAATGTGCACCTGCACCTTTAAGTAATGCAGGCTGCTGATGACATGCGCTGTGCACACCCCATTTCCAACTTCCTCATTCTCTGTGCAGCCTCTCAGCAGCACGGGTTGCACTGGCTGCACAGAGATATCATGGTAAGTAGCAGGCAGCACGAAGTTCACATGCTGCCTGCGTAGGGTCCATCGAGCACGGGGTGCTAGCGCATCTCGCTACCCCCGCCCGAAACGGACCCTTATCCAATTTATCCCCCATACTCTTTCATTACTACATCCCTGGGTCTTTGAGTGGTGTTCTTCTTAATACTGGCCCAGGCTATGAATCAAATCTTGGCCCATCAATAAGGAAGCTCTGCCCTTAACTATAATTACTGACAATTGTTTTGTCTGATTTTCATATTTTACTTGGATGTTTATTTTCCCAAGGACTGGCAATGCGTGTCCAGAATAACCTTTTAGTAAAATGTTGTTTTCTTATAGGACAATGTTCTGAAACCTTTTCTCGTATATTTTTGATGACATAATAGATACCACAATGCTAGTTTCCAATTCAAATTCATATTTAATATCTTCTAATCAGACAGGGAGCACAATTTCGTATTGCCCCTTTCCTGTTATGGAATATGCAAGAAAACGTATCTCTTCTTCATCCATCTCACCGAGTGGTACAGTTTCTTCCTCAGGTTCTTTGTTTGAATCGACATAAAGGAACTGGATTTTTGTCTTTTCTTCTGTTAATTCCTCACAGAGCTATGATATGAACTGGGGCCTTCTTTTCTTCTGCCTGCCTCCAGTTTAGTACAGCTGCTGGCTTCCAGCAACACTCAGCTAAATAGCCCGAATCCATGCAGTTAAGACATTTAATCTTCTTATAAAAACATTGGTCTCGATGATGATTATTTCTACCACACCTCCAAAATGGTTGAGTGACACTGTTCACTCCGGAGCTGTTGCAACCTGTAGCATGTATCTCGCTAGCATGCCTAACAACAGTCTCCATCCCAAGAGCTATTTTGAGAGCTATAGCAGATGTGAATCTGTCTTCAGTTTCCTCTGTATCAACGTTTCCTTCAAACCGTAGTCAAAGTGGTCTCTCATTGCACCATCAAGAAACCCATCAGAGTCACATGTCTCATACAGCTTCCACAGTTGTGCTATAAACTGAGAAACCTTTCTAATCAACCCTTTGCCTCCTCTGGTTAAACTTGAACTGTTTTGTAATAATGAGTGGCTTCATGTTCATATACTCTTTGACCACTTGGGCTGACTCCTCATACAATTTGTCTTTAGGTTGGGCAGGAGCGATTTGATTCTTAGTCAATGTAATTGTTGCAGATCTGCAGGCAGGAAGCAAAACTGCTCTCTTTCTGGCATCTATTGCAAGTTCATTTGCCTTAAAATATAAGTTAAGTCTTTCTACATACTCACTCCAGCTCAATCCCATTCGATACTTTCTGATTTTTCCAACTAATGCTGACATGATAAAAAAAAATTCAGTGACAAGGGGCTCGATTTTACAATGGTGGCGGGTTGGCAGCAGCGGGGGGGGTGAAGGTGCGCGTGGCAAACCTGCATGAACAGAACTTACCATTTCCGACGCGATCACGTGTTGATTGATGATGATTAACGTCCTCTCCGGGTTTCGCGCCCGGCAGCTAGCCTGACTGACAGGCTGGCTGCCGTCAGGAGCTTCAACATGGGGGAGGGGGGCTGGGGGGGGCAAGAAAGAGAGAGTGAAATGTCATCCGGCGCTGGAACGGAAGACGGGGGTGGGAGGTGGTGGGAGAATGGAAAATCTGGCACTGGACTGGAAGACTGGGGGGGTGGGAAGAGAGGGGAAGATCGGGGGGAGAGGGGAAGATAGGGAGAGTGAAGAGCGGACATCGGAGAGGGAGACATCGGAGCAGGGTGCAAAGGTAGGCTCGTTTAGTGTTTTCGCTTCCTTCCATGGTTTTTTATTTAATTTATTTAGTTTCTTGATCCCTGATCCGGCCCTTCATGCCTTATTTCACCAGGCGTGAATCAGAAGCGGTGGGCAAGCCGCTCAGTTAAGTTAAAAATCATTCTAATCCCTTCATCTGTCACAGGTAAAGTGCCTTAAGTACCTCAATAAAGTACATTTGGCTCTTTAACTGTCATCCCACCGGCTTTAATTGCCGGCAGGACTTCAGGTTTTGGGTCGCCCACGCGCACACAGGTGGGTCCCTGGGAAACTCGGAAGTCGGCAGGTTGGAGCCGGCTTCCGAAGCTGAACGGGATTTCCACGATTTTCGGAGCCCCCCCCCCGCCCGCAATACACCCGCGATTGCCTCCTAAAATCACCCCCAAGGTGTTATCAAATAGATGTGGAATAACTAAGTAATAAGATAAACTAACTTTCTCAGCACCCTATTATACTAGGTGGAATCTCAGAATGCACCTAGTACAACTGTAGTGATGCTGCACTCCCGAGTCAAATTAGTTCTTAACACCCAAAATATATTACACCAATTTAGCAATGGTGTGAAGGTAAAGCTGCTTCACATTTGTAGTGTAAGTGCATCCTAAAAAACCCTAGCGGCACTGATCGGTTGTTTTTATTAAACCATTTTGTAGTGCTGGGATTGGCCTCCAGGACCAGGAGAGATGCCAATTCTCATCCCTCACCGGTAGGCCTTCCGAACAGAATGTCGTTTTAAGCATGGATGATCTCCAGTAGGTTGCTGAGAAGCGATTAACACAATATCTTCAAACAGGTAAGTGAATTTGGAAAAAACTTTTCAAGTAAGCTACATTGAGGGGGGAGAGGAAAGTACTTTATACTGAAAATATTTCTTTACAGAGTGAAATTTGAAAAATGACACAATGATCACATGAAGTGTCAGCTTTGCTCAGTGGTAGGTAGTGGTCTTACTTACAAGTCAGAAGGTTGTGAGTTCAATCGCCACTTTGGACATAATCAGGGCTGATACTTCAGGGCAGTACTGAGGGATCGTCAGTACTGTCTTTCAGATGAGATATTGAGCGAAGGCCCCTTCTGCATGTTAAGGTGGATGCCAAAGATTCTCCAGTACTATTCAAAGAAGAGCGCGTGGGGGGTGTTTCCTGGTGTCGTGGGCTGCCTTTATCCCTCAACCAACACCAAACAACAGATTATCTGACAGTTTTTAGATCATCTGGTGCAAATTAGCTGCCATGCTTGCCTCCATAACAGTGACCACACTTCAATAGCACTTCTTTGGTTGTGAACCACTTTGCGATGTTCCAGAGGATATGAAAGGTACTATATATTTTTTCTCTTATCATGCATTTCATACACTTCATACATCTTATCAGTAAAGATTAAAATTATTTGCAAATATGGGCCTCAAATTACTGGGAGTCCCACTCCACCTGCAGAATAAAGCGCAACTCCCAGACACCCTGAACATACATGCAGACCCTGTTTCAAATTGGAGGGACGAGGTCATCTAAATACTTGGGGAGGGCAGCCCACACCTGTAGGGTCATTTTAGAGGCTCCTGTCCTGTTCTAATGGGAGGAAAATCGGACTGGCACCATGCTGCTCTGTGGGTGGACCTGAGGCCCGAGAAGGGCCGAAGAGGCACCATGTTAAAATCTGCACAATGCTGCGGAGGGAACCTATGGGCATTTTTGGAGATGTAAGGAATCCCCTCTGAAATTGATTACCTTTCCCCAGTGGGATTTTCACTATTTTTGAATTGAACTATTGCTAGGTCTCAGCTGGAACGTAATGGAGGTGCAAATGGAGGACTTCCTGTGGTCACCTGGAAACTCCCCCAGACACAAACTCGAGATGTCGAGGAGCATGCAGAAGACTCGCTCACTTGAAGCCCCCCCCCCGCCACCACCCCGGCCCCCACCACCCTCCCATACAGGGATTTGGAGTGGATTTTAAACAGGGCGGAAACCCAACACATCCAAATCCCACCCCAAATTCCAGCCTCCCAGTAGGTGATGCGTTTGCTCTCCGCACCTCCCGGCCCACTGGAATTTTGGCCCCTTGGTTTTTAAAGACCAATCCAAATCCACGCTAAACTTTGTAAAACCCACGCTACTTTACTTTCTCAACATGCTCCCTGAAAGTGGAAATCTAAATATAATTGCCCTTCCCCAAGTCCAACAGAAATTGATAATAAGCCACAGATGTGGCGACAGGAACACTGTTTAAGCCACATGCACTAATTTTAGTAGAAAATGCCTCACCTACTCTCACAATACAGGTAAATGTACTTTATGCATATATTTACTGAACATCTACCACCATTCAGTTACCAAGGAAGTAAAGCTTGCATCCCCTTTTCTGTCTCCTTAATCCTAATGGGGTAATGCTCACCCACTCTTGGCTTCTACTCTCTTTTCCTACAGATTTACCACCGTATCTAATGCCAGTGGAGAAGGAAAAAGATGGAAGACAGAACTTTTTCCTTGTCAACTATGAGGATACCAAAGACGAGGGAGATGCTAGATTGATTCCTGGGATGAGAGGGTTGTCCTATGAGGAGAGATTGAGTAGAATGGGCCTATATTCTCGAGAGTTTAGAAGAATGAGAGGTGATCTCATTGAAACATATAAGATTCTGAGGGGGCTTGACAGGGTAGGTGCTGAGAGGCTGTTTCCCCTGGCTGGAGAGTCTAAAACTAGGGGGCATAGTCTCAGGATAAGGGGTCGGCCATTTAGGACTAAGATGAGGCGAAATTTCTTCACTCAGAGGGTTGTGAATCTTTGGAATTCTCTACCCCAGAGGGCTGTGGATGCTGAGTCATTGAGTATATTCAAGGCTGAGATCGATAGATTTTTGGACTCTAAGGGAATCAAGGGTTATGGGGATCGGGCGGGAAAGTGGAGTTGAGGTCGAAGATCAGCCATGATCTTATCGAATGGCGGAGCAGGCTCAAGGGGCCGTGTGGCCTACTCCTGCTCCTATTTCTTATGTTGTTATGTTCTTATAATAATGATAAAGAGGGAGAGGAAGTCAAAACTTATGCCACTGATGAGTCCCTGGACCAACATCCTGTTCCATATTCCTCTGCCACAACCTCCTCAATTTCACTTCTTCTGTCACTTGCTTACTCATTCACATGCAACAGCTCAGATACTTTCACTCAGGGGGAAGTAGATAATGTTGGTCAGGATGTGGCACCAGTTGGTTCAGAGTACAAGGGAGCTGGAGGAATGGAGAGTGGGTGAGGATATTTCACCTTCCCAGCAGAGGTTGAGAATAATGCTGCGCATGGCTTCAGAATCACGAGACCTAGAACTCATGGTAAATGGGGGCGGGGGCGGGAGGGGGAAGAGCCGTGAGTGGATCTTCCCCGCCGCCACATCAAAGGGATGTGGCTGGGGAGTTCCTGGGCTTCCCTACGAAATTCCACCAAGTCCACCTCCGGATAGGTGGAATGAAAACAGGTACGGGTTCCATGATGGGCCTTCCAAAGGCCCCAGAATGCAAGAGAGATCAATTACCTTCCAGGGATCGTCCAACAATTTCTTTGGGAGATACAAGCATGGGCCACTCTGCGCCTGTGGACAGAGCTCTACCTTTTGTCTAGCTGTACGTCCACCAGTGAGGCTTGATGCAGATGCTGGGTCCAAAAAGTGAAAAGACATTGTCCATTCGAGATTATGATACAGTTCCATTACTTTTATGGTTACAGATTTCACAAAAAAAAAATTGCAATTCAGCATGCTTTAATTTATAAAGATCAACAGTATAAAATGCAATACGACAAGTTATTTGAACTATCATGTCTTAATGAGTATTTTTCTTCAATTGTTATAAACTGGTGGCACACTGATGAGTGGTAAGGCACGGCAGGCAAAAACCAACCCCCAGAAAATCCTGGAGGGAAAAAAAAGTGAGAGGTACTCAAGTTAATTTATTCTGGGAACAATATTAATTTTAGTGGAGTCCATTCTTCCCAATAATGAGAGGGCAACTGTACCACCAGATAGAACAGCCAACTTTACTTAGCACTGGATTAGTCACCTCTATCATATTTAACCAGGGAAACATGACCACTCAGGTATTTCATTCTCTGCTTAGGTTACTTATGGGGAGGTGGGGTGGGGAGCAGCGGGGGGGGGGGGGGGGGGCGGGGAAGGTCTTCATAGGCCACTAGAAGAAAAGACTAAAGAAAAGACTAAAGAAAAGGGAAAGAGCTCAGATTTTCCCAGTTCGCTCTAACAAAAAGATGATGGAATCGTTGTACGAGCCAAATACCGAGAAGAACATTTTTTGGGGGATTGCAAGGAATATCATAGAATCATAGAATTATAAAGCACAGAAGGAGGCCATTCTGCCCATCATGCCTGTATCAGCTCTTTGAAAGAACTATCCAGTTAGTCCCACTTCCCTGCCCTTTCCCCATAGCCCTGCAAATTTTTCCCCTTCAAATATTTATCCAATTCCCTTTTGAAAGTTATTATTGAATCTGCTTCCACCACTCTTTCAGTGCATTTCAGATCATAACAACTCGCTGCATAAAAAAAAATCTCCTAATCTTGCCTCTGGTTCTTTTGCCAATTACCTGAAATCTCGCCTCTGGTTACCGAGTCTTCTGTCACTGGAAACAGTTTCTCCTTATTTACTCTAGAAGATGATATAATTAGTGCACAAGATTTTAGATTAACTACTGCCATTCCATAACCTCTACATATGATGGTCGGCACAGGTAGCAAGTAATTCAAGATAAATGGCAAGAGGGAGCATCCAATTTGAAATGTAAACACCAGCACCAGATAAGACCACAATCTGAGAGCCCAGACCCAAGGAAAAAAGGGCTTCTGAAGCCAATCTTAGGAGTGAAAAAATTAAAATGGTAATTGTCCATATCTCTTTTTGAGTTATGAAAATTTTGAAAACAAATCAAGATCATATCTTTTCTCACAAACCTCAAATAAAGTCCAAATTGTACATTACTTTACAGATGCTGCAAGCATGGCATTAGAATTCTTAATGAATAAAATTATATGTAACTCTTCACACTCTGACACTCGGCTTTGTCGTCAACAACAGCGAATTCATTCTCAATAAACCTGCAGTGATGAAATTACAATCTTCATTCATCCTGCACTTTGAATGTAATCATACATCAATGACATTGATTATACCAACTGTTGTTATTTTTGCCAATGGCCCCTTCCAACAGACAAGTGGTCCACAAACTGAATAAAACAGATTCTAGGGCTGATTTCAATGTAGTAATCGGTCTGTTCCAATTATAAGCTCCTTCAGCTCTGCTCTCATGGCTTAAGTGCTATTTAAATCCTTCCATTTCCGCCTTTTAAATTACTTCACTTTCTATATGTATACTGATGACACCCAGCTCTACATCTCCACAACTTCCCTCAATCCCATAACCACTTCTGTGACAAATCATGAATGAGACAAACTTTCCTTCAACTGAACATCAATTGAAACCATTGGTTTTGCCCCTGCCATGAACTCCTTTCCTTTGCCAAAGACTCCATCACCCTCCCTGGGTGCTCGTTCAGGCTGAACCAGACCAGACATAGTGGCCTGCTCAATCCAGAACTGAGATTCTCCACGTCCTTTCCATCACCAAGACTGCTTACTTCCAGCTCCACAACACTGTCCATCTCTGCCACCAAGACCCTCAACTACACTTCAATTATCTCTAGACTTTATTTCTTCAATGGTGGACTCCCATCCTCCACCCTCCATAAACTCCAACTTGCCCAAAACTCAGCTGCCAATATCCTGTCCTATGTCGTTCCCACTCGACCAGCATTCCATCCTTGCAGGCTTACATAAGATTAAATCTTCATCTTTAGACTATTTGCTCATGAGGAGGGCAAACGCCGACATGGACTGGATGGGCCGAATGTATGTATTTTTGTCTTCAAATGCCTCCTTGCCTTGCTCCACCCTATCTCTGCAACTTTCTCCAGCATTACATCCTCTCCCGCAACGTTTGGTCTTCTGACTCAGGTCTCCTGTGCATCCTCCCATCCCTTCGCTCCATTAGTGGCATAAACCTCAGCCTCCTAGGCCCTACTCTTTGGGAACCTCCCTCCCTCAGACTCTCTACTTCTCCTCCACCTTAAAAAAACACAGATTTTTGACCAAGCTATCCAGTACTTCTCCTAATCTCTTTCCCTATAGATAGGCGCCCAATACTTTTATCTATTTCCCCCCTTTTCTCCCCACAAAAAGTACCCTGGGGGATTTTCTATGTTAAAGACACTATATAAAAGCATGTTGTTGTTATTTCCTACTACCCATTACTCTCAACACTAATCACTCTGAGCTACCCAATATCCTTTGTTTATTAAAACATATTTGTTCTTGAATTCCTTTCAGAGAAAATGCCAGACAGATCCAAGGAAGCTGATAATACGAAGAGAAGCAAGCCATTTAAGCAAAATCCATGAATAGGGTTATTACCCTGAAAACATTATTGAACCTTACAAGCACCATTCTCAAAATAGCTCCTCATTCCAAATATTGGTGGGAGTTTCAGTCCTTATATTTGTTTCCTGAAATTTTCCCTTGGTAGCAAGAAAGGAAGAATGAGCTTGCATTTATATAGCAGATTTCATTCCATCAGGACAACTCAAAGTACTTTACTGTCAATGAATTACTTCTGAACTGTGGTCAGTGTTGTTTTGTAGGCAAACATGGCAGCCCATCTGCAAACAGCACGGTTCCAGAAACAGCAATCAGAATGATTAGTTAATCTGTTTTTTTTATGCTGTTAGTTGAGGGCTAAATGTTGGCCTGCATTTCGAATGGTGCTATTGGATCTTTTACGTTTGCCTGAAAGGGCAGATGGGGTCTTGGCTTAACATCTCATCTGAAAGACAGCATCTCCGACAAAGCAACAGTACTACACTGAAGCATCAACCTAGATTATGTGCTCAAGTCTTTGGAGTGTGGCTTGAATCCATAACCATCTAACTTAGAAATGAACCAAAGCTGATACTTACAACAATGAAACTATTACTTAAGTTTTTAAAGACAGAAAAATGTCATAAAAACATAGGAATCATGTCACACAATGTTAGTTATCAGACACCGTGTTCTTCACAACAACAGGATATAATGCATGGGTCAGACTTGCTCTCTGCTTTATATCATTAAGTAAAGGTTCTGGGTAGGTTGGTGTGCTCAATATTTTATTTCAAGGTCACATCACATATGCAGAATTAGAAGGTAAAACCAACATCCTGCATGTGTACAGGAGTGTGTCATTCTCAATGTGGCAGTGACGTTAATAGTAAATGCTAAATCAATCTCATAGTAGGTTGTTAGCCATACATTCATAGTTAGAACCACAAGAGAGAAAAAGGCTGCTGAATGAGACTGAACAGATATAAATATAACCAGTTGAAACCTTTCTCTATGATCTTCAAGTTAGATTACAAGGAGGGGTAGCATATTTAACAAACTTTTAAAAGATTCGTGAATTTTAGAATACTTACTGCACATAATAATAGCCATGGACATTAAAAAGGCCTTATCTGAGGGATCTCCCTGCTCTATTATTGTCATCTTACTAAGGTTAAAGTCGGACATTTATGTTTGACCATACACTTTCACATAAGGGAAAGGGAGATCATGGCGGATTGCTATATGTTGTACCTGAATTCATATATGCTTAGAAAACATGAGGAAAATAGTTACAATAATTTACCACAAAGTCAGGATGTAAAGTCTGACATTCACAGTAGCGTAGGAGGGCAGATATTTAGGGTAATTGCTGTTATAGTAGGAAATGTCATCGATATCCAATGTCTTGAAATTTATCATGTATATATGATTGTTAAATTCATTCACAGGTTTGCTGCTTTGGGTGTATTTCTACTGCTCAAGATATCGAACACTGGGGAAAGGGAGAGATTTTTATGTAGGGGGTTGTTTGGACATGCAAAGCCCTACCAGAAACAATGGTGGAAGGGGAATCCATTAAAGCTTTTAAAGGCAAGTAGATAAATATTTGAAAAAGCAAACTTGAAAATGTATGGGCAAAAGGTAAGGGACTGGGACGAAGTGGATTGCTCTTTCTGAGAACATGTGTGATAGTTGTGCTGTAAAATTTGATAATTCTATTGGCAATGAAAATGTAAGAACAGGTTCTGTAATACTTTTCTGTGAAGCTTTAATAAGTTATTTATATCATGAGCCCTTGAAATATTGAAATGTAGAATTCAGAAAATGATTTTAAAACATGGGAAAAGATGTGTTTCAAAGATGTGTTTCAAATATACTGCAAATATATGGATGGTTTTTGAGGTTTTTTGAATGTGGAAATTTTGACATTATTTTTGTTGGTTATAGGAAGTAGCCCAAGGGTTTGTAGTCAGTGATTTTGAATATGTAAAATAAACACAGTAAAGTCACATATTTGGCACTGAATTCAATATAAGGTAATCCTGTGAAATCCTGCCTGCACTCTTACACGTTGTATTGTTGTTTAAAAAGGAAGAAAGAGGTAGACCGAATAATTATAGGCCAGGCAGTCTAACCTCGGTGGTGGACAAATTATTCGAATCGATTCTGAGGGACAGCATAAATCGTCATTTAGAAAGGTATGGGTTAATCAAGGACAGTCAGCGTGGATTTGTTAAGGGAAGGTTGTGTCTGACTAACTTGTTTGAATTTTTTGAGCAGGTAACAAGGACGGTCGATGAGGGTAACGCGTTTGATGTAGTGTATGTGGATTTTAGCAAGGCTTTTGACAAGGTCCCACATGGCAGACTGGTCCAAAAAGTAAAAGCTCATGGGATCCAAGGGAAAGTGGCTAGTTGGATCCAAAATTGGCCTAGTGGCAGGAAGCAAAGGGTAATGGTTGACGGGTGTTCTTGCGACTGGAAGGCTGTTTCCAGTGGGGTCCTGCGAGGCTCAGTACTAGGTCCCTTGCTTTTTGTGGTATATATTAATGATTTGGACTTGAATGTGGGGGCTTGATCAACAGGTTTGCAGATGATACAAAAAATGGCCATGTGGTTGATAGTGAGGAGGAAGATATCAATGGACTGGTCAGGTGGGCAGAAAAGTGGCAAATGGAATTCAATCCAGAGAAGTGTGAGGTAATGCATTTGAGGAGGGCAAATAAGGCAAGGGAGTATACTGAGAGGTGTAGAGGAACAAAGGGACCTTGGAGTGCATGTCCACAGATCCCTGAAGGTAGCAGGACAAGTAGATAAGGTGGTTAAAAAGGCATACGAGATACTTTCCTTTATTAGCCGAGGCATAGAATATGAGCAGGGAGGTTATGCTAGAACTATATAAAACATTGGTTAGGCCACAGCTTGAGTACTGTATACAGTTCTGGTCACCACATTACAGGAACGATGTGATTGCACTAGAGAGGGTACAGAGGAGATTTATGAGGATGTTGCCAGGGCTGGAGAATTTTAGCTATGAGAAAAGATTGGATCGGCTGGGGTTGTTTTCTTTGGAACAAAAGCGGCTGAGGGAAGATTTAATTGAAGTATATAAAATTATGATGGAACTAGATAGAGTGGATAGGAAGGACCTATTTCCCTTAGCAGAGGGGTCAGTGACCAAGGGGCATCGATTTAAAGTAATTGGTAGAAGGATTAGAGGGGAGATGAGGAGAAATATTTTCACCCAGAGGATGGTAGGGGTCTGGAACTCACTGCCTGAAAGGGTGGCAGAGGCACAAACCCTCAACTCATTTAAAAAGTACTTGGATGAGGGCTTGAAATGCCATAACCTACAGGGCTACGGACCAAGTGCTGTAAAGTGGGATTAAGCTGGATAGCTCTTTTTCAGCCGGCACGGACACAATGGGCCGAATGGCCTCCTTCTGTGACGTAACTTTCTATGATTCTACACTATTGAACCATTAGGTTGTCCCATGGCAACTTGAAATAAAAACATAAATAGAACTTCCCTGAATCATGGTCAAAGTCTCAAATAAGTTCCTTGTTTTTTGTAATTTGAGTCTGGGGTGAAAGATTAGTTTTCAATTCCAAAATGTTCACAATTCAGGTACAAAACCAAATCCACACCCATTGTTCAACTATAAAAGTCACCAAACATAATTCAAAACTTTTACCCCCACCCTGTAATGTGAGTACAAATGCTTGGTGTGATTTCCCACGATCCTGGTAAAATCACTAATATTTTGACCCTCCCCTCAGATCATCAAAATTGATGCCTCTCCCCACAAGGCTGATGACAAGCAGGCAATTAACTTTTGTTTAAGAAAAACATTTGGTTACCTCATACTTTT
Source organism: Heptranchias perlo (assembly GCF_035084215.1). Lineage (NCBI taxonomy): Eukaryota > Metazoa > Chordata > Chondrichthyes > Hexanchiformes > Hexanchidae > Heptranchias > Heptranchias perlo. Next base: position 27,002,220 of record NC_090347.1, on the reverse strand, counting down.
GTTGCTATTGCCCAGTCTTTGAAAGTAATAATTCACTTTGCACTTGTCATTATGATTGCCAAACTTACAACATGTTCAAAATGGCAACAAAGAAAGGCAGAGTGGTATGTTGCCAACCTCAACTCAAATTGAGCAAAATTTGGATATTTGGGCAATTGATCCAAAAATCATGAAATAATTTAACTAACATGTGGACGTTGTGATGAGGGGACTGTAGGTGTCTTCTTGATGGATGATCTAGAATGATCTTCTCCGTCCGTATCAACTTGCCACCTTGTTCATTGTTCTCAAGTCAGAAACACCTTATTCTATTTCAAAACTAAATTACAGTGTTTACTGGATAAAAGGAGCACCTGTAGTTGGCGCCAAGTATCCCAGTCTTGACTGATGTACACTGGGTACATTGTATACTCATCAACTATGTTTAAGGGCAGGGCAAGCTATGCTAGTAAGGGAGGCAATTGTTCAGATAGGTAAAGTAGCTGGACAAATGATACCTTTTTCTCAATACCACAAATACATGTGATATTTATTCCGATGCTACATTTTTGGCCATATACATTACAAAAACAAATTAAATATTCTGTCAGGAGCCTCACACCTAGAAATGCCTCCTAATGATGGCAAATTCCATAATTATTTCACACAAGGGAAAACCTGTCACAACTTACTTTCAGTGCTTGTGCATTATGGACTTGTAAACTTATGCAAAGTGAAAATAGTCATAACTCACCACAAATAGAATATGCTATATAATCCCAATTAGAACATTTAAAGAAAATCAGACAACGTATCCCAAGTCTATACTATTAACATCCTGTAATTTACACTTCTCTTTTATTTGTTAAAATAACCTACAGGAAAAGGTTTCTACCAGCAGACATATCTGCCAATTCTCCCCAGTACTCAGGACTGAAATAGTGATCTTGGCATGGGAGAAGCCAGCTGAAAGAAAGAATTACTTTAATTTTTAAATGATGCCAAACAATAACATGCCACAGGCTACTCACAGAACCAGTGTCAGACCCAACAAGTGCATGGAGAGTACAACCCAAATACATTTTCCAGTCATTATAACCCTGATTATGAAGACAGTTCATAGTCCAGTTTGTCTGGTGCCGAATAGCCTTCAATCATTCACAAATCTTGCTAAAAAGGTCATTAACAGTGCACTGATTGGAATGAATAGAGAAGATGCACAGGAATAACTATTAGGACATGACTTCCTCTAAATTAAGAGTGTCATTTTAAGAGATATTGGTCTCAGATCCCGGTCTATAATGTGCAATGCGCAGCCTGCAGACCCAAGTTATACTGCTGGTTTTATGTTGTGCTGAGTTCTACTCCCCAACTGGTTAATTTTTAAGGTGATGAGAGTGAAGAAGAGAGTTGGATCTCTCTGAATACTAAAATTGTTCAATAAATAAGTTTAAAAAGTGCTTAGCCATCTGTGAACTTTTTATATATATCTTTGCACGGGGCTGAAGTTATACTACAGCCCACTTCAAAGCCAAAACTGTGCAAAATAATCTAAAAGAGGTACGAGGTGGTTTCACATCTCAGCTTTAGTGCATTTGGGAGTTGCTCTCAAGTTACATAGCCATTTTTATGTTGATAATGTGGATGCCAACATGCTTTCAAATCAGTGCAAAAAGCAATATTTTAACAACAAGGTAAGAGTGTTGATACAGTGGATGTGTTGGACTAGGCTACAGAAATATAGCTGCAGCTGGTGAACACAAAAAGGAGCAAGGAATACACCTTTATCCTTAGTGCAGCTGTGTGGCTATCAACCCCAACCTGCTGAACGACCCTCTGAATTACAGATATTCAAAAGTACTCAAGTATGCCGATCATGTATTTACACAAACATTTAACAGACACAAAACATTTTCCAGCAACCAAACTACAAGTAATTGGTTCATAAACGTTATGACAATTACAATACAACCATTAATCCTGCATCACTGCACACACAGACATAAAGCCTTCCAACAGACAGCATTACAAAAAAGAACCTGAAGTGAAACAGAACCTCGACATAAATTAACACTTCCATTTCTCACCTCTCTCTGGTATACCCCATTAGGTGTCAGAGTGAAACAGCTCAATAAACATTGAGGGCTCGATTTTACAATGGTGGCGGGTTGGCAGCAGAGGGGGTGAAAGGTGCGCGTGGCAAACCCGCATGAACAAAACTTAATGCTTCCGACGTGATCGCATGTTGATTGGTGATGATTAATGTCCTCTCCGGGTTTCGTGCCCAGCAGCTAGCCCGATTGACAGGTGCGAGAAAGAGAGAGAGCGAGGCATCATCCAGCGCCGGAACAGAAGACCAGGGGGCGGAGAATGGAAGTTGGACTGCAAAACTGGGATGGGGGGATGGAAGGGAAGATCGGGGGGGGGCGTGAAGAGGGGAAGATCAAGGGGGGGTGAAGAGGGGAAGATTGGGGGGGGGGGGCGAAGAGGGGGACATCGGAGCGGGAGACATCGGAGCAGGGTGCAAAGGTGGGTTCATGTAGTGTTTTCACTTTCTTCCATGGTTTTTTATTTAATTTATTTAGTTTCTTTTTCCCTGATCGGGCCCTTCACACCTGGTGAAACCAGGCCAGGCAAGCCGCGCAGGTAAGTTAAAAATCTTTCTAAGTACTTAACCTGTCACAGGTAAAGTGCCTTAAGTACCTCAATGAGGTACATTTGGCTGTTTAACTGTCATCCCGCCGGCTTTAATTGCCGGAGGGACTTCCGTTTTTGGGTCGCCCGCACGCACACAGGTGGGTCCTTGGGAAACTCGGAAGTCGGCAGGTTGGAGCTGGCTTCCGAACCCGAACGGGATTTCCGCGATTTTCAGAGCCCTTCCGCCCCAACGCACCTGCAATTGCCTCCTAAAATCACCCCCTTATTTTTTGTGCTCATACCCTCAAGGAACTGAGTTGAGGTTGATCAAACTCATATCATACAAGTCGAAGCCCAGGCCCACAGGAGAAAGTACAGCGTTCTTACCCTCCACAAAACCCAACCTTTTGAGTTCCAAGGAAAAATATATTGTAGTGTTGCTAATTTGGTTGCCAGTCCACGGTGGTTTGACGTACCCGTCCACAACCGTGTTAGTTCATTACCTGGCAGAATCAGTGTAAACGTCAACTGATAATCCTAAAAAAAAATTCTTAAATGGGGGTGAAGGATTGCAGCTCAGAGTGGGGGAGGAGATCGTCGGTCAGGGTGGGGTGGGGGGTGATCTGATTGTGGAGATCGGTAGCTGGGGAAAGATGGGAGGCTAGGGGGTCGGCGGATCGTGGGGAGTGAGGCCGATCGTGCGTGGCGGGGGTGGAGGCCGATCGCGGGGGTGGGGGGAAGGAGGCTGATCGGGGTGGGGGGGGGGGGCAGTCGGCTGATTGCAGGGGGGGACAGTCAGCTGATCAGGAGGAGCGAAGCAGGTTTGTTTGGTCGGCCAGTACCCCTGCTCCTCCTGGCCCACAAGCAGTGGTGGAAAGACACTTACCTGCTGCATCCGGCCGTTACAGCTTCCCTTCAGCTGCCGGGTTTCCTTGAGCCCTGGAAAACCCGGCCTGCAGTAAAAGTAAAACCTTGGTAAAATCTGAGGCACGCAGCCTCATTAAAATAAGTAACTGACCTGCTTCTCGAGAGCAAGTTAGTCGCCCGCCCCCCAACTCACCTCCGTTAAAACCGGAAGTTGGAGGTGGGATGTGGTCAGGTTTCCGATTTTTAAAATTTTAACCCTCACTGCAACCCCCCCTCCCGCCCATCCTGGGGGTCAAAATGCCCCCCACTAACTCTCTCCACAGATGCTGCCTTACCTGCCAAGTGTCTCCAGCATTTTCCATTTTTATTTCAGATTTCCAGCATCTGCAATGTTTTGCTTCTGTCTTGCGTAAAGTTGTCTGGGTTGATTTCAGAGCCAATTTACATTATATAGTTTGTGCTGATGCAAAGCTGAACCTGCTTTGCATAAATGCAACTGTCATAAATGGAGAGTGAGCAAGAAAACCAATGTAGCTGGTTATTTACGTGCACTGTGTAGCTGACATAAAATAGAAAGTACAGCCACTGAGCAGTGAAGTTGAGCAAATTTATTTTAACACATTTTGATTTTTTTTTAAATGACTTTTTAAAATATTTGTGTTGGGGAATGAAACACTTCATTTCAGGTACGGTCATGTTTTTTTGAGTTTTACACCACATATTTTATGGAGTTAAACATCACCAGCCACTCTCGTAAGCACACCTCACGTCCCCTATAATCTGGAGTGTGCCTTTTGCTACTCGAAATCGAGTTAAAAACAACAATGAGACCCAGGGATCACAGCAGAGAACCCTTATTCTGTACACCGGCTACTGGAAGGCAACACATGCTGCTGACAGAAGCTCCACTTCTCAGAAGTAGACTGAAGATTCACTCTTACCAGTTCAAGAATCAGACTTTGAACCACAAGTTTTATTGATAGAAGAATGAATAGTAGTCAGCACAATACAGTAAAACATATAATACTCTACTTCCCTTGATATATAAATTAACAGATGCCACTCAACTTCTCTCTAAATATAAACTGCAATTTTAACTCTTGGCATGAGTGCAGTGTGCGGGGGCTTAAGATAAATGATTGCAAGGGGGTTAGGAGGGAAGCCGAAGGTTGTTTTGTGCGTCCAGGAGGAGCAATAGTGTTCCTCTTGGCCCAAAGCAAAACCATATTAAAAAAATTACCTTCTGGCCCCAATCCTGTTTGCCGCCAGGTATCTCCGGCAGCTCTGACACTGGTCAAGGCTCGTACAATTGTGAGGTAAAATCGCATTTTAACTGCTGGGCCTCGTCTGCATGTATCTCATCTGTAAGTCAAATGGCCTCATCTCGAAGTCTTTTAAGCAAACTCGGCAGGAAAGCACTAGCTGATCGGTGGGCGGGAGTGGGATGTCAGACAGCCGGAGGCTATCGTGGGGGACCTGAAGGAACGGTCGCCTGCAGTCAGGTAAATGTTTAGGCCTGGGGTTGGAAGGGCATTGTGGTTTGGAAAGGTGGAAGGAAGTCCAAGGCAGGGAAGGCCCAAGGTTTCCTTGTGAGTCCCGGAGGAGTGCTCCTGTTCCTCCTGGCCCACAAGGAAACTAAAAACAATTAAAAATGATTACCTTTCTGGGCCTCTTCTGGACCTGGATCTGTTTGCTGCCAGGTTGGCTATGTGGGAAAGCCACGATGGTTTCCCTGCACTGATCTAGGGTTAAAATTGCAGTCGGACCCTAATAACGGCATTGGAGTCCAATCTACATATTTAAAGAAGGACCCTGCTGCCTCATGGTGGGTGTCCCTCTGACCTGCCCAAAAGAGCAGGTTACAACTGCAACCTGCAGGAAGGCACCGGCATTGGAGGGGGTAAGTCACCATGGCAATTATAACTGCCCATACACCCAATTTCTGCCGGGCGGGCAGGGTTACAATGTTAGCATCAAGCATTCCCAGGTCAGTTATAGAAGTTAAATGCAGAGTAGAGCCTCCTCTAAATAGAAAGTACAGCCTCCAAACTTTTGTGTGTGAAGAACTCCCCGAAACTATTAACACACTCCCACGAATCCTTTACATTGAGGTATAATGAGGCTACAGCACAGGAACAGGCCATTCGGTCCAGCTGATATATGCTGGCGATAATGTTCACATAAGCCTCCTCCCACCCCTCTTCATCTAACCCTATGAGCATATCCTTATATTCCTTTCTCCCTCGTGTGCTTCTCCAGCTTCCTTTTAAATACAACTTGCTAGTCGCCTCGACTATTCCTTGTGGTCCACATTCTTACCACTCTTTGGGTAAAGAAGTTTCTCCTGAATTCCGTATTGGATTTATTAGTGACTATCTCATATTTATGACCTCTAGTTTTGGACTCCTTCACAAGTGGAAACATTTTCTCTACGTCTACCCTATCAAACCCTTCCATAATTTTAAAGACCTCTATCAGGTCACCCCTCAGCCTTCTCTTTTCTAGAGAAAAAAGCCCCAGCCTGTTTACCTTTCCTGATAAGGATATCCTCTTAGTTCTGGTATCATCCTTGTGAATTTTTTTTGCACTTTTTCCAATGCCTCTATATCCTTTATATAAATATGGAGACTAGAACTGTGCACAGTGCACCAAAGTGTGGTCTAACCAAGGTTCTATAAGTTTAACATAACTTCTTTGCTTTTCAATTCTATCCCACTAGAAATGAACCCCAGTGCTTTGTTTGCTTTTTTTTAATGGACTTAATAACCTGCATCGCTACTTTTAGCGTATCAATACCCCTAGATCCCTTTGCTCCTCCAACCTATTTAGACTCTTATTATCCAAGCAGTATGTGGCCTCCTTATTCTTCCTACCAAAATGCACCATCTCACATTTATCTATATTGAAAATTATTTGCCAATTACATGCCCATTTTACAAGTTTATTAACGCCTTTACGAATACCAAAATCTCTCCATTCTAATTAATTTCTAACGCTTTGTGAATTCACATATAAACACTGTAACTCTAAAAGCCATTTAACTTCTTTGGCACCTTTATCCCTTCTATTTTTTCTTCTTTCCTTCACTATCCTTTCTTAACCTCTTTCCTATCTGTTCTAAGGTACCTCTCTCTGTATCCCTTCTTGAGCTTTCTATTTTAAATCCTTCATTATACTTATTCATAACCCCTCCTCTATAAGGCCCTCTATCCACCCATCTGAGCTAACTAGTTTAAATTCACACCCACATGCGTCAGCCTTGGTAGTATTCCCACCTCTGAGTCAGAAGGTTGTGAGTTCAAGTCCCACTCCAGAGACTTGAACACATAATCCAGGCCGACACTGAGGGAGTGCTACACTGTCAGTGCTGCCACCTTTCAGATGAAAAGTTAAACTGAGACCATATCTGCCCTCTCAAGAAGATGTAAATAATCCCGTGGCACGATTTGAAGAAGGGCTGTGGAGTTCTCCCGCTATCCTGGCCAACATTTATCCTCCTCAACCAAACAGATTATCCGGTCATTTACTTCATTACTTGTGGAACCTTACCGTTTACTGTTTGCAAATTGGCCATGTTTCCCTACATTACATTAGTGACTACACTTCAAAAGTAATTAATTGGCTGTGAAGTGCTTTGGAACATCCAAAGGTCATAAAAGATGCTGTACAAATGCAAGTTTGTTCTTCTTTCTTGCTTTTTAAAAAAATAATTCTTGGAATATGGGCGTCGCCAGCAAGGCATTTATTGCCCATCCCCATTTTTCTTGGCAGTGGTTCAGTTTGAGTGGAATGCGTCCCTTCCATACAACCACCCGCTGTTCCAAAACTGGTCATGGTGCCCCACCAACTTGAAACCTTCCCTGCTATACCATTCTTTCAACCATGTGTTTAGCTGTGTAATCTTCCTCTGTTTGTCTGGCTCATCATGTAGCAGTTATTAATCCCAAAAATACTAGACTTGAGCTCTTGCCTTACCGTTTTTTGCCTAGCTCTTCATGTTGCCTGCACAAGATCCCTTCATCAGGCTACCAACAATACCAGTTGCCATAACAGCTCCTCATCCAAGCCAACCATAAGGCTGTCCACACATTCCTCAAAGGTCCTTCACTATGGCAGTAGACAGCCGGCCTACTATTCTGACTCTGAGCTGTGTCCATAGACATACCTGTGGATCCCCAAATCAATGAATCCCTCATTTCTAGCACCCACTTCCTCCTGTACTTCCCCACTCCCCAGAGTGTACTATGCTCCACAGGGCTATGACCCACATAGTGTCTACCAACTTTCTTGGAACATCTGGAGACTATTCCTCAACTCCTGTTTAGAGTTATTTTTATTTGTTCTTGGGATGTGCGTGTCATTGGTAAGGCAGCATTTATTGCCCGTGAAATACAATGGCACAGTATAGGATTGGAATCCTTTGTGGGTAGGGGTGGTAGGAGTTCCCTGAAGGACATTAGTGAACCAATTGGGTTTTTACAACAGTCCAGCAGTACCATTCATGGTTATTTTCCAGTGCTATTTTTATTGAATACGATTTTGTGGTAGGATTGAAACTTGTGACATCTAGGCTGCAAGCCCAGTACCATAACCACAACGCTACAATACCATGTAATTTTAGCTTCTGTGGCCTCTTATCCTGACTGCCTGCTTCCTGACTGGTTCCCTTTTCCGATCTCTTTCTTCCTCACCTTCTTGTCCAAGGTGCACCCATGCTACGGAACATCTGGTCTAAAACTCCCCTCCCAGTCTGCTTCTCTCTTGTTCTCTCTTCCCATTACTGTCTGTCTTTCTCTGTTTGTGTTCATGTCTTTTTCTCAGTCTTTATCACTGTTCCTGTCAGTCTCCCCTCATCTTCGCCACACTCTTTTCTGTACATCTCCAAATGTCTCTGTATGGTTTTCACATATGCTTCTTTACCGATGCAAGTCATCGCTTATCTTTTTTTAAAGCCAAAGGATATGCAACAAGATGGTAACCAACATGTACCTGATCATAAGTGGGCACCAGGTGTGGGCTGGGAGGAGCTGTCTGCCAACACACGCAGGTGAAACGGAAACTGAGGTTCAAATTAGGAGGGAGTGAAGAGTCTTGCTCCTGGAGCTGGGTGTTGGAGGGAGTGAGCAGTTTGCGACTGGGTCAAAATCCTGGAACTCCTTACCTAACAGCACTGTGGGAGTATCATCACCACATGGACTGCAGCGGTTCAAGAAAGCAGCTCACTACCACCTTCTCAAGGGCAATTAGGAATGGGCAATAACTGTTGGCCTTGCCAGTGATGCCCACATCCCATGAATGAATTTTAAAAAAATTGGGAATAGAGTCTGGTGCATGGAACCACTTGGGTGGATGTGTGAAAACTCAATATTTGGAGGATGAGGAGGGAGAAAGTGGTCTAGAGGTACTGGAGTGCAGGTGGCTATGGTCTGGGACTTGAGAGCACTTGGGAGGAGAGAAGGCTGGGATGTTAGACAAAAAAAAAATACACACCGCAGAACAGGACTTAAAAGTCACACTACCCGACAATGTGGAAAATTGCCCAGATATGTCCTGTCCACAAAAAGCAGGACAAATCCAATCCGGCCAATTACCGCCCCATCAGTCTACTCTCAATCATCAGCGAAGTGATGGAAGGTGTCGTCGACAGTGCTATCAAGCAGCACTTACTCACCAATAACCTGCTCACCGATGCTCAGTTTGGGTTCCGCCAGGACCACTCGGCTCCAGACCTCATTACAGCCTTGGTCCAAACATGGACAAAAGAGTTGAATTCCAGAGGTGAGTTGAGAGCGGCTGCCCTTGACATCAAAGCAGCATTTGACCGAGTGTGGCACCAAGGAGCCCTAGTAAAATTGAAGTCAATGGGAATCAGGGGTAAAACTCTCCAGTGGCTGGAGTCATACCTAGCACAAAGGAAGATGGTAGTGGTTGTTGGACGCAAATCATCTCAGCCCCAGGGCAGTGTCCTAGGCCCAACCATCTTCAGCTGCTTCATCAATGACCTTCCCTCCATCATAAGGTCAGAAATGGGGATGTTCGCTGATGATTGCACAGTGTTCAGTTCCATTCGCAACCCCTCAAATAATGAAGCAGTCCGTGCCCGCATGCAGCAAGACCTGGACAACATCCAGGCTTGGGCTGATAAGTGGCAAGTAACATTCACGCCAGATAAGTGCCAGGCAATGACCATCTCCAACAAGAGAGAGTCTAACCACCTCCCATTGACATTCAACGCATTACCATCACCGAATCCCCCACCATCAACATCCTGGGGGTCACCATTGACCAGAAACTTAACTGGACCAGCCATATAAATACTGTGGTTATGAGAGCAGGTCAGAGGCTGAGTATTCTGCGGCGAGTGACTCACCTCCTGACTCCCCAAAGCCTTTCCACCATCTACAAGGCACAAGTCAGGAGTGTGATGGAATACTCTCCACTTGCAGCTCAAACAACACTCAACAAGCTCGACACCATCCAGGACAAAGCAGCCTGCTTGATTGGCACCCCATCCACCACCCTAAACATTCGCTCCCTTCACCACCGGCGCACAGCGGCTGCAGTGTGTACCATCCACAGGATGCACTGCAGCAACTCGCCAAGGCTTCTTCGACAGCTCCTTCCAAACCTGCGACCTCTACCACCTAGAAGGACAAGAGCAGCAGGCACATGGGAACAACACCACCTGCACGTTCCCCTCCAAGTCACACACCATCCCGACTTGGAAATATATTGCCGTTCCTTCATCGTCGCTGGGTCAAAATCCTGGAACTCCCTTTCTAACAGCACTGTGGGAGAACCTTCACCACACGGACTGCAGCGGTTCAAGAAGGCGGCTCACCACCACCTTCTTAAGGGCAATTAGGGATGGGCAATAAATGCTGGCCTCGCCAGCGACGCCCACATCCCATGAACGAATAAAACAAAACATAAGAATGAGGAATGGGACTTATAAGAAAACTAAACAGTGGAGCAGGACTTATCTCTTTCTCCTCCCTCTTTCAATACATTTGGGTGAATGCTTGCATTTCCCAGTCACAAAGGGAGAAAAACAGAAACTTTACTCATCAAACTTCTTCTGTTTACAGCACTCGAAAAAGGCATCAAACAACCAAAGAAGAAATTTAAATGATTTTGCCGTAGGGGAACTTACAGGCATCTAATGGTTGAAAAAAATGTAAAACTTAACACACTCTTCCTGGTATGTGGCTGGCTCAGAGCTGAAGAAATGTAAACACTGTTCCCAACTAATGAGCAGGCTAAAGAAATGTTTTTACATGCAGTTCCCAACACGTTCACGGCCAGGAACCTGGGGCTGGATAGCAATTGAATTTTTAAAGCTGAGAACCCGGGAGCAAGGCCAGCTAACAGACAAAGATCAGATTTTAAATGCTGTTCTCAACCAGCATGTAGAGCAAATGAAAGCATGGCTTTCATCCCATGGGCAAAGTGGATACTTTCCTATGCCCTACCAGATGCAGAACAGATAAGGTATGAAATGTTAATTTAGGTTTAAAAATAACAGTTCACTTTGGGAGATGGAACAACAGGGACAGGAGGACCAGAGACCACATGAGAAGAATCAGCCAGAGGTAAGTATAAAAAGAAGTAGCCATGACATCTAATTATGACATTGGAATTTAAGTGTGAAAAGGACAGGAAGTGTGAACTATAGGCAAGACTTTTAATATATTACCAGTCAATCTCCCATGTTGTTGCATACGGGGAGTCAAGACTGGGTATAGTCTTCAGGTGAAGCAGGGTTAAAGAGTGGAGGGCAATTCTATCAGGGCACGTAAACATAATTAAAGTCATATAACATTCCAATGGTGCGAGGATGTAATTACAGCATGACAAGTCAAACTGGCAGTTTCCATCAAAAATGTGGACATGGGAATTTATAATGGAGAAAGTTGACAGGAAGTGTGCACAGACATGATTTTTAATATATTATATCCATTATATGTATGGGAGAAAAACTTACATGCAGCTCATGCTGGAGATGCTGATGATCCTGACAGGGTGCATTGGTTCCATACATAGGGAAATTTTTGGAGCAATTAATTGACGAAATTGTTACATTTATACTGTTTTTCCAAATTGTCAATTATTTTACTGTTTTATTGTATCATTAAAGTGTATTTTTAAACTGTGTACAGTGAGGTAGATGAGGAACTGTCATGGCAGCTGAAAGGAATTTCAACATATTGAGGGATTAGATTATTTCAATTTATTCATGAATCAGATTTAAAATAAAAAGTTATTTGGAGTAAATCAGTATGATTTGGACATCTTCCTATGCCATGCAATTATCCAGAAAAGGTATGAAATACTAATTTAGGTTTAAAATTAACAGCCAATAGAAGAAACAATAGGCAGTGGAAGGAATAATTATAATTCCAAAAGAACAATCTGCATTAATATCTTAGAGATTGTACAGCATTCTCAGCCATTTCCAACACTGCTGTTGGTTCAACAGTGATCCACTGGGCGATCCAAATTTCTTCACTCCTCGCCTGAAGGTGGTGGGCCATGCTGAGGTAGATATTCACGGGTACTACCAACCCTCCAGTATCTTAAAGAGCTGCATTGCGCTATCATTTCTGTAAATTCACTGTTGATTATGGGGAAATTTCACAGCTGCAATTTACTACATATACACATGCACTGTGTTACAACTCAAAGCTGGAAGCTCAGGTCGTTAATCAGGGTCATCTCAACCTGAGATTTATTACTGTTTCACCAAAGACAAAAGACTGCAGTAATATTATTCTTCATAATATATACAAATGTAACTACTTTTTTTGCTGGTGGAGAGCATTATAGCAGACAGCAACAAGCACAGGTTTTACGAGACTGATAATAAGAGCCAACAAAGTAATATTGGGAATATGCATAAGCTATACCATTAGAAAGGGTTAAACAAGTTTGACTTATATTTCAACACTATGAGTGAGTGGTAATCAGATCAACAACTCATCAAAAATTCAGAAATTACTTTTTCACATACATACATACATATACATACACACACATATACATACACACACACACACACGTGCACATACACACACGTAAATGTACACATACGCACATACACACACGTACATGCATGCAGATACGCATACGTACACACACGCACGTGCACGTACACACATACGCACACGTACACATACGCACGTGCACGTACACACATACGCACATGCACATAAGCACATACGCACGCACATGTACACACATACGTACACATAAGTACATATACATACACACATATACACACATGCATATGCACACATACACATATATACGCACACTCATACACGCACACTTACACACAAACACGCACGCACATATATACACGCACACACATATATACATGCACGCACATATAAATACGCACGCATACACATATAAATACGCACGCATACACATACATATAAATACGCACGCATGCACATATATATAAATACGCACGCATGCACATATAAATACGCACGCATGCACACATAAATACGCACGCATGCACATACACACACATATAAATACATACACACACATATAAATACATACACACATAAATATACATACGCACATAAATATATACCTACATATACACATACATACATATACAAATACATATACACAAATATACATACACACATATGTACATATGTACATAATACACACACATGTACACACACACATACATATACATATACACACATACATGTAGACATATTCAACAACTATTTCCACTGGGTAAATTTCAACATTGAAAATCTATGTTAGAGAAGCAGAATTACTGTCTTAAGACAATTAGAACCACGTCACATTTACAACAACGTGCTTTTATATAGCACCTTTAACATAGTAAAACATCCCAAGGCGCATTACAGGAGCGTTATCAAACAAAATTTGACACCGAGCCACATAAGGAGATATTAGGGCAGGTGACCAAAAGCTTGGACAAAGAGGTAGGTTTTAAGGAGGGTTTTAAAGGAGGAGAGAGAGGTAGAGAGCGCAGAGGTCTAGGGAGGGAATTTCAGACCTTAGGGTCTAGGCAGCTGAAGGCACGGCTGTCAATGGTGAAGCGATGAAAATCGGGGATGCGCAATAGGCCAGAATTGAAGGAGCTTAGAGATCTTGGAGGGTCGTAAGGCTGGAGGAGGTTACAGAGATAGGGAGAGCACAAGGAGGGATTTGAAAACAAGGATGAGGATTTTAAAATCGAGGTGTTGCTGGACCGGGAGCCATTGCAGGTCAGCGAGCACAGGGGTGATGGGTGAACAGGATTTGGTGTGAGTTAGGATACAGACAGCAGAGTTTTGAATGAGCTCAAGTTTACAGAGGGTGCAAGCTGGGAGGCCGGTAAGAAGAGCATTGGAATAGTTGAATCTAGTGGTAACAGAGGCATGTATGAGGGTTTCAGTAACAGATGAGTTGAGGCAGGGGCAGAGACTGGCAATGTTATGGAGCTGGAAGCAGGCAGTCTTTGTACCTCACAATCCTAAAATTTCAGTGAAACAAATACTTCCAGGATAATATGCCTGAGAGTATGGCAGCATTTAACTTCAGTGGTGCCAAATAATTTCATTACACCCACTATAACCTTTAATTATTAAACATTAAAAGATGTAATTTCTAGGTAGCTTGCAAATTACAATTATTGATCTTTCAGTACAGATGTTCTCACACATTAACTATTGTAGTGTTCACTCCCGATCAATGTCCACCATCAAACAACAAAAACAGACCCAAAATAGAATAAAGTTGGCTCCAAGAAGCTCCACAGTGCTTGCAAGCTGGTCTTATAATACACCTTTGTTGAGATTTTCAGTGCACCAGTATTATAAAGCTATCTGTATCGTCCAGTATTGGGAGTTATCTCATTACAATTCTGCTTTGACACAGTCAGTGGCAGTATGATTTCCACTGGTGTGAAGCCTTTTTTTAAAAAAAAGTTAGGAAGCTATATATATTTTCATAGTAATCGAAGGGGAGATGGGGAATGGCGAACAACGCTGAAATGGAGATCCATGAACTCCAAGCACTCATGTTCTCTTTCAAATGTACTACAATGTCACCAGTCCCCGCTGGAGGACTAATCGGAAGCAGGCCCATGTCTTGAACTGCCTCTGACAACCACTCTTGGTACGTTGTAAAGTCTTTCATACATGAATAATGGCCACTTGAGGGGTGGGCCGCTAAACCAACTCACCCAATGTTCTGTGTCTCCAGCTGTCAGTGTGTGTGTGAGACAGGAGTGGGAACCCTGGTCATTTTTCCCCTTCCTAACCCAAGGGTGCCGAGACCAATTGCAGCACCTCAAGTTCCACCCCAGCTAACTCAAGACGGCCTGCGGAGCCAAATCTCAGATCTTTCTGGACTGTATGGTTCAGCTGCATATTACGTAAACACACTGAGCCATTGGGAATGTCGTAGTGGTCTCAAGACTATAACCTCATCTCAGATTAAACTTGTAAAGGGTTCAACATTCCCTCATGGTTCAAAATACAATCTGAACACTCCAGGATTGTCGCTTTGCGATCTTTACTGGCTGTCCATTAATCTCGATATTCACGATAGTCATAAATAGAAAAACAATGCCTCTATGAGGAAAGACTGTAACTTTTAAAGAGGGCTAACTTCTGCTTCCGTACTTTGTAATATACCTGTCTGGATCACAAGTAACATACAGTTCATATAGAGTTTAATATGGACAGGACAGCTATGTTGTACCTCTCTTTACCGTTCCACCCTCCCCCGACACATATTTCACGCGAGGACTGAATGTGAAAATTGCTTTGGTTTAGCACTCAGACGGCGCCTCGAGAAATCTGAGTGGTTATTTATCATAACACAATCTTCCAACTACAATATTTCAGATACCGTTCTCTGCAGACAATTTCACTTATCAAATAATCACTGGGGACCGTGCTGCTGAACATCAGTAATAATCAATAATGTCCTAAAATATTTATAAGTGTGACAATACTATGTGCACACTACACTTCCCGCATTTATTTTTGTACACACATTTTCATTCTGTTTCTATTTTCTTTCAGCGTTTTTGTATTTACCAACTGATCCTCAAGTAAACACTTCAAGGAACTACAAACTCAGCCAATTACTCGAGCGATGAAAAAAGCAGAAAGTTGAAGCAATAGTTTCACAAAAAAAACAGAAATAGTGTTGGACTCACGCTTAAAATGTGTCAACGACCTGCTTACGAAGCCCAACTGTAGATATGACGAATAGTAAAGCGAACTCCAAAGTTATTCGATTTCAGCCCAAGGACTCATTTCAACATGACAACAGAGAGCCCCGCCTACACTTCAAGCTCATTGGTGCAATAAATCCAACTTGAATTTCTCATTGGCTGAATTTGACGCCAATCAAACCCATTTCAGGAAGTAAGTTTTGAAACATTACCAGAGTGGAAGTTAATCGATGTCTTTATACATGGTCACCGTAGTGATGGCAAAACATAGAAGATAAATGGATTGATACAGGCAATAAATGATCTCTCCTGGACAAAATTATTAGTTTTGAAGGATCCCACACACTCAGGGGAGGGTGGTTATGTCACATGATGAGAATGAAACTGGTCCCCAAATCAGAACACAGCGAAAGTCGGTGGCTTTCATCTGTTGTTTCAGTTTGGCTTCATCTTAAGATTTTATTCGAAGTCACAAAAAGCATAGGCAGTTTCCCGTATATAGACAATTATGTCCACCTACTGATTGGTGGACAAATTGATAGATTAATTGAAAGAAAGATCACATCTACACCCTGTCAGCCATACCAGGAATGTAAGATTGTAAAGTTCTATGTCCTCCTGAGTGAGTTCTTGGCATGGAATTTCTGCGGGTTATTTTATTCAGTGTGGGGAAGTGTGAGGTCATCCACTTGAATCCAAGAAAGACACACCGGAACATTTCCATAGGAACAGCTGTAGGCCATTCAGCCTCTAAAGCCTGTTCCGTCATTCTGTATCTTAACTCCATTTACCCACCTTAGTTCCATATCCCTCAATAAGACCATAAAGACCATAAGAGATAGGAGCAGGAGTAGGCCATTTGGCCCCTCGAGCCTGCTCCGCTGATGGCTGATCTGATTTTTACCTCAACTCCACTTTCCCGCCTTTTCCCCATATCCTTTGATTCCCTTGCTGATCAAAAATTTGTCTTACTCAGCCTTGAATGTATTCAATGACTCAGCCTCCACAGCTTTTTGGGGTAAAGAATTCCAAAGAATCATGACCCTCTAGAAGAAATTCTTACTCATTTCCATCTTAAACGGGCAACCCTTATTCTGAGACTATGCCCCCTAGTTTTAGATTCCCCCATGAGGGGTAACATCATCTCAGCATCGACCCTATCGAGTCCCCTCAGAATCTTGTATGTTTCAATAAGATCCCCTCTCATTCGTCTAAACTCCAATGGGTATAGACCCAATCTGTTCAATCTTTCCTCATAAGACAACCCTTCCATATCTGGAATCAACCTTGTGAACCTTCTCTGAACTGCAAGTATGTCCTTCCTTAAATAAGGGCACCAGAACTGTACGCAGTACTCCAGGTGTGGTCTCACCAGCACCCTGTACAGTTGTAGCATAACTTCCCTGCTTTTATATTCCACCCCCCTAGAAATAAAGGCCAATATTCCGTTTGCCTTCCGGATTACCTGCTGCACCTGTAGACGTTTTGTGTTTCATGTACGAGGACACCCAGATCCCTCTGTACCACAGCATTTTGTAGTATTTCTCCGTTCAAATAATATTTTGCTTTTTTATTTTTCCTCCCAAAGTGGATGACTCACATTTTCCCATATTATATTCCATCTGCCAAATTTTTGCCCATTCACTTAACCTGTCAATATCCCTTTGCAGACACTTTGTGTCCTCATCGCAACTTGCTTTTCCACCTATCTTTGTATCATCAGCAAATTTGGCCACAAGACACTCTGTTCCTTCATTGATATATATTGTAAATAGTTGAGGCCCCAGCACTGAGCCCTGCAGCACCCCACTAGTTACAGATTGCCATTTTGAAAATGACCCTTTTATCCCGACTCTTGGTTTTCTGTTAGTTAGCCAATCCTCTATCCATGCCAGTATATTACCCCCAACATCATGAGCTCTTATCTTATGCAGTAATCTTTTATGTGGCACCTTTTGGAATGCCTTTTGGAAATCCAAATATACTGCATCCATTGGCCCCCCTTTATCCACCCTGCCCATTACTTCCTCAAAGAACTCTAATAAATTTGTCAGACATGATTTCCCCTTCATAAAACCATGTTGACTCTCCTTTATTGTATTATGAGTCTACAAATGTCCTGCCACTACTTCCTTAATAATGGATTCTAGCATTTTCCCAATGACAGATGTTAGGCTAACCGGTCTATAGTTACCTGCTTTCTGTCTCACTTCCTTCTTGAATAGAGGTGTTACATTTGCGGTTTTCCAATCCGCTGGGACCTTTCCAGAATCTAGTGAATTCTGGATGATTACAATCAATGCATCCACTATCTCTGTAGCCACTTCCTTTAAGACCCTCGGTAGCAAGCCATCAGGTCCAGGGGACTTGTCAGCCTTTAGACCCATTAGTTTACCTTGTACGTTTTCTCTAGTGATAGTGATTCTTTTTAGTTCCTCCCTCCCCTTTGCCCCTTGATTTTCTACTAATATTGGTATGTCATTAGTGACTTCTACTGTGAAGACAGATACAAAATATCTGTTCAATTCCTCTGCCATTTCCTTGTTTTCCATTATTATTTCCCCAGTCTCATCCTCTAAGGGACCAATGTTTACTTTAGCTACCCTCTTCCTTTTTATATACCTGTAGAAGCTTTTACTGTCAGTTTTTATATTTCTTGCTAGTTTACTCTCATAATTTATTTTCTCCCTCTTTATTATTCTTTTAGTCATCCTTTGCTGGTTTTTAAAGTGTTCCCAATCTTCAGGCTTACCAGTAATCTTTGCCTTGTTGTATGTTTTTCTTTTAACCTGATACCATCCTTTACTTCTTTAGTTAGCCTTGGTTGGTTCACCCTTTTTGTGGAGTCTTTCCTCCTCACAGGGATATATTTTTGTTGCGAGTCATAAAATATCTTTTTAAATGTTTGCCACTGCTTATCCACCATTATACCATCTAATCCATTTACCCAGTCCACTTCAGCCAATTCCGCCCTCGTTCCTTTATAATTGTCCTTATTTAAGTTTAATACAATAGTTTCAGACCCAAGACCCTTGCTCTCAAACTGGATGTGAAATTCTATCATGTTTTGATCACTGCTTCCCAAGGGATCCTTTACTTTGAGATCATTAATTAATCCTGTTTCATTACCCATTACCAGATCCAAAATGGCCTGTTCCCTAGTTGGTTCCCCGACATATTGGTCTAAGAAATAGTCCCTAATGCACTCTGTGAACTCCTCCTCAGGGCTATTTTTGCCAATTTGATTTGTCCAATCTATGTGAAAGTTAAAATCGCCCATGATTATTGCATTACCATTTTTACAAGCCCCCCTTACTTCCTGATTAATATTTTGCCCTAAAGTGTAGCTACTGTTCGGGGGCCCATATACTACTCCCACCAGTGATTTCTTTCCCTTGCTATTTCTTACCTCCACCCAAATTGATTCGACATCTTGATCTTCTGAGACAAGATCATTTCTCACTATTATACCAATTTCATCCTTTATTAACAGACCTACCCCACCACCTTTACCTTTTTTCCTATCCTTCCGAAATGTTAAATAACCGTGAATATTTAGCTCCCAACCTTGCTCATCTTGCAACCACGTCTCTGTAATGGCCACGAGATCATACCCATTTGTTTCTATTTGTGCCGTCAATTCATCTATCTTATTACGAATGCTGCGCACATTCAGATAAAGACCCTTTAATTTTGTCTTCTTACCATTCTTTCTTATCCCGGCCCCATTTGCTAATGCTCTGTCCCTTCCTGATACACTCTGTTTATCATTACCCCCATCGCTTTCTTGTACTACTTCCTTGTCTTTTCTCTTTATCAATCTAAACTTCTCCCCACCTGAGCCCTTCCCCACCTCTATTTAGTTTAAAGCCTTCTCTACCGCCCTAGTTATTCGGTTTGCCAGTACACTGGTCCCAACATGGTTCAGGTGAAGCCTGTCCCAACGGAACAGCTCCCTCTTTCCCCAATACTGGTGCCAGTGCCCCATGAATCGAAACCCACTTCTCGCACACCAATCTTTGAGCCACGCATTCATCTCTCTGATCTGATTTACCCGGTGCCAATTTGCTCGTGGCTCAGGTAATAATCCGGAGATTATCACCTTTGTGGTTCTGCTTTTTAATTTAGTCCCTAGCTGCTCAAACTCCCTCAGTAGAACCTCTTTCTTAGTCCTACCTATGTCGTTGGTACCTACGTGGACCATGACAACTGGATCCTCCCCCTCCCACTCCAAGTTTCTCTCCAGCCCTGAGGAGATGTCCTTAACCCTGGCACCAGGTAGGCAACACAGCTTTTAGGACTCTTGCTCTTGACTGCAGAGAACAGTATCTATCCCTCTAACTATACTATCGCCTACTACAACCACATTCCTTTTTACTCCCCCCACTTCAATGGCCCCCTGAACCACGGTGCCGTGGCCAGTTTGCTCATCCTCCCTGTAGTCCCTGCACTCGTCCACAAGGGCTGCAACAACTTCATATCTATTAGACAAGTGCGGAGGCTGAGGCTCCTGCAATGCTACCTCCTGGATCCCCGTACCTGCCTCACTCGCAGTCACACCCTCCTGTCCCTGACCACGTGCCAATTCTACAGTATTTAGTCTAAGGGGCGTGACTGCCTCCTGGATCAAAGTGTCCAGGTAACTTTCTCCCTCCCTGATGCCTCGCAATGTCTGCAGCTCGGACTCCAGCTCCTCAACTCGGAGCCGAAGTTCCTCGAGCTGCAGACACTTATCGCAGATCTAGTCCCCCTGGACAAAACTGTCCAGTAGTTCCCATATAGTGCAGCTGCAACACATCTCCTGCCCTTGAATAACTATTTTATTTATTTAATTGATTACTACAATGCCAATCAAATTATTTTTTAGGTTGAACCAAGTACTGGCCTTCTGAATACCCTTCCTAACAAAAATCTATCAATCTCAATTTAGAAATTTTCAATTAGCCTAGCCTCAATTGCTTTTTTGGGGAGAAAGTTCCATGTTTCCACTAACCTCTGTGTGAAAAAGTGCTTCCTGACATCACCCCTGAACGGCCTAGCTCTAATTTTAAGGTTATACCCCTTTGTACTGGACTCCCCTATCAGAAGAAATAGTTTCTCTCTATCTACCCTATCCAATCCTTTAACCATCTAAAACACCTCAATTAGATCACCCCTTAATCTTCTATATTCAAGGAACTACATGCCTTGTCTATGCAACCTGTCCTCGTATTTTAATCCTTTTAGCCCCAGTATCATAATTCTGTTGAATCTGTGCTGCACATCCCCCAAGGCCAATATGTCCTTCCTGAAGTGTGGTGCCCAGAACTGAACCCAGTGCTCCAGATGCAGTCTAACCAGAGCTTTATACAACTGTAGCATAACTTCCACCCCTTTGTATTACAGCCCACTTGAGAAAAAGGCTAACATTCCATTAGCCTTATAAATTATCTTTTGTACCTGTTCACTAGTTTTTAGTGATTTCTGTACCTGGACCCCTAAATCTCTCTGCTCCTCCACAGTTCCTAGCTTCTCACCGTTTAGAAAATACCCTGATCTATGTTCTTAATGGTGAGACTGGGGACAGTGGAGGAGCAAAGGGATTTGGGTGTCCTGGTAAAAAAGCACTGAAAGCTCGTGCACAGGTATAAAGAGTAATCAAAAAGGCTAATGGAATGTAGGTCTTTATCTCAAGGAGGCTAGAATAGAAAGGGGAGGAAATTAAGCTTCAGTTGTTCAGAGCCTTGGTCAGACCCCGTTTGGAGCACTGCGTTCAGTTTTGAGCACCACCCCTCAGGAATGATATATTGGATGGGGAAACAGTGCAGATGCACCAGAATTATACCAGGGCTTAAAGGATTTAATTATGAGGACAGGTTGCATAAACTTGGCTTGCATTCCCTTGAGTTTAGAAAGTTGAATTTGATCTAATCGAGATGTTTAAAATGATAAAGGGATTTGATAGGCTAGAGAAACTGTTTCCTCTGGTGGGAGAATCCAGAACAAGGGTGCACAATCTTAAAATTAAAGCCAGGGCATTTAGGAGTGAAATCAGGAAGCACTTTTCACACAAAGGAACAGAAGAACATAGAAACATAGGAATAGGAGTAGGCCATTCAACCCCTCGAGCCTGTTCCGCCATTCAATAAGATCATAGCTGATCTGTATCCTAACTCTATCCACCACCTTGGCTCCATATCCCTTAATACCCTTGGCTAGCAAAAATCTATCGATCTCAGATTTAAAATTATTAATTGAGTTAGCATCTACTGCTGTGGAAGAGAGTTCCACACTTCTACCACCCTTTGCGTGAAGAAGTGTTTCCTAACTTCTCTCCTGAATGGCCTGGCTCTGATTTTAAGGTTATGTCCCCTAGGCTCCCCCAACAGCTGAAAACGTTTCTCTCTATCTATCCTATAAATTCCTTTCAAAATCCTAAAAACCTCAATCAAATCACCCCTTAAACTTCTATATTCTAGGGAATACAAGCCTAGTTTATGTAATCTCTCCTCATAATTTAACCCTTGGAGCCCTGCTAACATTTTGGTGAATCTGCGCTGCACTCCTTCCAAGGCAAATATATCCTTTCTAAGGTGTGGTGCACAGAACTGTACACAGTACTCCAGATATGGGTTAACCAGGGCTTTGTATAGCTCGAGCAAAACTACCTCCTCTTTATATTGTAGCCCTTGAGATATAAAGGCGAATGTTCCATTAGCCTTTTTGATTATTTTTTGTTCCTGACCACTACATTTTTGTGATCTGTGTACACGGACCCCTAAATCTCTTTGGACCACCACTGTTCTTAGCTTTTCACCATTTAAAAAATACTTGGATCTATCCTTTTTTGGTCCAAAATGGATGACCTCAAAAAGCTGCATTGAAATCCATCTGCCACAGTTTTGCCCACTCACTTAATCTATCAATGTCTCTTTGTAATTTTACACTGTTTATTATGCAGTCTACCTATGTGACATTGGCAAACTTGGATAAATGGCTCTCTATTATGTTATTTAAGTAATTAACAAATATAGTGAATAGTTGAGGCCCCAGCACAGATCTTTGTGGGACATCACTAGTCACTTCCTTCCAATTCAAGTACATACCCATTATCCCTACTCTCTATTTTCTACCACCTAACCAATCTCCTAACCAGGTTAATAATTTGCCTTCAATTCCTTGAGCTTTAATTTTAGCTAACAGTCTCTTATGTAGAACCTTAATCAATGCCCTCTGGAAGTCCATTTAAACTACATCCATAGACATTCCCCAATATACTACTATAGTTACTTACTCAAAAAATTCAATTAGGTCCGTTAGACATGACCTATCCTTTACAAATCCATGTTGGCTCTCTATAATCAGCTCAAATCTCTCTAAGTGCTCAGTCACGCTGTCCTTAATTATAGATTCCAATAACTTACTCACAACAGATGTTAGATTAACAGGTCTATAATTTCCTGATTTTTCTCTTTCACTTTCTTAAATAATGGAGTTACATTTGCAATTTTCCAATCTAAAAGGGACAATTCCTGAATTGAGAGAGCTTTGGAAGATTATGGCTAAAGCATCTGCAATTTCCTCACCTCCTTCCTTTAAAACCCTGGGGTGGAAACCATCAGGTCCTTGGGATTTGTCAGTCTTCAGCACCATTTTTTTTCTAATACTGTTTTCTTGCTTACTTTAATTTTTGTGAGTTCCAGTCCTTGATTCATTATTGGTTTCCCTGGAATGTCAGGTATATTATCTTCTTCCTCTATTGTGAAGACTAACACAAAGTATTTATTCAACAAGTCTGCCGTTTCCTTATTTTCATTTCCAATATTACCCGCATCTGTTTTTAAAGGGCCCACATTACCCTTGACTACCCTTTTTCTTCTAATATAATTGTAAAAACTTGTGTTCACCTTAACATCCCTTACACGTTTCTTTTCGTATTTCCTTTTCGCAGCTCTTACTATCTTTTTTGTCTTCCTTTGTTGTTCTTTATATCTCTCCCAATCCCCTGGATCTGCACTATTCTTTGCACTTTTGTATGCTCTTTTCTTTAGTTTCATGTTATCACAATACAAGATACAACAATACAATTATAACACACTAAGTAAGAAGTTAAACAATACAACCTGACAAAGGAACAAGGCTCCCAGGGTGATCAGACCCGAATGACCCTGTGTTAAGATATATCAAGGTGTCCGAGAATATTCGAACAATCATGTTACGCTCTTATACCTATAATCACACAGTAAAATCATCTGTATCCCAAACAACCTTGGTGTTCACAGGTCAATCAATTACTCTGTAGGCCAAATACCACCTGCTGATGCTTCATATTCCCTAACAAGATAGTATTGCATCCCCAGCCACCATGTTTATAAACATCAAAAATACTTGGATACATGGCGTCTCATAACCAAGGACATTTTGAGTCAACAAGTTTGAAACAATCTCAAATACATTCAAAACAAATCCCTCATGAAGACCTTCATGGAAAAATATTGGTATTAACATTGTGTTACGTTTCTCCTTTTCAAAACCTAACATTGAATTCGATCATATTATGATCACTGCTAGTTAATAATCTAACAGTAAGGGAACATTGAGTTAAGTCTGGCTCATTACTCATTACTAAATCTAGTATGGCCTGCCCTCTTGTTGGTTCTTAAACATATTGTCCAGAAAACTATCTTGAATGCACTCAAGAAATTCACTACCTTTCTGACTTGAGCTACCCTGCTTTTCCCAATCTATATGAAAATTAAAGTCTCCCATTAAAACGACTGCTTTTGCTACAAGCCTCTCTAATCTCTGAATTAACACATTCTGCCACTTCATTGTTGCTATCAGGATGCCTGTAGACAACTCCCGTTACAGTCTTAAATCCTCTCTTATTCCTCAATTCTAGCCATAGAGTTCGCAGATTGTTTTCCCTTACCTATATCCTCTCTTACTGATGCTATAATGGTATCTTTAATCAATAAGGCTACCGATTCTCCTCTTCCAGTTTCCTTATTCTTTCTAAAGACCTTAAAATCTGGAATATTTAATTCCCAATCATGACCAGCTTGCAGCCACGTCTCAGTAATGTTCACCATGTCATACCCTCTAAGCTGTACTTGAGCCTCTAATTCACTCAATTTATTTCTTATACTCCTTGTGTTGGTATATAAAACTCTTATTTGGGCAAGAGACCCTAACCTGTCCTTCTGCCTTGATGCTGTCTTTCTCACACCATTTAACAAGTTTCTTATTTGTCACTCCTGCTGTAACTACTTTAGTTATTTTAGTATTCCCTTCACCCGGAGTACCTATTTCACTGTTTGTGACCTGAACTCTACTGTTATCCCTTTTTAAAAAAATCTTTAAACTATCATTTTTACTATTGTTTTGACAAAGCACCCCCCACCCATTTATTAGTTTAAAGTCCTTTTTACCAGCCTATTTCTCTTTTCCATGAGGACCTTGGCCCCAGACCATGAAATGGAACCCTCCTTCCCACACTATTCCTTTAGTCACGTGTTCACCTTCCTGATCTGTTTGTCCCAATGCCAATTTGCATGTGGCTCAGGTAATAATCCTGAGATTACCATCCTTGAGGTCCTGCATTTTAATTTAGCTCCTAACTCCCAATACCGCCTTTCCAGAACCTCCTGCCTAGTCTTTCCTATGTTGTTGGTCCCAACATGGACCACTGCAACTGGATCTTCCCTCTCCCTTCCCAGAAACCTTTCCAGTCACTTCAAGATGCCCCTTACCTTGGCATCAGGTAGGCAACATATCATTTGGGACTCTCAACATAAAGGATGCTATCTATCCCCCTAATGTTCAAATTCCCTACAACTACGACATTATGCTTTCACTCCTCCTCCCTTTGGACTACCTTCTGCTCCACAGTGCCATGGTTAGCATTCTGGCCATCCTCCCTGCATCCTTCATCCTTATCCTCACAGGTAGCACGGACCTTGTACCTGTTGGATAGGACCAGTGTCTGCAGAACCTATTCTCTACCTCCCCTAGGTTCCCCCTACCTTACTGATTGACAGTCACACTCTCCCCTTCCTGCACCTGTGCTTTCCCCTGAGGTGTGACTGTACTCTGGAGTAAACAATCCAGAAATTCCTCCCCCTCCCTTATGTGCCAGAGTGTCTTTAACTCGCACTCCAGCTCAACGACTCTGATTATTTATTTATTAAATATTTGTGTATACCCAATATTTAGATCGATATGTTTACCTAAGGGATATTATCCTCTTAATACTTAAGATAAATTAAGCACTTCGCTCTAATTCCTCAGGCACCGCTGCTCCTCACTCTGCGCTGCTTATGATGTCATTTTTTGAGTTTTACCCTCAGTTTGTCTAGCAGCTGTCCCTCTCTCTTTGCTCCCGCCCCTTTTATACTGTTGCCGCTGTGGGTTCCCACGCTTTTTATCAGCTGCCTCTCTCTGCCACCGTTCCTTTTATACTGTTGCCGCTAGTAGATCCTATGCTTTTTTTAAAGGGTAGTACAAATCTGGAATTCATTCCCCCAAAAGGCTGTGGATGCTTTGTCAATTGAAATTTTCAAGACTGAGATCGATCATTTTTTTTTGAGGTAAAGGTGTCAAGGGATATGAAACAAAGGTGGGCAAATGGAGTTGAGGTACAGATCAGCATTGATCTGATTGAATGTCGAAACATGCTCGAAGGGCTGAATGGCCTACTCCAGTTTCTATGTTCCTTTGCCAGGTGTAGCATGAGCAACTGCAATCTCTAAGCTTAGCTGTTTCCTTTGTCTTATACATTGATACATTGCCCAAGTGTTTGACAGAGATGCCTTTTACATTAATAATACAGGAAGACTATTGCATGCAAAGATTGGCTCGATATTACCCAATAAGTTAAGAGTAACAGACGATTACTTCACTGTTATCTCTGAGAACACAACTTAAAACAAACCAATAGCATTATAGATGTATCTTGCTACTTCAGCCAGAAAGAAAGATTAAAAATGTCAGATCTTTTTGTTGAAGTACCACTTTTGTGCTATACTAAAGTTCATAGATGAAAGTTCATTATGAAAGGTCATGTGATCGATGTTTTCACCATATTTTAATGCTGAATTTGTTTCCTGGTTCATTGAAATCCATGATTGAATTGATTTATTAATCTTTAAAACATATTTACATACAGCAAGTCAGCCAGTGCTTAGAAATTCCATCTTGCAGACTGACTTCAGTCCAATTCCAGGTGGTTCTGCCTCGTTGATAAATTCTCAGCAGGGTGTATATCTACTCCAAAGAGAAGTGGAGTGAACCCCAATGGGGGAGGGAGTCTCACACATCTGGGTTTGACGCCATATGGCATCTAGCTGAGTTGAATTGGATGTTATAAGAACATAAGAACGTAAGAATTAGGAGCAGGAGTAGGCCATATGGCCCCTCGAGCCTGCTCCGCCATTCAATAAGATCATGGCTGATCTTCGACCTCAACTCCACCTTCCTGCCCAATTCCCATATCCCTTGATTTCCCTAGAGTCCAAAAATCTATCTATCTCAGCCTTGAATATATTCAATGACTCAGCATCCACAGCCCTCTGGGGTAGAGAATTCCAAAGATTCACAAACCTGAGTGAGAAATTCCTCCTCATCTCTATCTAATTGGCCGACCCCTTATCCTGAGACTATGCGCCCTAGTTCTAGACTCTCCAGCCATGGGAAACAACCTCTCAGCATCTACCCTGGAAAGCCCCCTCAGAATCTTACATGTTTCTATGAGATCACCTCTCTTTCTTCTAAACCCCAGAGAATATAGGCCCATTTTACTCATTCTCTTCTCAAAAGACAATCCTTTCATCCCAGGAATCAATCTAGTGAACCTTCGTTGGACTGTCTCTAAGGCAAGTATATCCTTCCTTAGATAAGGAGACCAAAACTGTGCACAGTACTCCAGGTGTGGTCTCACCAAAACCCTGTACAATTGGAGCAAGAGTTCCTCACTCTTGTATTCCAACCCCCTTACAATAAAGGCCAACATGCCATTTTCCTTCCTAATTGCTTGCTGAACCTACATGCTAACTTTCTATGTTTCTTGTACGAGGTCATGCAGATCTCTCTGATCACCAGCATTTAATAGTTTCTCACCAATTAAAAAATATTCTGTTTTTCTATTCTTCCTACCAAAGTGGATAACCTCACACTTCCCCACATTATACTCCATCTGCCACCTTCTTGCCCACTCTCTTCACCTGTCTAAATCCCTTTGCAGATTCTTTGTGTCCTCCTCACAGCTTACTTTCCCACCTAGTTTTGTATCATCAGCAAACTTGGATACATTACACTTGGTCCCTTCGTCTATGTCATTAATATAGATTGTAAATAGCTGAGGCCCAAGCACTGATCCTTGTGGCACCCCACTAGTTACAGCCTGCCAACCTGAAAATGACCCGTTTATCCCCATTCTCTGTTTTCTGTCTGTTAACCAATCCTCTATCTATGCCAATATATTACCCCCAACCCCATGAGCCCTTATCTTGTGTATCTTGTGTTCGGAGAAAGCAGGTGCTCCTGCCAGCACTCAGTAAGCATTTAAACTTTTAACCACTTGGAAAGGAGTTCTGTGTAAGTGCACATGCCTCTTTCTCAGGCATGATTTGCAGTGTGACACTCAAAAAAACTCGTAAAAGAAGCAGTGTAAGAGTTGGACTTAGGAATTAGACTGGAACTTTAGTTCGCAGCAAAAAGGAAAGTACACTACAGTGTTACTAAAGTTGTGGTATAAACATATCTGACTGACACTGTATCCATGAGGCAGTATCACCAAAAATTGGATTGAATTCAGTCTGCCCATTGGAATTTCTAAACGAGATTCTGCCTGGCTGGAACCAATACTACAGCTTTCAAACTGATCTCAAACTGATCAGTGAGTCAGTAGCAATAGGGAATAAATTTAAGATCATCACCAAAAGACCAAAGGTAGAGATTTTTATGTTGGGGTTCTTCGGACGTGTAGAGCCTTGCTAGACGCAATGGTGGAAGCAGAATCCATAATAGCTTTTAAAAGGAAAGTGGATAAACATTTGAAAAAGAAAAATTGAAAAGGGTATGGAGAAAAGGCAAGGAAATGGGACTAAGTGGACTGCTCTTTCCGAGACCCAGGACGTGTGCTATGACTGTGTTGTAAAATTCGATAATTCTATTGCGAATGAAAACGTGAGAACAGGTTCTGTAAAGCTTTTCTGTGAGGGTCCAATAAGTTATTCCTATCATGAGCCCTAATCAGAAATGTAGAATTCATAAAATGATTTTAAAACACATAAATAGATGAATTTCAAATATATTGCAAATATGTAGATGGTTTTTGAGGGTTTTTTGAATTCCTTTCTATATGTGGAAATTCCAATCTAATTTTTCTTGGTTAAAGAAGGTAGCCCAAGGTTCCACAGTCAATGCCTCTGAATATGTAAAATGAACACAGTAAAGTCAGATATTTGGCACTGAGTTCAATGTAAAGTAATCCTATGAAATCCTGCATGCACTCTTACACTATTGAACTATTGGGTTGTCCCATGGCAACTTGCAACAAAAACATAAATAGGACTTACCTGAATTCTGTTCAAAACCTCAAACAAGTTCTTCCTTTGTAATTCGAACCCAGAGGTGAAGGGTTAGCTTTCGATTTCAAAATGTCCACAATTGAGGTACTGTACTTGCAAATCCAAATTCACACCCATTATTCAACTGTAATAGCCACCAAACAAAACTCAAAACTTACTCAACTCTGTGATGTGAGTACAATGTTCAGTGTGGTTCTCTGGTAAAACCATGAGAATTTTGATCCTCCCTTTAGGGTTTCAAAATTGATGCCTCTCCCCACAAGACTGGCAACCAACAAGCAAATAGCTACAGTTTGAAAATATTTCCTTATCTCATACTTTTGATTAGAAACTGTACTGGTCAGACTGCACCTTTAACATAGTGTCCAGTTTTGGGTGAGACAAAAGTTCTGGAAGCAATGGAGAGAAGATTCTAGCATCAGACACCACAGTTGTGTGAAAAAAAAATTTGAAAAACCTTTTCAGCCTCGCCAAGGAAGCGACTGAGATCAGATTCATAAACGTATAAACAGTAAAGAAAAGGTAAATCTGGAATTAAACCACAGCTGTGTAAAAACAAAGGATCATAGGTTCAAACGGGAAAAATGGCACATTTAAGACTAATGTCAGGAAGGTCTCTGCACAAAGACTGAGCAAAACATGGATTGGACTTTGGGGTAGGGCAGTTGAGGGGAAAATCATTAAATAAACATTTGGATGTTGTGATGAGGGGGAGTGTAGGGGTTTTCTAGAGGGATGAGCAAGATTGGGCTGAATGGACCTCCCCCATCCACATCTAGCTTGAGATCTTATTCATGGTTAAAATAATTCTCGAGTCTGAAACACCTTATTGTGCTTCAAAATTAAATTACGGTGTTCACTGGGTAAAAGGAAAAATGCATTTACATCTGGTAAGTTGTGACAAGTATCTCAGTATTGACTGATGTTCACTGGGTACATTGTATAATCATCAATTATGTTCAATTGCAGGCAAGCTGTCGTTATAAGGGAGGCAATAGTTCAAATAGGTGAAGTAGCTGGACAAATGGTACTTTTTTCTCATACAAATGCTATACCAAAAACACATGAGATTTTCATTTTGGTGCTACATTTTTGGCCATGTATACTGTAAAAACAATTAAATATTCTGTTAGGAGCCTCATCAGCAAAAGAGCAGAAGACGACATTAGGATTTTTTTTTGTACACAGTAGGGTGGGGGGGGGGTTGTTAGGACATGGAATGCCTCATTGGAAACAGTGCTAGGTGTAGAATCTGCAATAGCTTTTAAAATTGAATTGGAGAAATATTTGAGAAGGAAAAATTTAAAGGAGTATGAGGATAGGGGAACAAGCAAAATATGCTGAATGGCATCTTTCTGTAGCCTCGTAAAAATGTAGGCTTGCCGTTAACCTCCCCATGAGTGTCAAGAAATTGCTGCATTTGCACTGTCAATGCGAATAAATCTTGCCATAGCCACTTAGGGCTGGAGTTTGATGTCGTAAGGACCTATTAATGATGAGATTTATGTTCCTGCTCTGCCACTCAACCTCGGAGCCCCAGAAAGGGAACAACTGAAACTATGGAGTCTCAAACTTGCAGGTAGTAAATTGTTCCTTGAGGTTTTTTAAATTTTAATTTTTTTTCCTTACTTATCCTTTCTGCCTCTTTTTTCTCTCTCTTAATCCAATCGTTCTTTCCCTCTCTTTGTTTCTCTTTCTGTACCTAATTCAAGGGTTCTATAACAAGGGGACATAGATTCAAGGTAAAAGGCGGGAGGTTTAGAGGGGATTTGAGAAAGAACTTTTTCACCCAGAGGGTGGTTGGAGTTTGGAACTCACTGCCTGAAAGGGTTGTGGAGGCAGGAACCCTCACAACATTCAAGAAGCATTTGGATGAGCACTTGAAATGCCATAGCATACAAGGCTACGGACCAAATGCTGGAATATGGGATTAGAGTAGACAGGGCTTGATGGCCGGCGCGGACACGATGGGCCGAAGGGCCTCTATCCGTGCTGTATAACTCTATGACTCTATTTGACTTTAATTCCCCCTATTTCCTTCTGCTTCCTTCACTTTGTGTCTTTCTCTATCCTTTAATTGGTCGAGGAGAAAAAAAACTTTAGGCCAATCCAGGAAAAACTCTTGGAAATTCTCCTCTGATTCCCATAAGCAATGACAAAAGCTCCAAGAGGTCACAGTGACTGGGTGACACCACACCCAATAACTCACCTACCTTCTGTATTAAGAGATGTTTGACACTCACAAGAACTTGTCCTGCACCCTTTTGAATCCACACTGCATTTGCTGGCAACTTATTCCAGAGGTCGATGACTCTCTATGGAAAGAAGTACTATACCTTCTAGCATCTAACCTACTTGAATCCTTTTGTTGCTTGTATTTATGTCCAATGATCCTCTCTAATCTATCCACTTGGACCAGGTGTAATCCTTTCATTATTTTAAAGAACGCAATGATATCTCCTCGAAGTTTACACTTTTTCAAAGTAAAAAGCCCCAGCTCTCATGGCTGTCCTGGTAATGAATGATCCTTAAACTGGGTATCAACCTTGTGGCCCTCCTCTGAACCTTGGTGGCTGCCATTGATACAAAGATACCTCTATACCTCTTTGCAGAAGCCAGTGGCCGACCCTAGCTATGCAAATCAATCTGTTCGCGGAATTTGAGACATTGCCCCTGGCCTTGGAGAGGGTGGGTAGAGCTTTTAATCCATTGCATTTACCCCGCTGGTGGAGCAGGGCCCCAGGAATATCTAGGCCACGTTTTCTCATCATCCAATTGCACTTAGAAAAAGCCAATCAATACTTTTCTAACCTTACAACACTGAGACATCTTGAACTTTCATAGCCCTAGTATTCTGCAGTTTGCACAGATGATGAACTGAAAGATAATAGGTCCATTGTCTCTCATGCTCTCCTGGCTGGCCCCCATATTCCACCCTCCATAATCTTGACAACGTCCAAAACTCTGCTGCCCGTATCTTAACTCGCACCAAGTTCTGTTCACCCATCACCCCTATGCTCGCTGACCTACATTGGCTCCTGGTCCATCAATGCCTCGATATTAAAGTTCTCATCCTTGCGTTTAAATCCCTCCATGGCCTTGTCCCTCCCTATCTCCGTAATCTCCTCTAGCTCTACAACCGCCCCACCCCCCCACCAAGAACTCTGCATTCCACCAACTCTCGTCTCTTGTGCATCGCCCTACTGTTAGCAGCCGTAACTTCAGCCATCTGGGCCCTAAGCTCTGGAATTCATTCCCTAAACCTCCCTGTCTCTCCACCTCTCCTCCATTAAGAAGCTCCTTAAAACCTAGATGTTGAACCAAGCTTTTAGTCACCTGTGCTGATATCTCCTTCCTTGGCTCGGAGTCAACTTTTGTCTGATTACGCTCACGTGAAGCGCCTCAGGACGTTTGACTAAGTTAAAGGCATGATATAAATGCAAGTTGTTGTTGTCATCTCCATACCTTTGCTTTGTGAACTCAAATGACTGGAAGCTATGCTCAATGCTAAGCTACGTAAATTTACAAATCTTCTAACTTGGTCTTGCATTTTTCTAAAAACTTTTGAAGTAACCTACTCCCTTACAAGCAATTATATGGACTCAGTCATTTGCCATGTGCTGTTGACAGTATTTGGAGAAGTATTCAGTTTATCCGTATCAATCAATTTTTAGGATTAATTGCAGCTGCCTGAGGTGGTATATACGCCTATTAACATACAAGTGATGAAGTAAGCTTATTGTATGTAACATCCCATGAAACTACCTGGAACATGTGGGGGTCGATTTTAACTTTTGGATGGCCGACTGGTGAAGGGGGCCACTAGCCTACCTGTTCCCACAACCAAGAGGCCGGAGCCATTTTGAGGCCAGGGCCTCATTTAAATAGAATTGGCAAGCTGTGGGTTGCCAGATTCAGGCTGACACAATATCAGGTGGTTGTGGAGGAGGGGAGCCCACGGTGGCAAAAGCCCAGATTTATTGTTGTGGGGCCCAGAGGGGCAGTCTTTTTCAGGACGTCTTTGGCTCTATAGCCAGTGAAACGGGTCGGAGAGTGCACTCCGCACGCTCCAACCAGCTCTATGCTAAAATGGTAATTGGGTTCCTACGTAAGCCATAGGAAATCCCGGGAACGGTCGAGACCAGGTATATCCAGGTCAAGGCCTAAGTTGCAGCACTTCCGCCACTGATGTTAATGCAGGGGTGTGCCAGGAGAGCTGCAGATTTTCAGCCTCTATTACCTGTATGTGTAAGCAGAAGCTGTGTGATCATGGCAGTTTCCAAACTAGTCTGTCCAGATTTGGAATTCAACACATTTTGATTTCTTCACTGCCCAAGCAGACAGCAGTTTGAAATAAGGTTTCTATGATGGAAACGAACAGGTAAATTTGGACTAGTCACTAAACTGCAGAAGGATGAAATGTAAAATTAGCTAAATACGCAACACATTTCAGAGGCTAGTCTTCCTGCTTACACTATTGTTGAACCAACCACTAGGAAATGCATGAAAGCAGCCAGAGGTGATTTGCCAGCTCTGTGCTTCATTTCTCACACTGATACCCAGACTAGGATCAGGAAGAGAATGATATCTTCATTAAAATTCCCTCTTAGCAAAGTATGAAAGACTGGACAGTTTGTTTTTTCAAATATGAAACTGGATCTCTCCTTCCCTGATGGATACTTTCTATGACACAGTAATTTTGAGTTGGTGTTTTGAAAAGGTTGTATTGTGCATTCAAATTTGCATTCTAGTGCTCATGGAACAGTGGATTATTGTGTACAGCTGAAGCATACAATTGCAGTATTTATATCAATGTTTTTTGCTTACCTTTTGTTGATTTTTCTCCCCAGGTTTAGGACCCCCCCAGCTTGTATCACTCATGATTTCATTTCCCACTCCCAGAAGGTGATATGCCCAGGATGAATCCTATGGTTTTGTGATTTAGGCTGACTCTCTAATATGGAGAACTATTTTGATTGAATCTTACTTTTCCCTCTCCAAATGACTGAGCCAATGTTTTGAGAATTATCATGTAGACAAGAAACTACATTTGCACATTTGTACACCACACTAACAATTACATTATATGATGAATCCACTTACTATGGTGTCAAAGCAGAAACTAATTCAAGCAATAAAATGAAGAGATGTACAGCAAAATAGCTGCTCATTGCACTGTCACAGCTTGCACATAATAGTTAAGAGGCTTCAGCACATCAGAATTTTTATGAATAGAGGCTTGGTGACATGATCTCTTTTACTCAGGAACAGACAGAGTTTCCATCTTGAGTCTTAACAAAGGCAATCAAACACACTGCAAAGTCCATTTAAACTGTCAAAAGCTTTATCGTTAAATCAATGCCAATGAGATGTATATTCCACTGTTACAATGTACCTTAGCTATACAAATATATACAGTTTAGTGTGCAATCCAGTACCTTAAAGACACAATGCAATTAGTCTGAATCCTGTAAAGTTTTAGGTAACAGCCCTACTATGAGGGAAAGAATAAACTGCCAGTGCACTTTCTGAAACTATTAGTATACAGTGGCTGCCATTGAGGAAAACAAGAGAAGAATTCTGAATAGAAATACAGTTATTGCACATTTTACATCATCTCTGAGAAGACAGGAGTTATAATTTCAAACTGTCAGATGAATTGTTGCCAATATTTGGTTTATAAACATTAGACCAGTTTGATCAATTCAAAAGGAGTCAGATTCCTATACCGTAGTCAGGAATTTCAGCCATGAATGCATTCAGATCGCATTTGCGCAGAGAACAATCATCCATAGTCTTATTGTAGTAAGTCTTGCAGAAGCCAGTTACTTTTCAATCAAGCTCCGGCCAAATGTACAAAACACAAAGATTGTTTTTAACAGAGTGCTGGATCAAAATTCATTTTCAAAACATGCACCATAATAACATAATAGCTTCCAAAGTACCCATTTGCTGTAATGTGCAAATGATTACAAACTAGAATGAAAGAAATGTGCAAAGCCACAGAGACAATGAGAGAAATTTTCCTCTGTGTGCTGTGTGTATAAAGAATTAATTCCTGATTTTGCTACACAGAAGAAATCTTCCCCAATGTCTTAATTCACAGTTTTCTTGAAATTTAAAACAAAACATAACTTTTTTGCATTTTACAAATGAGTAAAGGAAATTGAAATAATTTTGACCCATCATGAGTAAGTAACAGGGACACACTCATACCAGAAACATGCAAATAAGCACCATCTAAGCAATAGGAGCGTTATGATATAATACTGGTCAGTTTTACTAGCCCAGCACACTTGAATCCTGGTAAAGGCTTTATTAGTTTCCCAAAACATTTTAAACTCAAATCAGCATTTCAGTGGGCTGGTTTTATCTTCAAAAGACCAACCAGTATTACTTACTCTGCAGCTCATTTAAATCATTGTACCTGAATTGAAATCAAATTAATTTATTGGACAAATTCATTGGGACTACAATGGAAGTAAAAATCAGGAGAGCTGTAAAACTGCCAATTTGCTATCACCCGTTTTACACTATCGCACAAAGTCAAGATCTACCCCCATTAATATCTTTCACAGGAGTTTATGAGGATGCACAGGATAAATTATCTGCAGGATTATTCATTTAAATGTTATGACTGAATCAGTTATTGTATTCAGTGGAAAAGGAACCAGTACGATGGAATTCTACACCAGGTGTCTGTTTACCTCGAGTCAACTCCTTTTTCTATACATTAAGGAAATTTATTACAATACATCAATGGGATTATTTGCACTGAATTAGAATATTGGGCTCTGTTTTACATGTGTGATTTGCACAGTACTGAAAGACACTCTCTACACTGGAGAACTAGTTTTAACATTTTTTATTCCCTTCCTTAAAAAAAAGTTATGTATTTTCTTTTAGTTCCTTCCTGCATATACCACATACCATTCCTTAATCAAATGGGCAGGCATCTATTCCAGGCAATTGTGCAATCATATGCAATGAGTTGCATAAGAATGGTACAGGATGGCATGCCCTTCATTGTTACCATTCCTCTCCCAAAGGCTTGGAATTTCTGTATGATGCCTAAGTAAGGAATTGCAGACCAGAATTGGCACCTTATGATATTGTGCAATGCATCAGTACACAAATAGGATGCATCATCCTGCTTTCCACCAAGAATTTTATATTTGCACCACATGAATATTTAAGTCAAGGCATAAGGTAGCTTCTGCCATACCAAGACAATGAAGCTTCCATTTTCTGAAACAGTTACAGGAACTAATAGTCACCAGCTGTCTAAGGACCATTTGGTCTCTCCCCTCCCTAGCAGACTTATTAACAATGGCTATAAAACAACCACTGTTTCTACTATTTGGATCACAATTTAAATTGGCACACCCTAGCTACTTCATCTGAGGTCTTTTTTAAGCTCCACTGTAAAATTACATTTATACAATAGTAAATCTATTAGTGCCCGCACAAATAATACAAAATCAGGTCCATTGTTTTGGTGCAATAGTATTTTCATCCAGTAGTGCGGTAGGGACAATGTGTTGTCTGCTGTTGCTACGGCAATGCTCCGCTGAAGGTTACAATTGGAAGACAGAGGAGTGAATAGAACTTTGATGATTGCTGCTGCATCTGAAAAGAGGTGTGTTTCTTCAATTTCTGAGGCACCCTATCCTCAGGCTTGTAACACACAGACACCTCACATCTAAACAAGACAAAACAAGTTAAATATCAATTCATTTTATATTAATGGATCCAAATTGGAAAAAGCAGAACAGTTTTGTATAAACCGGTTTAGGCAGCACGAGATGGCTGTTGATGACCTATTTTAAGCTAATATGCCACGCATTTTGGTCTCTATGAGATATGTAGGATGTAATACAGTTATACTGTATTCTTTCTGCAATGTTTCACTTCATATATCTCAGTTTTGAAGATGCTTATGTATGAATGTACTTTGAATTGTACAATTGTCCCTCTTTATTTCCTCATTGATGCAGTGTCTGCTCAGTTAACCTAATTAAGAGACCAGAGCATGTTTCAAAATTCAAACACATGTATATTATATTAAGCAGGTATTTTGTGAAAAGACTGAAGTAACAATTGCAATCTTGCTTAAAAAACCGTGATTTGAATTATAGTTTGCACAGCCACAATCAGTACAGTTCTAGGCCCACTACAAACACCATCTGACCCCGACTGAATAAAATTGTGACTCTAGATTCTCTTGTCACTTCATTTTTCTTTTATGTTTCAGTGAATTTTTGTGCTCATTTGGATGAGGGATGAGAAATGGAAACAACTTCCAATTTCAGGCACTTAATGTCAGTATTAAGCACTCCCCAGTTAGTTACAGCAGGAGATAAATGCAGAATAAAGCTCTCTCTACCCCAAAAATATGTCTTGGCTCCAACTTCACAACTGCTTTTTGGACCTGTATGACATTTTCCATTTAGTCAGTCAACTTTATGGCATCTCTGAGTGAGATTGCCAATTAGTGTAAAATTAGGGCCAGTTCTGTGCCCACACTCACCAGGAATTACTTGAAATTGCCCATTCTTATGGAGGACCCTTAAAGCCAGCAGACAGAGGAAATTTGCATTCCATCCGTTTGGGCTGGAATTAAAGGGCAGTGTGTTAACCCACTGTAACATCCAATTCCCCAGTTACTATACTTCAATCGAAAAAATCTTTACATTTGCAGCTAGAGCCATTCTGTCATTTAAATGTCAGAAATATTTCTCATTGGTTACTTATGGAAGATTGGTGACTTTTTCAAATTGTATTTGCCCATTTGAGGGGAGTTAATAGGAAACAGAATCTGATTATTTTGCTTCAAATCCAGAAATAACCAAAAAATGCTAGTTTTGCAGCAATTTTGCATCTCATGATGTGATGGGAAAATTTTTAGCCCAATAAATAAAATTCAAGTAGGCAAAGGTGCAGATCATTTCCTTAAGATAGCAGCATTCGCAGTTTTGTGGGAATTGGAGTGAAGAGAAAACATTGATGAAAATGCTTCTCACTATGACCCTGGATGATGATGAAAAGTTGACCATGTCCACTCATCCTTAACCAGGATTTTCAGGTATTTTCAGCGTGACTTATAACTGCTTCTTATAACTGGGGATCTAGGCCCACGCTCTGACCATTGTCAACCTAAAATAGAAATGGAAATCCTCGGACCCCGATTTGCACATTGCTTGAAATAGGCAGGTGCTTCGGGCGCCCAGCGGGCCCTTACCACCCTGTTAACACCAGGGGATTCAAGTCAAAACAGACACCAGTGTGTCTTTATTCCACATTAAGTTATAACTTGTTCTGTCACTTAGCTGAACTAAATGGACCAGACCATATTCAGAATCCAAACTGGTATTAAATATTGCACATTTAAAGCAAGTAGTAGTCACCACCCTGCTTCAATTCTGATGATTTGAAGTACATTTTCATGCCAAAGGATCAGGATATTTACAATGATGCCAACAAAGCACAGCCGCAAAAGAAGCACATTACTGCACTGGTCAAGTACCTTGAAATCCAGAAATATGCATTTGCATGTTTGGATTAATTAAACAATCTGGTTTCTGACATTCATTTAACTGGCAGTGCACTGTATCAAAAGACACATTATGGTTTCTTATACTTTGCCCGAGTAAGTACAGATCCCATCAAGTTTATTTACTGTGTCATCCTTCATCTACGTAAGAACACTCATATGCAAAACAAAGCATAACTTACTGATAGTGACCAACAAGGAAGTGTTTATTTAGCTACACAAAATAGTACGGTTAGCAGATATAACATGAGGGAGTTACAGGCAGTAAGAGTTTGTGGAATAGGGAGGAACAGCTACCTTTGTAAATTCCACAGCCACACTATCATACAGGCTGATAATGATCATGGCTCACTGGATGGTACTCTTGCCTCTGAATCAGAAAGCTATGGATTCAAGTCTTACTGCAGCAATTGAGCACTTAAAATTAGGCTGACACTCTAGTACTGAGGGAGTGCTGCATTGTTGGAGATGCTGTCCTCTGGATGAGATGTTAAGCTGAGTTTCAGAAGGCTGTTAGAAATCCTATGGCACATTTGCAGAAGAGTTCTCTTCAGTATTCTGGTCAAAACTACTTCCTCATCCAACACCACAAAAAACAGATTAACTAGTCACTCATCTCACTGTGTTTGTGGGCTCTTGCTGCATATAAAATGGCTGGTGCATTTGCCTACATAACAGTAACTACACTGCTAAATATAATTAATTGCATTTAAAATACTTGAAGATGTTTCTGAGAAATGTGATGCAGGAAGACTATGGTTTTTGCATTTTACTTTCTTTTATATTAAAATTAAGTTGAAAAAAAATGACAAATGGGTGAAAAAGATGAAATAATTCTCCTACCTGGTTACGCTCTGAAGAACTTTTTGCTCATCCTGGTCCAGACAAACAGCAAATGTGGTATTATTAACCCCTATTATCTGTACCTTGTCGATCTTGATTTGGGTTACACTTATTTGCTAAAATAACAGAAAAGGATTTCCATCAAATAATGCCCACAGTATAGTGACTAGTTGAACATTCTGTGGAAGATGCACTCACTATCAGAAGTTCTGCTCATACTTCATTTCCTTTCCTTTTCTATACTATAGTTTGCATTGACTCAGCAAAGGCAAACTTGAATCCTGGTCATTTAAAAGTGTAAAGTACTTGATCCAATAGGTCAGAAGGAATGCTTTTGTCTGTGAGCCATAAATATCATGAACCACCATTGCTCTATGTCCCTTGTCTGTGCTGAGTTAGTTGATGTCAGTTAAGGCAGCAGTAGGATAACCCTGTGTTAAGGAAGGGAATATCAGCCAGAGTTCCTGCTCCTGATTGCTACACAACAACCCCTATTGGATGCGCATGTAGAAATATTGGTTGAGGACAGGATTGGGCTCAGTTGTGACATCTTTTGCGGTCAGATAGCCTGTGGCACTCATTGTCAAGTATCACACACGAATAATGGCCACTTGGACCAGAGGATGACTACCAGCCATGGAACTGTACTTCACTGATAGAGTCAACATTATCAGGAAAGGAGGAGGCTGCAAAAATTGGAGAGAAGGATAAGTCTAATGTAGGCATATGGGTGGCACTCTGTCTTTTCACCTATGGGACCTGGGTTCAAATCTAGCTCTTGGCAGATTGGCTGTAGGTTTTCTATTCCCTGCGGAGCCATGCTCAAAAGGATTTAGGTCCTATGTCAAACCCATTCACATAGAAGCCTCACAGTTAATTGAAAGCTGAGACTTACATTCTATCAGTCGGGACTCCTATTACAGAAGTGAAAGGACATTATTCTAAGTTCTGGTTGCACCCAGTCTCCTGTCACTGCCAGTTCCAGAAGAAACCCTTCCTTTTTAATATTTTCCCACAATGCAATCATTGTACTATTAGAGGAACTTCATAAAGTTTATTTTTGTGAAATCTTAAAATGTTTGTTGTTGATGGAGACATGTGTAAGGGGGATAAGGTATTCAATTTTTCAAAGATTCAGCTTTGGACTCTTAAAATATGGTTGCTTGTGAAGTTCAAGAATGATTGTGAAAACCAAAGCAAAAAAGCAAAACCCAAGCCTAACTGGGAGGAGAAACACTTTTCCCTGACCTCTGGACCTTCAAAGACCAGTAATATACCCACCACTACATCACCAACAATAAGAGGCATTAAATCAACTGTACACCTGCCAAGAATCGTGAGCCCATACCTATCAGCAGACTCCCAGATCAATAAAGAAAATAATTATTGCATACATTTTTGGGGGAGCAGTTACATTTTTTGCTCATCAAGTTAAGCGATTTCAGTACCAGGGGAATGAACATTAAAAACAAAAGCACACATTTCTGGCTGTGGCTTCAATCGCAGACAGCAAATTGCAACACATCAGGTGCAAACATATAGCTGAGCACCAAAAAAAAATGACACGACGTGTGGATGCAAGCAACTTTTTAAAAGGGACAGATGCAACTAAACCCACACTACTTCAGTCTTTGCCAATAACCTAAAACAGTTAAGCTTGCACCATCATGGAGTTTCAAATAGATTTGACAGTCATCTCTATCATGTACTGGACATTTTATGAAGTTTTCATTAATCTCACGATAGACATGACTTTAAAAGGGGTCATTTTACAACTTTGTGTTTCTGTCTGGGAGCCTTGCTCACTGGGACCACATTTTGGAAATTTGGGCACACACTGCACATAATTTTCTGATTTGTTCTCCCAGAGGGTGCAGCTCCCCAACAGGAGCACAAAGTTGGAAAATCACTCCTTACAATGTAAAAGGGCAGTGAAAGCATCAAGTAAAAATGCCTCTGGATATTTCTGCATTACTTTTATTACCCACGAAAGCAGCCATCCCTTCCTGATCAATTAGTGCTCTGTAAAGCATCTGCCTTGAGTTCTTAACCTCACAACAAGTCTGTGTTTACCTGATTATAACTTTTCTTGGATTTAGAGTTCTGTCGCTTTACCACCTCAGTCATTGAAAGATGAAGATATTCTGTATTGGATTCTAAGGAAAATGAGAAGTTATTTTTAAAGAAAATTATTATCCTTGCAAAAAATGCAGTCAGAAGATCGAGAGTCATGTTTAAAAACACATTGATTATCTTGTATAAGTTCCTAAAATACAATGACAGTACTAAGTCTTTGAATTGCACACATTCTCATGATCAAAAAACTATTATAACACTGCTACTAATGCAAGAATGTAAGCAACAACAGAAAGAATCACAATAAACATTTGAATTGTTGGGAGTCAGTCTACTTTTAGCCATCAGTTCCAGCTTCCCACCTCTTTTTGCAGATTTTCAAATAGGTGGAGAAATACTTCTTCAAAAACATTCACAATATGCTTCTATTCTTTAACTCTTGCTCAATGTCATGTTGATCATGAGAAGTAGTAGATGCAGGTTATCTGTTTCAAAAACTTTTTTTTTCAAATTTTCCCTCCTTTTCATTCCTCCTATTCTCAAGTTACTGACTATTGCTGGGGTCAGTTCCAACAACCTTCCAGTGCTTTGTTTAAATCACCATTCTTAATCTGTTGAATATGTATGGTAAGTGTCATTAGGCTATGTGACCATTGCAGGCCTTGAAATGAGCCCAATCCTGATGTTCACTCTCGTGCACTTTCCAGCAGAGATTATGGGACAATGATTGGGAATAAGTAACCTGCGTGAAGTGGCTGTCAAATAACATCCTACCCCAGAGGCACTAAAGCCAATTGTTGTGACCCAAATGCACCCCCCTACTGAGATAATCTAACTCAGCACAGACCAAGAATTGATCTTGGGTCCTTGTGTTTTTTGGCATAGTATGACACAGCCTTTTGAGTGAGCTGATTAATCTAATTTTGATCATGCACCTCATACATCAACTAAGGCTGTCCTTCATCTGTCTATAATGTAATTGGCACCGCACGTAAATTGCATATAAAGGGGCTACCACCATTTTTCTGCTTCACCCAAATTATATTTCTTAAAATGGCTGTTGGATGACATGTTGGTGTTTTGCAGCTCAAGTTTGTGAAGTGTTGCAAGTCACCAGCATGTTATTTGACAGCCATTTTATGAAACATACTTTTGGCAATGGAAAAAAAAGTTTAGCCTCTCTGTATGCAATCTATATGTGTTGTACCTTACAAACTATTTGGTAATAATCAAGCATGGGATGAAACAAATTTCATGGTAAACTGAGAACTGCTATTTACAGAAACATAAAATGGCAACCTCTAGCATCTACATATACAAGCTCAGATTTTTGATCTAATCAAAGTAATTTGGTCACTATGAGAAATATTACCTAGCTCATCGTATTTCTTACAGGCCTTGCTGAGATTTACAGATGTGCAGTTTTTTTCCACATTGTTCCACTGGCTTCTTCTGCTGACTGTTGCCTAATGGAAAACAAAAGAAATGACTATTAGAAAGTAAGGTGACATGTTACTGATTTATTTTTCTTTACACTCAATGTGAATTTAAATGGAGAATTTGAGTTGTAGTTTTCTTGTTTAATACCATATCAATATTATAAAAGAACTGTTAACTGTAGCATGTGACTTAAGTCACCATGCAGTTAATTAACAAAAAAGGGTGGGACTGCAGATGATGTTAAAGAATAACTTTTTTCAGCTAGATTCTCTGCAAATTTAAAGGTGATTATGAGGATGTGACTTTCTCTGGAATGCACATCATAACCCAATTACAGAGTCGTCGGACAGCATTCCTGACCAATAGAGCTGCTCTAATTAGTAAAACAAAGAAGTGGAGATGCCGGTGATGGACTGGAGTTGACAATTGTAAACAATTTTACAACACCAAGTTATAGTCCAGCAATTTTATTTTAAATTCACAAGCTTTCGGAGGCTACCTCCTTCCTCAGGTGAACGATGTGGAACGATTTTCCACATCGTTCACCTGAGGAAGGAGGTAGCCTCCGAAAGCTTGTGAATTTAAAATAAAATTGCTGGACTATAACTTGGTGTTGTAAAATTGTTTACAATAAAACAAAGAAGGAAGAACTTGCATTTATATAGTACCTATCACGACCTCAGGGCATCCCAAAGTGCTTTACAGCTGAAGAACTACTGTTTTCTTTTTGGTGGTGTAGTCACTGTTATAATGTAGAAATGGCAGCAGCCAAATTCCAAAGCAAGCTCCCACAAACAGCAATGTGATAATGACCAGGTAATCTGTTTTTAGCGATGTTGGTTGAGGGATAAATATTAGCCAGGACACCGGGGAGAACTCCCCTGCTCTCCTTCGAAATAGTGCCATGAGATCTGTTATGTCCACCTGAGGGAGCAGACGGGGCCTCGATTTAATGTCTCATCTGAAAGATGGAACCTCTGACAGTGCAGCACTTCCTCAGTACTGCACTGGAGTATCAGCCTGGATTATATGCTCTAGTGTCTGTAGTGGGACTCAGAGGCGAGAGTGCTACCACTGAGCCAAGGCTGACAGTAGTTTTGCTGCTGTCGAGAAGGGAGTTTCAGAGATTAGTTTGAAACCAACATGTAATTTGTACCTTAACTGTCCTTTATAAATAGTGTATGATGTTTTTAGGTTGTAAGTTCCGTATTATGTTGTGTTTTTTTCTACTTTTGGTGGTCAGAAGCGGATAATATATATTTGTCAATTTGCACTCCAGAAGTGAGATTCCAGCTAGACTTTCTTTGTTTGGTTTTAAACTGGCTTCGTTTTTACAGTTTTGAATTGCCTCCATCAGTACTCTACAGACTGATGATGAAATCAGTTATTCAAACAGTTAGCTTTGTGCTGAACAGGAGCTGAGCACTGCAGGCAAAGACTCAGCGTGCAATGAACTGCATGAAAACAGGAACAATTTAACCATAGAGGCAATTCCTCTTTAGATCATTGAGAGATTTACAGCTAAAAACTTAT
Source organism: Heptranchias perlo (assembly GCF_035084215.1). NCBI lineage: Eukaryota > Metazoa > Chordata > Chondrichthyes > Hexanchiformes > Hexanchidae > Heptranchias > Heptranchias perlo. The sequence continues at coordinate 26,957,504 of NC_090347.1, read as the reverse complement.
TTGAATTGAAATGGTTCTTAATAGATTTTAAAACTTATCAATATATATAAGAACACTTCTCCTCAATCTTCCCTCCCTTCTAGTTAAAACTTCCCACCAACAGTACGGTCAGGATCAGGAACTCAACTGGCCATGTGCGGAGTCACATCCTAAAGTGGCCTCTCATCCCAACAGTCTGGAATTCTCTTTCCTAAAGCCTCCACGTTGCCGAATCATTCCCCTAAATCTATGTTCAACCAAACTTTCAGTGAACTCCCCTAACTCCGTTCCCTCTCCCTATTCCAGTTGCTGTGTTTCTGGAACTACTTGTTCTGAAATCTATATTGTGGATGTCACATTGAGATTGCAACAGATACCATCCCGACTGCAACATTATTAAGGTGATTTTTATATTTTTGTCTTAGTTTTTATAAAAACTATAAGATAAAATAAATTAGCAACACCAGATGCAATCAGTAATTAATATCAAGTTGTAAACCTCACCATTCTTGTGGATAGTGACTCATACAAAGCTGATTGCATATAGAACAATAAACATTTATTAAAATGGTAACACCAAATCACTCACAGCAGCATTATGCAAGTATTGTACCAGTACAGAATATATATCTCATCATACCTTGCAGTAGGCAATCTGCAGTGCTAATGGTACCGCTTCTCTGTCACCATCAATGCCAAGCCTTTTACTCCCGGGGCCTACATTGTTTGAGAATAAACAAGAACAAAATTAAATACAAGTTTCTGAGTCTCACGTGAGGCAAACCTGTTTAGTTACTCTTCAGCCTTTAGTTACAATACAATTCAGGTAGTAAATTTATCTGATGTTTCGTTCTCCTGATATTGTGATCTTGGACCACTGTAGGGCTAGTTTGGAAACATTCAGGGAGCGACAGTAATGGATCACCTTCCGGAACTAGGTTGGTGCAAACATGTGGTGTTACTTCATGATTTATTCATGTAAATAGGCTGCTCCATTGAGTATCTGTAGCATCTACAGTTACACCCATCTTTACTACAGATCTCCTGTTTCAACACATCCTCCCTTCTAAACAAAGGCAAGCATGTTTCAGTAAATTGACTCAGACTTAATTTCGAACCAAATTCTGGTTAGAATGCAGTGTGAGTGTTGCATTAACTTAAATATTTGCATCAGTGCAGCTCAAAAGAGATTGAACTTATTCTACGTTTCCAAACACACATCTACCCAAAAATGTGCTTTTTTAAAATTCACAAATATTAAAGGGGCACATGGCTGGACAACTATTTGCATTGGTATTTATCCAAGAAGTTACCTTTGACTTTTAAAAAAAAATTGCAAAAGTGCATCCCGCAGCAGAGTGTGTACACTGCCATGGTCACCATGACAGATTTTGAGGTTAGACATTCCCTGTCTGTTCAAACTCTTGAGTTGGCTGAAAGTTGCGACAACTCCTCCTTGGTTAATGTGTCAAAAAAACGTTAGTTGGATACATACATCTTCCAGAGTAGCACCACGTCAACCCTATTGCAAAGATATGGAAGATAATTCTTTTGGATTCACATAAAAGAAAGCATACCTGAAGCTTTAATTGCTCTTGTAGCAGCAGATTGTCCCAGTTCGAGTGAATAAACAAAGACTTCAGATCTCTTCTCACCTCCCGCCAAGGTTAACTGTCAAAAGAATGCGGAAACGAACATAACTATCTCGGTACAACCCCAGTAGCTTACAGTTTGTTGTATTTTCTTAAGAATAAGATGGATATAATGTCTTCTAAACTGTTTACTTATTCTACATTTACTGCTAAAAACCAACTCCTAATACTGTAGTACCTGTCAGGTAATGTGATTTACTTCAGGTTATGGCCATATCAATCTTATTGCCCTTTCACTCCTGCCCATGCTGCCTCGACCACATAAAAGTAAAAAAATGTGGAAGAAAAACTTTAAAAATTGAACTATTGAGTATATGTTATAAACAAGAATCAATTGCTGTAAGCAAGTTTAAGACTTTAAGGCCAGTTTGGAGTTCTGCTAGTGCTTAGAAATTGCTTCAGCTTTTCGTGATCACACACTAACTCACCATCTACTGTCCTCTTTAAGTGTAATTCATCCTAATTATTTCCATGTTTTGTGCATAGAAACTCAATAAATGTCTTATACACTCTCTGTCATGCCATGCAAAAGGAACAAGGAACAACAATGGTGGTAGTACAAAGAGTTATTGATTTAATTTAAATTTAGCGAGATAAATACTTGAAGGGAAAAAAAATTGCAGGGCTATGGAGAAAGAGGTGAGTGAGACTAATTGGATAGCTCTACCAAAGAGATGGCACAGGCACGATGGGCCAAATGGCCTCCTTCAGTGCTGTATCATTCTATGATTCTATATTATATATCTTAATTAGAGGCTCCGTTGAGTAACATTGTGGACTAATTGAACAGCTACTTATTTTGGCATGACCGTACAGACTGCTGAAACAAAGTTTCTGTCACGGTCATGAACTAAAATAAAGTGACCAGTCATTTATCAGATGTAAGATGGGGAAGTTACATCTGACCATGAGTTCATTTATCTGGGGAACCCACCCTACAAGAAGAATAAAGGAAGTAAAGAAGTGAGCTTTCATATCCGTTCAGCAGCTGCATCACTTAACTTGGTAAAGGACATAATTTTCTGTAGGAAAGACATCAAGATCAAAACTATGATCAGAATATACTAAGTGACGGTAGGTGATGACCTGCTTCACTGTCTGGAAACTTTCTCACTAATATGGGTAGAAATGCTGTTCCAGACCTTTGAGATATCCCGCATAAGTTGCATAACCACAAGCCTCAATTCTCTCCACAGCGAGAAATAACTTCACTAATACAGGACTGTGTCTAGCAACTGACAAAGGCAGCTGCATGGTTTGACCATGTTTGGGGTTAGCTATGGGTAAGGTTACGAGTGCTTGTTACAACAGATGAGCATCGATGGAAAGTAATCAAGAGGATAGCTAAGGGTGAGATGGACAAATGCAGTGATGAAGGATTTTGAACAATGCAGAATCATTGGACTGTTTGAATATGGATTGTGTGGAGAATCAATTGCTGTAAGCGAGTTTAAGACTTTAAGGCCAGTTTGGAGTTCCGCTCGTGCTTAGAAGAAGAACTTGTATTATCTAGCACCTTTCACAACCTCAGGACACCCCAAAGCACTTCACAGCCAAGGAAGTACTTTTTGAAGTGTAGTCAATATTGCAATATAGGGAAATGCAGCAGTCAATTTGCACACAGCAAGGTCCCACAAACAGCAGTGCGATAAACAACCAGATAATCTGTTCTTGGTGGTGCTAGTTGAGGTACTGCACTGAAGTGTCAGTTTAGATTATGTGCTCAAATCTCTAGAGTTGGGCTTAAACTCATGACCTTCTGACTCAGGGGTGAGAGTGCTACCACTGAACCAATGATCCTGACATTGCTGGATTATGAATGCTGTGCTCTACACAGACTGACTAGAACAGGAATGGAATCAAGGGATTGACGGATACACCCCAATCATTAATTACATTGATTTTTTAAAAAAAATTGTTTTTGGCATGTGGGTGCACTGGCAAGGCTTCATTTATTGCCCATCCCGAGTTAAGTTGTGAAAGTGGTGGTGGATCTTCGATTCATAGCAATGTTTGCATAACTGAATGGTTTGCCAGGTCACTTTACAGTGAGCATTAAGAATCAACCACATAGTGTGAACCAGAGTTACTTTTAGGCCAGAGTTGGTAGGGGTGGCAGGTCCATTTTCCTGATGGTGGGATTTGAACTCAGGACTTCTGGGTTGCGAGTCTAGGACCATAATAACAACACAACTGTAACAACTTTTAATGCAATGTTCTTTTTATCCACAAATGAATCCCTTGATTATTCATATTAAAAAGGAAAATAAAGCACCACTCTAGAGACTCTCACAATGGCACATGCAAGCAATTCAAGAAATGCTACAGAAGTTGCTTGGTGCAATCTCCCCAGGAACTCCCAATAGGAAAGGCTATTTGATGGGAAAAATCAATTTGCACTACACAAAAACATGAAGATCCTCAAAGAAGACAAAGAGAATACAAGTAAATCACTGAGGAAAAATATAAAAAGAGTAATGCAAATAAATTGATTAAGCTAGCTGTGCTTTTTTGTTTCCATTTAAATGCCTCCAAAAAAAGTCACACAATGGTCATATTTTGATCTCTGATTCATTGTCCTACTAACTTAGTGACATTAACTATTATGAGCCCAGAAATACAGACATGCCTCTGCTTGGTAAAGCTGGATTAGCACTGGACGGGCAGCATTCCGACAATAATAAAGAATCAGGTCACCCAGGATGGGAAGCTTCTCTTGCATCCTTTCAACAGGGTCATTCTCAGGCTTGGAAGGCTCCTGCAAATAAACAGATAACTAACTAGAAGACTTCTACATGGTAGCAGTGAGATGCATAAGATATACTGTTTTAACAATATTTTCTGAATTATTTATAATTTTATTAGAAGTCACTAACTGATCTCTTGTGGCGTTGTTCATTTAAAAAAAAAATGGTGTCTCTCTCTGCCTGTAACTGTGTTTCTAAGTCAGAGCTCGTGCTGCAACATTGTTGCCCAGATTCTCTAACCTGTGAGCGTAGTTTCCTACTGGGAGTGCAGGATAGCGGAATCAACCCTTGTATTTCTGTATTTCTCTCTGTATCTATCTTTTTATTTCTTTACGTCTCTCACAGTCTCATTTCCTTCCCATAAAGACTTGGAGCCAGACTTGGTACACCAACCTCTGATAAATGCAGAAATGATCTGGTCTCTCCCTGAATACAAAGGAGGCAATGGTGGGCTAGGTGCTCGGACTGGGAGAGAAAGGGGTTGAGGCAGGGCCCTCAGATCAGAAGGAAGTGGTGCAAGTACTGGGGAGGGAATAGGGGATTGGGCTGGAACTGGGGTTGAGAGAGGGCAGCAGGCTAAGGCCAGGGGCTGGGATGTACCTAAACCCCATTCAGGTTGTCTTCCAGTCACTTTTGCATTGGTGTGGAGTTGCTGCCTGGGCCAGTCCTGGTGTGCCCGGATGCTGCTGCAACACGCATGAGAGAGAAAGTGGATACTGTGCTCTAGGGTTCAGAGAGAGCAATGGGCTGGGGTTGGAGGTTGAGAATGAGCGATGGGCCAGGGTTGTAGCCTAAGTTGAGAGTGAGCAGGAAGTTGGGGCCTGGAATTAAGCAGGATTTTGTTAAGGTTTATAAACAATGGTCTATATATTGCGTTCTTTTTGAAAAATGGCTTAAATACTTTCACATGGCAGGAACACACAGTTTCACACTCTATTGTAACGCAATCTTGAAAACAGGACTAAAAAACAAACACAGCGAATTACAACCTGCAATAATTATCCTTTAACGGTTCCCCAGCAGCAAACAAGCTATTTAACTAGTATAAATGTTGAAGAGTTCATTAATGCAAGTGCAGAGCGTACATTTTTTTTCAAAGATAGTGACGCAACTACCAAGAAAAGCCAGACTTAGTAACCAGACTTGTGAACTGTAATGGATAAACATAATGATACTTTTGGTGTCAGAGGACAAATCCCAAGCAAGGCAAAAAGTCACAATCAATGTGAACTCAGGACCTGGAGAAAGGAACCGGAAAAAAAATGTACGGCTTTAAAAAAAGAGAACTAAGGCAAGGCAGCAAGATTACTGTGAAGTAGTAGCTTCCTGGAATTTATTAACTTGGATTGACATCATGTTTATTTTGTGAACTATTGCCATGTCACTGCAGACAGACTCTTTCCTCAATCTTTCGTTAATTGCCACATTCTCCAGGTATGAACAGGAATAGTTGAAGAACAGTGAACAATACTACAAAGTAACGTGTAGCTCTTGAGAAAATATATGCAAGGAGGTTGCCCTCTTTTGACTGGAGGAGGACTCATTCTATGGGAAGGCAGATCCAAAAGAAGAGAGTGAGAGAGAAAAAAAGAAACAAATAAAACCTGAAAATAATACAACAAGCAATTATGATGCTGAGTGCACCAACCCAGACTGTTCACACTTACCTGACAAAGTAGAGTCATTGGTAAGGTCAGTAAGTCTAGGATATTTCGTTCATACCAGGAATCCAACATACCAATATATCGAGCGATGTTACTGGTACTATCTTTGTCTGTTAACCCAATTGAGCTGAAATCCTAAAGTAATAACAATCTCTCGTTGAGCTAGTGAGCATTAAAACTTATTTAAGAAGCACATTTCATTTTTAACAAATTATTCTTTATGTCAAAAATATCCAGAACTGCTGATACTATGAGACTTGCAAATCAAGCAAAAACAAACAGCTGAATTTCATATTATGCTGGGAAATCACATATACATTCAGGAAAAAAAACTATTCTCCCTATTTTAAATGAATTTTTCAGCTGTCCCTTTAGATTGCCTGTCCCATTGCTGGCTCAGATGGGCAGGCCTTAAGCCCCTGATGGTACCAGTCACAGGATGTGTGCGAGAGCTTTCCTGGTGACTTGCAAACCCATTACACCTTTCTGCGGGCCCCTCACCCATTCCTTTTTCTGACAATAATGGTGTGTGCAATTCAAGTTATCGGTGACATTATTGCAATGACATTATTGCATTACTAATTGCATCTACCCATATAATTTATTCAACTTCAATTAGAAAAATAAAATGCAACAAAATAGTCAAATGTTTGCAACACAAGCATAATATCTGCTTGGGCAGAAGTTTGTCCCATGACCTGGCCTGGCCAACTTTCAGTGAGGTTTTGTGGCAATAAATACAATGACTTTGGACAGGATGAAAAGTAACACCCACATAGTTTGCACAGTTAGGAAGGTAGGAAAGACAATGGGATAGATTTTCAATGTCAATCCGAAATTAAACTGGCATTGTGGATTGTTTGCGTTATCAAAACCATCCCATTTTCCTTTCCGTTGATTTCAATGGAAGGAAAAATCGGGAGTTTCTGTAATAGGTCACCAGTTTTACGCCTGCTTAGCAAGTGCTGAGTTCATCTCGCCGGTCCCAAAAACAAATACCTGTCATACACCCACTCCCTAATATAACTATCCAATTCTCCCTTAAATCTTTCCACACTATCTGCTTCCGCTCTGTCTCTGGGAAGACCAGCAGGTCTATTGCTTGGGCCTCCCCGATCCCACCAATATCAAATCCAACTCTGACCTGAATTTTTCAACAATTTTAAGTGTCTTCCCAACCCCAACCCTACTATGCAATTACAAAGAGGTCTACAGAGAAAGGACAACTCAAGCAAACACTTACAATCAAACAAATACATTCTAAGGTAAGAAATGCAGTGCTCTTATTTTCCTCTTAGACAGGACCATAGCAAGAAGTCATTTTTAGGTTGCACTATCAAACTCATATAAAAGTCAACATCAGGAATAAAACTAATTTTTAAAAATAATTATATGAAATCTGTGTATTATATATGAACAAGGATAGACTATATTACTTTAAATTGGGAACTTAATTACATCCCATACCCTGGTCCAATTATTCCACACCCTCTATCCCTGCTTCCACTGAAGGCTACAATTGATCTTGACTTACTGTGTGAATTGCCACTGGAGATTGACAAGTTGATAGACATATTTTAATCTCTTTCAAAACTGTCATTATTCCAAATAAATCAAATTGACCCATTGCAAAAAGTTCTCTTTTCTCTAAAGCTTAAATCTTAATAAAATTAACCCCTGACAGGAAGAATTACTTTGATGGCCAAACTGTAACTGCATTGGAATACTGGTGACTATAGAAAGATTGCAGCTCATTGCCATTTTACTATGAGGCCTCTATAAATGTTCACCATAGTTGGTTGCTTTGATTCAAATTTTCCCCTCAGAGTGAGTGTGTGTGTGTAAGAGGGAGTGTATGTGCGAGTGTGTATGAGAGAGAAAATGATGGATACTTAACTTCCATTCATTTACTCCCAACTGTTAGCATGGCTGACAGGTAACTAACACCATCAGCTAAATTTTCCAGGGTAACAAAGAATGTAAACCAAATGTTGGGCTGCAGAACAAATAATATAACATATTCATTGAATGAGATCATTTCTAAATTGTATGTGGCCTTGGTAAAACCATATCTGCATCCAATTTTGGTCTCCATACTTCAAAAAGGATATCACATTATTGAACAGGATTTAGCTGAGAGCTGCAAGATTAATACTAGAACCTAGAGGATTCAGAATGATCGTGTACCCTTGAATTTTCCTCTTTTGAGGCAATGAAGCGAACAGCTTGATAGAAATTTTTAAGATTTGAAGGGGTTCGATAAGTTTTACTGCCAAGTGGAGAATTCCAAAGCTGGGGCATAGATTCAAGACAATGAAAACTTAAAATAAATAGGCAATTCAGACAGAATGGAAACAAAAGTGCAAGAAACATCTGGATTAAACCATCAGTGCAAGTGCTCGAGGAAATTTTAAAGGGTTTCAAAAAGAAAATAGGCAATCACCTGGCATGTGAAATAATTCACGGCTATTAAATTTGATAAAAGATAGAGAGACCTTACAGGAAGAAACATTGGATAGGCAGGATAGATAGACACATAGGCTTCGAATTTCCACTTGTTTCCACTAGTTATATCAGCGCAATTCGGAAGGATCCGCCGAACCAGCGCAAAAGATCAGGGAATTTTAAATGTGAGTTAGGCCCATAACCACTTGCGCTCATGTTTTCGATCTTTTACACTGGTTCAAGATTCAATTTGTTGGAATCAGCCCACAAAACTGGCCACGCCCCCAGGTTGAAATTGCGAGATTCTGTCGATTGCACTGGTTCAGGGAGGCTCTTCAAATTGTGTTCATTTTCTTTGGCGCACAGGCACTAGTAGGCATGTTTTAAAAGTTCTCAATCAAAAAAGATCTAATTTACTAAGAAACTGGCTACTGTATACCAATTAAACTATTAAATGGTGCAGTATCATTTTTTCAAGTAATTTTCAGGTGGAGAGCTTATTAAAATTGCTTATTTTTGCTGATAAACCCATTTTCAGCTGTATTAATAAAACCGCACCAGGTTGCCACTCTTAGATACATCAAGGAATACTTTTTAATGGAGAAAAAAGAAACAATTACATTCAATTACGCCACCCGATTGCACTGATTCATGGAAGATTTTACATTTGTGATTGTGCAAATTAATTTTAGCAGAAACTTAATGGCCAACCAAACCAGCGCAATTTCAAGCACATTTTGGACGCAATTCCCCAACTGCACCCAAAGCAGAAACTCTACCCCTTAGTCTTTGCCTGTCTGAAGTATGTTATAAAAAGAAAAGACTTGTATTTATATAGTACAATTCACGACCTCAGGATGTGAGAGAGGCATTTATTATATTGTCACCTTTACTTCATCACTAAATGCAATGAAACCACACCTGGTGATATAAAAATGGAAAGAAGTATTGAATAAAACATATGCAATGCCATGATTATAGTGAAAGCAATTGAAATACTGGACAATAGTAACTCTAAAATCAAACTTCTAATTACTTGTAATTGTATGGGGAAAAAAAACAAAGCATTACCAGTTGTGTAGATGGTCTGTGCTGGTTGTCTGTGGGGGAGTTTGTAAACTGTACAGGACTGCTTAGTGAATTTCTTTTCAGAGGAATATAAAAAAACTGCATCCTGAAGTATCTTGTCAGAAAGGGACATTTACTTTCTTGAAATCTGAAAGAAGAAAACAATCTTCTTAGGTATTATCCACCTAATTTGTAAAGAGTGGCCATAATATCTTGTCTAGTTTAGTTGGTGACTGTTCAACAACCATGCTTGTTATGGTAAAGCAGGGTTTTATTCTTGGAGATTCCCATCGCCCCAGATATATTAAAGCCATCTTGTTTTTACTTCGATAAGAACATGCTAAATCTCAACATTTAAATGTTCTGGGAATACGTTTACTATTGAGGCAGCAAGATTCTTTTCCACATTGAAGTGCTACATTGATGCTTATAAGATAATTACATGGAAACTATTTAATTCTATGTAATTATCTTATAAGCATCAATGTAGCACTTCACTGTCATTGAATACAGTCCATCTGAGGTAAAAACATGGGAAATTCTAGGAAAACAGGACTGTTCAAGGGAAAAGGGGATTGCATGACGCAACGAGACTAAACAACCTAAATCAATTTACCTCATAATTCTGAATAAGTTACAAGAAATAGAAAAAAATAATGAGTTTATACTCAAGCTTTTCTGCCTAACTAGCCGTTCAGTAATGAATCTGACACAGAACATATAACCTACCAAATGTTTAACGGAGGCAAAACCTTTAAGGTCTTTTGAAGCAGGGCAACTTAAACTGGGGTCGCTGATCTTACCATTGTGGTTGGCTCCTGCACAGGGCAGCTGAGTATGCTGGCAACAGAACTTGTATATGCCTTGGCTGGAATTCTCAGAACAGGCCAAGCACCTTTGCTGACTGCTTAAGAGATAAATGTAATGATGGACAGAGCACTTTGGCTATGCAGAACATTGTAGACCTTTTTGTAATTACTTTGTAATTTTTCCTTAAGGATGAATTTCCAATGGAATGTTCATTAGTCATACGCTAATTGTCTGTCCTTGATTATGCACAGAATTTTAAAAGGGCACATCCTTGCATGAGATATCATCTCAACGCCAAGCCATTGTTTCTTTCATTATTAATAAAATCAAAAAGATTTATTCGAATAGTTCCAGGGATGAGGGCCTTTAGTTATGTGGATTGACTGGAGAAGCTGGGGTTGTTCTCCTTGGAGCAGAGAAGGTTAAAAGGAGATTTGATAGAGGTGTTCAAAACCATGAAGAGTTTAGATAAAGTAAATATGGAGAAACTGCTCCCATTGGCGGAAGGGTTGAGAACCAAAGGACACAGATTTAAGGTGATTGGCAAAAGAACCATCGGTGACATGAGGAAAAACTTTTTGATGCAGCGATTAGTTATGATCTGGAATGCTCTGCCTGAACGGGTGGAGGAAGCAGATTCAATCGTGGCTTTCAAAAAGGAATTGGATAAATACTTGAAGGGAAAAAATTTTCAGGGCTGCTGGGGAATGGGGCTAACTGGATTGATCCTACAAAGAGCCAGCATGGGCTCAATGGGCTGAATGGCCTCCTTCTGTGCTGTAACCATTCAATGATTCTATGAGAATACTTCAGCTCTTTTACTTTGGAGAATTAAACTACAGAATATTGATTTTACTATTTGTTTTGTACTTGCCTTCATTTCTATAAGAAGGGGCTTGGTGTATCACGCGCTCAAGACTGAATTTTAGGAACTGTATTTATAAATTT